>NW_025336455.1:2600679-2653830 GCF_004798865.1 Varanus komodoensis
GATTGGCCCCTGGGGAGCAGGAAGCGGACGGGACCCGGAGCCTCACCGCGGCCGGGAAGGGAGCCCCCCCCCACGCTCCGTCGGGAGGGCACCTTCTGCAGCCGTCCTGCATCCTCCCAGATGTTTTGCCTGCACAAACCTGAGCGTGACTTTGTCGCTTGGCAGCTGAAAACTAGTGTCGAGCGGTGGGTGCGGGAGGGGCTGCCCCCCCCCCCGTCTGCGGATCTCTGTCGCTCCAACCTGTGAGCCGCCCTGTCTAGCTGGGATGGGGCTTCCCGGCCTGCGCCAGGCGGCCGTGTGGCCCGTGGGGGGCAGCCGAGGCTGGGGGGCCCTGTGGGACTTAAACCGAGAGTGCCTTTGGGTCTGGACCTGCCTCTGTGCGTTCGTGGTGTTGATATAGTTGGTCCCTGATTTGTCCAGTGCTGAAATCAGATTTTGAAATTCAGACTCAAGTTCTCATTGTGTTTATGAGAAGTCACGAATTTGAAGTCCTCTCCAAATGTGAAGAAAGTGGGTCTGAGGCTGTAGAAGCTGCCTGGTTCAAAACAAATTAAAAGTTGGTCAGCTGTGGACTTTGCCTGCCAGACTGAAAATCAGGACTGGCTTGCCGCCTTGTGGATTTTCCCGTTGTCTGTTCCTGGGCATGAATCGCTGCAGAGTCTGTTCAGGAGCTGGCGTTCCCATGGAGCCTTTCACAATCCCCTGCCTTTTCTCCACCGTGGGCCAGAGCTGGCAGAGGCCTTCTGACGAAGTGGCTCTGAGCCTGCAGGCTGGCACTGGAGCGAGAGGATGTGGCGGCAGGGAGGGGTGTGGGGCGGAGGGGTGGGACGCTGTTTTCTCTGGCCAGGCCCCCGCCTGCCTGCTGGAGGCCTGCTTTTGTTCTCCCCTTAGAGAGGCTGGAGTCTGCCAGGGTGGATAGGCCTGTGGAGTGCAGCGAAACTCAGAGGCCGCAGAGGAGGCAAAGCGCCTGTCTCAGAAGCCGCCCTGCTGCCTTCCCTGTGGGGGTTTGCCCAGGGGCCTCCCCAGCCCAACAAAGGGGGCTTTCCCCCTGTCCCGTCCTGCAGGCAGGGAGCTGCCCCACAGGCACGGGATGTGATTCAGTGTGGCTGGCCCCACCTCGCTGCCGAGCGAGCGTGGGCGTCAGCCCGCTGTTCCTTGGCCCAGATGTGTCAGTGGCAGCTGGAACGGCTCCGCGGCTTTGAACATCCAACCGTGTTGCGCATTCCTCTGGTGTGCTGGGTCCCAGCCCAGAGCTGCTTCTGGGCAGCCTAGCGGAGCCGACTGGGTGGGGCTGGGGCTGGGCCTGGGGCTGGGCCTGGCCGCCCTGGAATGCATCGCCTGGGGGAAGCGCCCGCCCAGCCAGCCAGCCCTACCAGCAACCTTGGCCCCACGGTGGGTCGGTCCTCGTGCTCCCTCCTGGGTAGGGCCCATGTGGTGGGCACAGCACGCGTGGCTCCCCGGCAGAGGGAGAGGAGGAGCAGCTGGGTGAATCGCGGAGTGGGCTTGTCTTCCCCAGCGCCACTGGGAAGTTAGCCATGCCGCTGCTCCCACCAGTGCCCTTCCAGTGCAAAGCGGGAGGCCGTTGGAGGGCCGGCCGAGGATCCCCCGCTGTCCTTGTGGCTCTGGGCTGGGTGTGCCGGCTGAGTGCATGAGTCACGGGTGCGCCCAGTCCCAGTGGAACAGCTCCCACCCGTGCAAGGTCCAGTGCAAGGTCCAGGCTGCGGCCGGCCCGGCCCGGCCCGGCGGAGGAAGGCCTCGCACCTGCGGCAGCTTCGGTGGGCGGCTCAGCCAGGGCCTTCCTCGTCTGGGCAGGCCATCCGGCGTCACCACTCTGCGCTTTGGCCGCCTCTCACGTGGATGCCGCACATTGACTCCACGTGGGGCTGCCCTTGAAGTGGCTCAGGAGCCGCAGCTGGCAGGGTGCGCAGCAGCTGGATGGCTGCTAACGGGGAGCGGCAGGGGCACATCGGGCCGGTTCTGGCACGCTTGCCCTGACTGCCCGCGTGCTCCCGACCTCCGTTCCAGGCGCTGCTTGTAGCCTATACAACCCTTACACCGCTTGGGACCACAGTCCCTGTTGGAGCTCCCCCAGCTGCAACCTCTTGGAGACCATTCTCGTCTCTGGGGCTTTCCTCTGAGTGTCATGGACTCATACACAGAATAGCCGGTCTGTCGGAAGGGGCCATGAAGGCCGTCGAGTCCAACCCGATGCTGCTGCAGGACACCAAGTTGTGCCACCCAAAAGAAGCCTCAGGGTGACCCAAGGGGAAGGGCTTTTAGCCCCCCTTCTTTGGTACACTCCCCCCCCCCACTGTGACTTGTCAGGCATCGAAGATGCCATTTTTTTGGTGCCAGCTTGAGATGACCCTTCATGCCGAGACCTTTGAAGGCTTACCTGGCTACCCAGGGGATTGAGGAAGTGACCTCTGCCAGGTGTACTTACTGAGCTGTTCTTTGTCGGTTTTTAAAATCTGTTTTAGGTTTTTCAACATTACTCTGATTTTATGATTTTTGTTGTACTCTGTTAGCTTGTTTTATGTATTGTCGTAAACAGTGCAAAGAGCTTTTGTTACGGGTGGCAGAGTAGTGACATCTATAATAACAGTGAAGGAGCCCCACGAAGCGCCCGATCAGTGGCTGCAGTGCTGGGTTTGCTTCTGGACTGGCGCGGGGGGGGGGCGCTGCTGGAAGCCCCGACCCGCACTGGCGGCTGCGCCCCTATAGGGCGCTCAGGGCAGGGCAGGCCTTCCCGGTAGCCCCGCGGGGTAGGCTCGGGTGGAGGCAGCGTTGCTTCGCGAAGGCCCCTTGCGGGTCTGCGGGCCTTGCCTGGGAAGCTGGAAGTGCGGCGCCGGGCGGGCGAGAGCGGCAGGAGCGCCGCGCCCACGCCCGGGGCTGGGGCTCCCGCGGGGCCGGGGCTGGGGAGGCCCGGGCTGCCGAGGGCTCCCTTTTGCAGAACCTGGCGGGCGGCAGGGAAGTGGTTAAGCGGCCAGGAAGCGCTCCTGTGGAGGCCGGCCCCTCCCCTCCCCTCCCCCGGCCCCCCTCGGCCGCGGGGCGGGCTGGGGAGGAGGCCAAAGCCCGGCCCGGCCTGGGCAGGGCCCACTGGGGCATCCGGTGTGCGAGGGCGGCGGCGGCGGCGGCGGCAGCAGCGGCAGCAGCAGCGGGCTCGGCGGAGAGTGCGGAGTGCGGAGCGCCTGCCCGGCAGCGGCCCGGGCGCCAGCCGCGCAGCGCAGCGCCAGAGGCCGAGCGGGCCGGGCCACCGGGGCGGGTGGGCAGCCCATGTCGCGGCAGAGGCTGCGCAGCCGGGAGGGGGCCGGCGCCCCCCCCGCGGCAGCGATGGACGGGGCGAGGAGCAGCTCGGAGGAGAACCTGTACAAGGCCATTCTGCGCACCACCGAGGGCAGGAAAGGTAGGGGCCGGGGCCCTCTGAGCCCCCCAGTCGCCGCCTCCCCTTCCGGGGGGCTGCCTCGGCCCCCTTGCTGTGCAGGGGCAGGAGATGCAGGGAAGGGGCTGCAGGCGGCCGGAGCTGCAGGGTCGGTGGGGATGCGGGAGTGCTTGTGCACGCACTGAATGCGGGGTGCCGGGGGGGGGGGGGGGGGCGGCGGCAGCGGCTTCTGCCTGTCAGCCACTCATCCCAAGCCTGAGTGTGGGGCTCGTCTGGCCCCATTGCGGGAGGCCTTCTGTCCGCGCCCCCCCCCCCGTGCGACTCTGCTGAGCCTCTAGCCAAAGGGCTACGGAGGGGGCGGTGCTTGTGTGGCTGCTTGTGTGGGGGAGATGATGGGCCTGTGTTTGTGGGTGCCAGGCAGATTCGGTCGCACCCACACCTGTTGGATTTCTGCCTGTTACCGTGATAACTCCTTGGGCTGCCGGTTCCGGCATGCGGGGCTGAGATGCGCTGTGCTCAGGCCCAAGGCGGGGGAGGGGCGCAGGGAGGGTCGGGCACCTGCGGGGGAGGGGGCGCCGGCGCCAGACGGTGGGCGTGCCCTGCACATTCCTGGGCCGGGCGGGGCGCGTGCTCCCGATCGGGCGGCGGGCGGGCGGGCAGGCAGGCGCTCTGGGAGACTCCCGGCCTGCGGCAGCCCCAGCCGCGCTTCCGAAGAGGCTCCCTGGAGGGGCTGCGGGGCCCCTCTCCGCAGGCGAGGGGGCCGAGATGCCAGAGCCAGGCGCCCGTGGGCCCGCAGGCTGGTGCCGCTCGCAGAGGCCGGGGCTGCCGCAGCCGGGCAGCCTCGTGCGGACGGAGCTGCCAAGCCACAGCCCGGCTGCCTGTCGGAGCCCCACAGGCCTGGCCAGGATGGCCGCGCTGCAGCTGGAGCAGGGGGCAGGGCTGCCCGCCCTGGGCGCCCCAGATGGGCTGCTGCCCGGGGAGCATGGGCGCAGGAGCCGGGCCTGGTGGTGCCCGGGCCTGCCCCTCTGCTCCGGCTCCTCGGGTCAGGGCCGAGGCCTCCTCAGCCCACCTTGCCCCAGGTGTCTGGTGCTTGCCAGGAGTATCCTCGCCTCACCCCTTGTGCTGAAATCGGAGGGTGGGGTGCACGTGGCGGGCCCCTGGTGCATGGCCGGCTCCAGGCGCTGCCGTAAAACCATAAACTGCTTCCTGGTGGACTCTGCCCAGCCCCTCCCAGCCGGCTGCCATGTGGGGCAGGGGTGGGGCATCCAGCGGGTGATGGGCAGGGGAGGCTCTCTGGCCCTCCGTGTGCCCCACAAATGGCTCAGTGCCGAAGCTGCTGGGTGGGGCTAGGCGTGTCAGCCTTCTGGAGGTGGCCTGCTCCAGAGAGCCCTGCAGGCCACGGGCCGCATGGCAGAGCCACTGTCCTGGCCCGTGGGCAGCCCAGAGCTGCCCGTGGCACCTTGGCGGGTCTCGCAGCCACAGGGCTCGGCTGGCCCGCACGGGCCTCACCCGCAGCCCTGGGCCCCAGCTTCCGGGGGGCCTGCCCCAGCCTGCCTGTGGCAGCAGCCCGTGGGCTCCCGTGGGAGTCTGTGCAGGGGCCTTGCCCCCGGCCGGCCATGGCCGCTCTCGGGGCCAGCCTCCCTCCTGCAGAGCCGGGGATGAGGAGAGCTGGCCGAGAATCAGGAGGCCGGAGGCAGTTCTGTTCTTGCGGGAGAGCAGGGGAAATGGCGTTGGCCAACCGTCGGTCTGTCGCCGTGGCGTGGCTGGGCCTTGCCTGCCTTGGGCGTGGCCGGGCGGCGCGAGCGTGTGCAGAGGCAGGCGGCTGGGGCACCGTGCAGGGCGCCTCGCCTTCGGAGCGCGTGCCTCCCCCCGGGGTTCCCCTGCCTCGTCACGGAAAGTTCTGCGGAGGCCGGCTGGTGCCAGGCGTCCCTGTGGGTGCTGCGGTGGTGCAAGAGGCTGGCGTGGGGGGCTGAGTCACGCAGGCGCTTGCTTGCTTCCTTCCTTCCTCTCCCCGCCAATGAAGCGCACCAGGCTTCCCGGGAGGCCAGCCGGCCGCCCTGCTGCTGCTGCTGCGGCGCGAGGGCCTGAGAAGGGCCTGCGGCTGGATCGGAGCTGGAGGGGCCCGCCTGGCCAGCCCTCTCTGCCCGGCACTGAGCCCCCTGCCCCCAGGTGCCGCGTGCCGAGCGGGGGCGCCCCATCCTGCCCCGCGACCGCTGCTCACAGTCTCCTTTGTTTTTTTGCAGATGAGCGGGATCGGGTCCAGAAGAAGACCTTCACCAAATGGGTCAACAAGCACCTCATCAAGGTGAGCACAGCCGCACTGCCCCTGTGAGTGGCCGGCCGGCTTGGGGGGCTCTTGGGGGCGAAGGCCGGGCTGGCTGCCCTCCTGGCTCAGATCCACTGAGCGCCCCACTGCTCTCCCTGCGCTGGAGGAGCCCCTGTTGCAGCGGGGCCCTGGGCAAGAGTGCCCCCGAGCGAGGCTTGGTAGAGGGGTGATCCCTCTCCGCGGTGCTGCGGTGCCCGGGAGAACGGCCCCGCCAGCCCTCCCCCATGTCACCCCCACCACGGGCAAGGTCTTCCTGGCTCCCCACCAGCCGCGTTGCCGGAGCACCCTTGGCCTGCCTGGCGTCTAGCCTCCCTGCGTGGCTGATGGGAGACCCCGTGGATCGTGTGCTTCGGGGGCTTGGGCTGTGTGGGCATTGCGTGTGTGGGGGGGGGAGCCTGCAGGAGTGGGGAGAGGAGAGGCTCCCTGGACCCTGGGGGTCTGGAGACCTGGCTTGTGAGTGGCGGGCACCTCTGGCTGTGACTGCCACTCCACCTGCGTGCCCGGGGCCTTGGGTCCAGCGTGCCCACGCGCGGCCTCTCTCATGCCCACGGGGCGCGGGCCGGCCTCCCCGAGGCCTCTCCGTCCCCAGTGGCCACAGCCGTCTTGGGGGCAGGTGCTGGACAGCCCTGCCTGGCAGCCTCGGGCCCTTGGCCCCATCTGTGCTGGACACCCCGGACGGGGGGCATTCCTCTTCTAACCCGTCTCTGTCTCCCTCCCTTCTTCCTGCTCCTCCTCTCCTCTCCTCTCCTCTCCTCCTCCGCCTTCTCCTCTGCCCTGCTCTGCTCTGCTCTGCTCTGCTCTGTCCTGCTCTCGTGCCCGGTGGCAGCACTGGCGTGCAGAGGTACGTGCTGTGGCATCCAGGGCCCCCCTCTCTCCTCCTCTCCTCTCTTCTTCTCTCTCACCACTCTCCCTCCCGTCTTCTGCATCATATGGACATGCAAAGCACTGTCTGGAGGGGGCTGCCCCCATTCTGAGGCTCCGGCCATCCCTCTGAGCAGGTGGCTGCTTGTGGAGCGCGGAGCCCACCCAGCTCCAGGGAGCCGCAGCCCCTGGCCAGGCCCTCGGGGGCGCCCTGCAGGGCAGCATGCTGGGGCCCAAGGAGGTGGGGCCTGTAGGAGTGCAGGCATGGTGTCGGAGGAGACGGGGGGGTGGGGGGGGTCAGTGAGCCTGCACTTCCGGCTGCCCACGGGAAGCCATGATAGCACCTGCCCACCCCTGTTCCCCAGCAAGTGGTGTAAATGGGCCGACTGGCTCTGGTGCGGGAGGCGGCACAGGGCTGCTAGGACTAGGAGCCAGCGGCAGCCCCTTCGCTGCCCCCCCCCACCCCGCTGCGGACCAGGTGCGCGCAGATCGAGCCCTGGGCGTCCCTCGGCCGACGGCTGGGCGGAGCAGCCCCTCCCACCTTCCCCTTGCTGGCGCCGGGTGGGGGGCCGGGGGGCCCCCACCTGGTCCCCTCGCCCAGCCCCACGTGACTTTCGCACCCGCAGGCCCAGCGGCACGTCAGCGACCTCTACGAGGACCTGCGCGATGGACACAACCTCATCTCCCTGCTGGAAGTGCTCTCGGGAGACACCCTGGTAGGTAGCCGCCCGCGCCCGGCAGAGCCTGTGCTCTGCAGGAAGGGAAGCCTCCTCATCCAGGCCCGGGCCTGGCCCGCGACCTCCGCACCGGCCCCCGCTGCGTCCCGCTCGAGTGCTGCAGAGCCCCTGCTTGCTCCGGGCCCCCCGGGCCCACGCCCCCTGCTCCGAGGCGGGCTCCGGGCTCCCCCTCACCGCACGCCTGCCTCTCCCTGCCTGGCCCAGGCTCGCCTCCTGGGCCCAGAGTGGCCCACCTCCCTCCGCCTTGGTCCCGGTGGCCCCGGAGCAGCCCGGCTGCCGTGCCTTCCGCCTCCTGCCAGTGCCGGCCCACATGCGGCCAGGCAGAGAGGGCTGTGGCTCAGAGGCCCCGGGATCCCTTCGCACCCTCCGGCTGGTCGGGCTTCCTCCGGGATGCCTTCATGGCACGCATGCGGGAGCTGGAGTGGGCCTGGCGGCGGGCGCCGGGGAGGGCCGGGGTGGGGGCGGCTCGGCCGTGTCGCTTGGCATCCCAAGGACAGGCTTTGTGGGGGCCACGGGGCGGAGGGCCAGTGAGGGGCGGGTCCGCGTGGCCCGGGCTGGACGGCGGCTTCCCTCTGCTCTCGGGCTCTCGCCTCCTTCCACGGCTGCCCTGGCTCCACCTCCGGCCGCTCTAACACGCAACCCTTCTGCGCTGCACGGAGGTCCTCGTCCTCCTCCTCCTCCTCCTCCTCACTCTCTGTCCGACCACCCACTGCTCGCTCTGTCTCTCTCCGTCTGCTGGACTCTCTTCTGGCTCTGCCCTCTGGCCTCCGCTTCCCTCTCTGCTCGGCCCTCGCCTGCCGTACAGCCCAGGGAACGTGACGTGATCCGGAACTTGCGGCTGGTGAGTGGGTCCCCCATCCGCTTCCTGCATGGCGCTGCTGCACTCTGCCTTGGCTCTCGCCGCGGCGAGCGGTCCTCCGGCTTGCGCGGACGTGGCGTCGCGCCCCTGCCCACGCGAGCTCTGCTGCAGCCGGTCAGCCCGGCAGACGTGGGGCCCAGCACGCCCCGGGCCCCCACGGCCCCCCTCCAGCTGGGCCGCCGCTCGCCTTGGCCGCCCTCATCTCTCTTGCCCCATCCCGAGCGGCCGACCCGGAAGCATCCCGGCTGGATCAGAGCCCTCTCGCCTTCTGAGCACGCCCCACTGCAGCCGGGGAGGGCAGGGGAGGTGGGCATGGTGGTCCTCAGGCCGGGGAGGGAGGGGCCCCTGCAGGGCTCGGGCGTGAACTGAGCGCCTCTGCGCCGCTCCCCACAGCCTCGCGAGAAGGGCCGGATGCGCTTCCACAAGCTGCAGAATGTGCAGATCGCCTTGGACTACCTGAGGCACCGGCAGGTGAGGAGGGGGGAGGGGCGGGGGAGGGGAGGGGAGGGGCTGCGTGTCCCGCAGGCTCCATTGATTGTAATTTGATTTGATTTGATTTGATTTAATAAAACCACTACATGCCGCCCCCTCATGCCTTGGCATCTCAGTGCTCTGGTTGTGCATGACAGGTGAAGCTGGTCAACATCCGGAACGATGACATTGCTGATGGCAACCCCAAGCTGACGCTGGGCCTCATCTGGACCATCATCCTGCACTTCCAGGTGAGCCGTGGGGCGGGACCCGTGGCCGGGGGCAGCCCTGGCACCTCCGATGCCTCCGGGCCGGGCCAGTGGAAGGCCAAGTGGGCGCCCCGGCGTGGCCTGCGGGAGCTTCACCCCCCCGGGCAGCGCTGGGGGGTCGGGGCTGTGCGCGCGGTGGGGCATGCCAAACTCGCGAGGAGCCGCTCTCCGCCGCCGGGCCCCGGCTGGGTCTGTCCGGAACGCGGGGCCCGGTTTGGGGCCCGGCTTGCCGCACTGCCCTGAGCCAGCCGCACCCCTGGCCTCCGCGGTGTCTCCGCTCTTCTGGGGCACGAGGGCTGCCTGCAGGCCTGTCCAGCTGGAGCAGGTGGGGCTCCCACGCTGCCGGGGGCCGAGGGACTGGGGGAGCCCCCGCCCACGCAGCAGACGGTGCTCCGTTTCCCTGGGCTCGGACAGGGAGGGGGGCCCTTCTGAACCCAGAGGGGGCCGTGGGGGGCGGAAGAGGCACTGCCCACTTCTGTTGCACCCGGAAGGGACTGGCGTGCTTCTTGCTGCCCCTGGAATGGCCCCAGAGGCGCAGCAGGAGGCAGGTCAGGCGCCCCCGCGGCCTCCGAATGCGCGCCGCTCGCTTGTGGGGTTGAGGGCGGCCGGAGCTTCCCCGGCCGGGTGCGGCTGCAGCTGCTCTGCTTGCGCCCCCGGCGAGTCTCCCTCCCCCCCCCTCACCCGCCGCTGTGCTGGGCGATCGATGCAGGACAGCCCCTCAGAAAGGCCTTTCCGGCGATTGCGGCGCAGCGACTAAGCCTACTGCGTCGTGTGACTGTGTTTTTATATTGTAAACCGTTCGAAAAGCTCCTGAGCTGCAAATGGGGCATAAAACCGGCCAGACGGAATGAGGCTCTTGCCTGGGAGGTGGGGGGAGCGGCCCCGGCCCCGGCCCCCCCTGGACGCCCCGTGGGCCACGCAGCCATCGTGTCCTGTGGCCTTCGTGAGGGCACTGCCGGCTCGCCCGGGCAGCCGCGAGGGCGGGGGTCCTGAGACGGGCCTTTGCCGGGAGCGGCTGCCGGCCTCACGCGGCCCCATTTCTGCCCGGCCAGATCTCCGACATCCAGGTGAGCGGCCAGTCGGAGGACATGACGGCCAAAGAGAAGCTGCTGCTCTGGTCCCAGCGCATGGTGGAGGGCTACCAGGGCCTGCGCTGCGACAACTTTACCACCAGCTGGCGCGACGGGCGCGTCTTCAACGCCATCATCCACCGGCACAAGTAAGGAGCCGGGGACACCCGCTTGGGTCGCGGCGGCTCCGGCCGGGCAGGCCGCCAGGGGAGCTTGGACCGTGTGGTGTGGGATCGAAGCGGGGGCGATCCCGCTATGGACCCGGCACTGGCCGGGGCCCCGCAGAGGCCCGGCAACCCCTGAGACCGCTTTGCCTGGCCCCGGCCAGGGGCCCAGGGAGAAGCAGCCCCACTCTGGCTGGGGGCCCGCCCTCCACGCGAGAGGCCACTTGCTGCGAACCGCCACAGCCCGCGAAGGGGCGCCTTCCGCTGCGGAAGGCCAGGCTGCGAGGAGGCTTCTCTCCCGAAGGCCCGGGAGACCCCCGGGCATGGGGGGCCCTGCTTCCGGCAGCAGGGAAGGGAGCGGCCCCGGCCCCACCGCCGGCCCCACCGCCGGCCTGGCCACTGTCGCTTGGCCCAGGCCCGCTGCCTGCCTCCCTCCCCCCGCGGGTGTGTCGGGCCTGCCTGCGCGCGGGCGCAAGCGAGTGCCGGGCCTGCCCGCACGTGTTGGCCGCGGGGGCTGCATTCCACCTCGCCCCCGTGGGTGGCGCCGCGGCTTCCTTGCCAACCCCTGCGGGAAGGGAGCGGGGTGGGGCAGCAGGGGGCGGCCCCAACGCAGCGGGGCTGAACGAGCGGAGCGGGAGCCAGCCTGCCCCCGCCCCGCCCAGCCTCCCCCCACGTGGCCCGGGGCAGGGGGAGCAGCCATGGCGCCCTCCCGCTGTGCCACTCGCTCCGGAGCGCGGGGAGCAGCAGGCCGGCGTCCCGGGAGCTCCGACCTCGCCGGGGCCGGCATGAGTGGGCGTCCGCGGGGCCGGCGCCCGGCCAGGCGCCGCGGCCCGGAGCGTCCGGGCCGGGCCCGGGGAGCATCGGAGGAGAGGGTTGTGATGCTGTGCAAGGACGTCCCCGGCTGGGGGGGCCCCGGGGAGCGGCGGGCCAACGGGCAGGATGGCTGGCAGCCCACGGACGGCCGGGACCTCCACGGGGCGCTGTACTCGGTGCACTCCACGCTGCGCCTCCGCGAAACGTAGGCTCGCCCCCCTGCTTGCGGCTCCCCTGCCCGCTCGGCTCCCCTCCCCACGTCGCAGGGGAAAGGCATGCTGTGCGGGGGGGGGGGGGGGGAGGGTTCTTCCGTGCTTCATCTCCTGGCTGCAGCCCATGGGCACGTCCCCCGCGAGGCTTGGTCAGTGCAGCCGCCGAGGGCACCGCCGCCCTCGGCAGCCGCCTCACCCGAAGCCGCCAGGGCCCCTCAGGCGGCCTGGGCCCCCACTGTGTGGGGAGGGCTCAGCCTGGCGCCCTCCCCAGCCCTTGGCCCCCGGGCTTCGCCCCCGAGGGAGGCAGGGCTGTGGGTCTGTCCCAGGGAGGGGCCCGGCGCAGGCACCTGCTGTCGGCAGCTCCGCAACGGGGAAAAGGGGATGTGCTGCGCAGGCCCGTCTGGCCGTTCTGTGGGTGAAGCAGAGTCCTGGGTCCCCCCTACTTCCAGGCACGCGGGTGGGGGGGCTTTTCCAGCCTTCTTGGAGGCACTGCTGGGTGCTCAGCTGGAGACCGCCGGCATGTGGGGCAGGGCTCTTCCATGTGGGGGAGGCCACATCAGACAGCGGGGGGGAGGGTCTGAGGAACGGGTGCTTGCTGGGGGTCCCCAAGAGCGCCTCTGCCCCCCCAAGCCTTGCTGGGCTTCCTGACGCTGCTCCCCCCTCACATCTCCCCGGAGCCCCGCAGGAACCGGCCCGGGAGTGGCTTGGCGCCATCGCCAGCAGCCCACCTGGCCGGCTGCCGGGGGACTTTCTGGGAGGGTGACGTCTGGCGGCACTGCTGCGCCGGTGGAGCCAGCCGCCTCGCTGGCCCGTGCTCGCCCGGGGGAGATCCAGCAGCAGGGCTGGTCCCGATCCGCCCCAGCTGCAGCCCCGTCCTCTCGGGGCAGGTGGGGCCAGCCGCTCGGCTCTCCGCTCCGTCACCGCCTTGCCCTCTTCCCCGCGGCTGCTTCCCAGCCCCCTGCTGGTGGGGCGGGAGAGGAGCTAGCCCGCGTGGGGGTGGAACACCTCCCCCCAGTGCAGGACTTCGTGCTTGGGGGCAGGGAGGTGGCGCGGTGGAGCCGGAAGCCTCGTCCTCATTTTGTGGAGGATCAGGACCGTGCCCCTTCGCGCTTCGCTTCTACTGTCTACACGGTGAGCAGAGCACGGGGCGGCCAGGGAAGATGTCACCCGGCCTTCTGCCCCAGTGCCTCGGGGTCTCCGGCAGACCGTTTTCTCGGTCATGAGGGCTAGCACCACGCCGCTTGTACTCATGCAAGTGAAGGCTCCTCTTTGGAAGCTGAAGGCGGCGGCGGCTCCAGTCTCGGTGGCCAATGGGCCCTGAGCGGGCGCCGAGGCAGCCTTCCCGCCGCAGCTGCTGGGAGCTGCCTCCGTCGAGGGCCCCTGCGTGTGCCGAGGGGTGCAGGGATTCGGGGGGGGCCGTCGCCTCGTGCCCGGGCGATGCTGACGGTGTCCAGGGTCTCTGGCCACCCGTGTGCCGCCAGCTGCGGGCCGTGGGGGGAGGGGGGCCTGAGGCGGCCAGGCTGAGGCCAGGGAGCCCCGGCAAGGCCCCACGGGGCCGCCCCCGCCCCTTCCCAGGTGGTCCCTGGGCAGGGCAGGGCAGGGCAGGGCAGGGCAGGGCAGGGCGCCTGAGGGACCTTTCGCCCCCCGCGGGGCCTCTCCCGCCCCCCGCCGCTGACCCTGCCTTTCCCGCCCAGGCCGATGCTGATCGACATGAGCAAGGTGTACCGCCAGAGCAACGTGGAGAACCTGGAGCAGGCCTTCTCCGTGGCCGAGCACGAGCTGGGCGTGACGCGGCTGCTGGACCCGGAAGGTACCTGTGGCCCGCTGCGAGGCCCCTGCGGGGGGCCGGGGGGCCACGGCCGTGGCTGACGGCCGCTTCCGCTCTCTCCGCAGACGTGGACGTGCCCCAGCCGGACGAGAAGTCCATCATCACCTACGTCTCCTCCCTCTACGACGTGATGCCGCGGGTGCCCGACGTGCAGGACGGCGTCAGGGCCAACGTGAGCGCGTGGCGGGGGCTCGGGCGGGGCAGGGGGGCGGCATCCCTGGGCGGGGGCCCGGCGGCTGTGGGGGTGCTCACCGGCCCTTGTCCGTCCCCCGCAGGAGCTGCAGCTGCGCTGGCAGGAGTACTATGAGGTGGTGACGCTGCTGCTGCAGTGGGTGCAGCATCACACGGTGGTCTTTGAGGAGCGGCGCTTCCCCGCCAGCTACGAGGAGATCGAGGTGAGACTCCTGCGGCCCGCCCCCCACCCCGACCAAAGGCCCTCTCCCGCCCCTCGGAAGCAAAAGCGGGGCTGGAGCCGGGCTGCCTCCCCCAGAGCACCGGCTCCGGCTCGCGTCCCCACGCTCCGTTCTGGCACTCCCTGCCTGGCTGCTGGCGCCGGATGAAAGGGCTCCTCCTCCTCCCCCCCCATCAAGGCGGGGCGGGATGGCCCCCCCCCCCCCAGCAGCGCTTCCAGCAGCCTTGGAGCCGGCCTGCCCAGGCAGGGTGCCCGGGAGGGGCCGGAGGCTGGGATGTGCCGGCTGCCCTGGCAGGCCTCCAGCGAGCCCAGGAAGCATCTCCTGCTTGGCCGGGAGCCTGTCGGGGGGGGGGGGGGAGGCTGGGAGGGCTCTGTTTCGGGCCCCCTCCATCCGGCACCCCACGGCGCTGGCTGCCCCCGCACCCCAAGGGCTGTGCCTGAGGCAAGGGTGGGCGGGTGCCTGCCCGCTCCACCCGCCCTGAGCCGCCTCCCCTGCCCCCCCACAGCCTGACCGGCCCCTCTCTTCCCCAGATCCTGTGGCATCAGTTCCTGAAGTTCAAGGAGACGGAGCTGCCCGCCAAGGAGGCCGACAAGCACCGCTCCAAGGCCATCTTCCAGTCCCTGGAGGTGGGCTTGCCCTGGGCACGGGGCAGCGGGCACCGGTGGCGGTGGAGCCCGCTGGCATCTGCCCGAGCTCGGGGGGTCCGTCCAGTCGCGCTGGCCTCTCGGGGAGGCCTCTGGGCTTGCCGGGGGCGGCTTGGGAGGCCCATGGGGAGAGCATCCTCCCGCGGCTGCGGAGGACGTCCAGGCGGGGACCGCTGCACGGGGGCCGCCTCTGGCCTCTGGCCGGGCCCCGCGGTGGCCTGCACTGACCGTGCGCCTTCTCCCTCCTCGCCCCGCTCCGGCTGGCTGACCACAGGCAGCGGTGCAGTCTGGGCAGCTGAAGGTGCCGCCGGGCTACCACCCGCTGGACGTGGAGAAGGAGTGGGGCAAGCTGCACGTGGCCATTTTGGAGCGCGAGAAGCTTCTGCGCTCGGAGTTCGAGAGGTGAGCCCCTGGGGCCGGGGCCGGGGCCGGGCGGTGGGCAGGAGCCCCTGCGTGGCGGGGCCCTTGGCAGCACAGCCTTCTGCCAGGCCCCCCGTCCCGGACGGTGCCCGGCCTGGCGCAGCCGCCGCGCAGGTCCTGCTCTCCTGGGGAGGGAGTGCCGTCGCCCAGCAGGTCCCTCCCTCCCGGCCCGCCGGCCAGCGGTTGGCCCGGCCCCGGCCCCGGCCCCGGCCCCGGCCCCGGCCCCGGCCCAGCCCAGCCCTAATGGGAAACACACGGGCGGTGACTCACTGCTCCCCGCCTGCTGGCCGGGCTCACCAGGAAACGGTGCAGCCCAGACCGCAGAGCGAGGCCGGGCGGCCCCGGAGCAGCTGCAGAGCTTCTGCTCTCCCTGCGGCCCTGGAGGGCGGGCGGGCTGGCCGGCTGCACAGCGCCCCCGTCTGCCGCAGGAGGCACCGGCACGAGCCCGAGCCCGAGCAGGGCGAGGGCATGGGACGCGCTCTGAGCCCCGGCCCCCCGATCCTCTAGGCTGGAGCGGCTGCAGCGCATCGTCAGCAAGCTCCAGATGGAGTCGGGCGTCTGCGAGGAGCAGCTGAACCAGGCCGATAGCCTGCTGCAGGCGGTGAGTGCCCGAGCCGGTGGGGGGAGGCCGCCACGTGGGCCGCTGTGCGGGCCGGACCCGCCTCACACTCCCCTGCCTCTCTCCAGGACATCCGGCTGATGAACGCCGGCAAGGCCCCGCAGAGGCAGGCCGAGATCGAGCAGGACCTGGACAAGGCCGACACCATGATCCGCTCGCTCTTCAACGACGTGCAAGCCCTCAAGGACGGGCGCCACCTGCAGGGCGAGCAGATGTACCGCAGGTGGGCCGGCCGGGCTGCTGCAGCCGCTGCTGCCTCCTCCTCGTGCTCAGCCGCTCCTGCCGTGCTTGGCACAGTCCCGCAGCGCCCCCCTCGCTGGGTGGCGGCCGGCAGTACTGCAGGCGGCTCTGGCCCCGAAGCCGCCCCTCTCGCACCCGCCCCCCCTCACCCCGCGCCCCCCTCTCTGCCGCAGGGTGTACCGCCTGCACGAGCGCCTTGTGGCCCTGCGCACGGAGTTCAACCTGCGCCTGAAGTCGGGGCCGGCCCCCAGCACCCAGGCCCCGCGGCCCCGGCCGGAGCTGGACGACACCACCCTGCGCTACCTGCAGGAGCTGCTGGCCTGGGTGGAGGAGAACCAGCGGCGCGTGGCGGCGGCCGAGTGGGGCATCGACCTGCCCTCCGTGGAGTCGCAGCTGGGCAGCCACCGCGGGCTGCACCAGTCCATCGAGGAGTTCCGCCCCAAGGTGGAGGCCGCCCGTGCCGACGAGGTGAGCCCCCCGCCCCTCCGCGGGCAGCGTGGGGAGGCCCCCCGCCCGGCAGCCCCGGGCCCCTCTGCGGGGGCGAGCGGCAGGCGACACGGCTCAGGCCCGGCTCCCGTCCTCGCCCGCTGCAGGCCCAGCTCTCCCCCGTCATGCGCAGCGCCTGCCAGGACTGCCTGAACAAGCTGGAGCTGCAGTACGCCAAGCTGCTGGTAAGGAGCGCGGGGGGCGGCTGGAGCCCCCGCCTCGAATGGGCGCAGCCCGCCCGTGGCCCTGGCGCTCGGGGGGGTGGGCAGTGGCCGCCGGAGGCCCTGCAAGTGGGGCCGCCTGGCCCGGCCCCTCTTCCGCCTCTGCTCCGCCGGAGCGTGGGGTCCGGGAGCAGCCCGGCCTTGGAAGGGCCGCTGGAGGCGGTGGGCTGGGCGCGGGGCCAGCAAGGCAGCCCCGTGCCTGAGGAAGCGGCCACGGTCGAGGCCCGGCTGGTCACCGGTGCGTGCCGTTGCAGAACGCCTCCAAGGGCCGGCTCCGGCAGCTCGAGAGCCTGCAGGCGTTCGTGGCCGCAGCCACCAGGGAGCTGCTGTGGCTGAGCGAGAAGGAAGAGGAGGAGGCCGGCTATGACTGGAGCGAGCGCAACAGCAACATGGCCGCCAAGAAGGAGAGCTACTCGGTAAGGGCTCCCGGGCCGGGCGGGCGGGCGGGGGGTGGCTGGCAGCCCCCCGCTGACGCGCTCCTCGCCTCCTTCCTCTTCCTCAGGGCCTGATGAGGGAGCTGGAGCAACGCGAGCGGAAGATCAAGGAAATCCAGAGCACGGGCGAGCGGCTGCTGCGGGAGGAGCATCCGGCCAAGAAGACGGTGGAGGTGGGCGTGCCGCTCCGGGCGGGCTGTGCAGCCTCGTGATCCGAGCGTGACGGCGTCACGAGGCCTGTCCGATGGCCGTGTCCCGTGAGCCCGCTCGCGGCCGAGGTGGGCTGGGCCTGGGCCCACTGCCCGGCCCCACCTCTCCCCGGCTGAGCCCCGCTCTTCCCCGCAGGCCTTCCTGGCGGCGCTGCAGACCCAGTGGAGCTGGATGCTGCAGCTGTGTTGCTGCATCGAGGCCCACCTGCAGGAGAACACGGCCTACTTCCAGGTACCCCCCGGGGGCGGGCCCTGGGCCAGCGGGAGGAATTGCGGCTGGCCCACCTTGGCCGGGTGCTCTTCCCATGGGCCAGCATCTAGGCCGGCTATTGTGTGGGGAGAAGGAGCCCCCCACCCCAAGAAGCTGGCAGGCCAGTGCAGCCGCCTCTCTCTCCCCACCCAGTTCTTCTCTGACGTGAAGCAAGCCGAGGAGTTCCTGCACAAGACCCAGGACACCATGAGGAAGAAGTTTGCCTGCGACCGGTCCATCACTGCGACGCGCCTGGAGGACCTGCTGAAGGACTCCCTCGTGAGTGGGCAAGCCCCCCCCGGCCCCGGGCCCGGCCCAGCCCAGCCCGCTTCCCTCACCCTCTTCTCTGCCCCCTCCAGGACGAGAAGGAGCACCTCGTCGAGTACCAGAGCCACCTGGCGGGGCTCGCCAAGCGTGCCAAGACCATCGTCCAGCTGAAGCCCCGCGGCACGGGCACCCACGTCAGGGGCCGGCTGCCTCTCCAGGCGGTCTGCGACTACAAGCAGCTGGAGGTGAGGGGCGTGGCGCGGAGGGCCCTCCCCGCGGGGCGCAGGGGCGGCTGTGCCGCACGGCTCCTCTGAGGCTGCCTCTCCTCCGCCCCGTCCAGATAACGGTGCACAAGGGGGACACCTGTACCCTCCTCAGCAATGCCGAGCCCTCCAAGTGGAAGGTGCTGAATGCCGCCGGCAGTGAGGCCGTGGTGCCGTCCATCTGCTTCCTGGTGCCCCCGCCCAACAAGGACGCCCTGGAGGCAGTCAGCAGGTCAGCACAGCGCCCTCTGCTCGCTCGCTCGCTCGCTCTGGGGCCACGTTCAGATGCCCTGAGCCAGACTCGGGCCACCCCGGGCCCCTGGCGTGCGTGCAGGCATTGGCGGGTGTCAGGACAGCGCTGCGAGCGAGGGCCCCCGGCCCGGCTCTCCCCGCGGGCCCCTCCCCTCCAGCCCTCGGGCTTCCCTGAAGCTGGGCTTCTCCGCAGGTTGGAGGCCACCCACCAGGGCTTGCTGGCCAGCCAGCGCCAGCTGCACATCGACATGGCGAGCCTGCTGTCCTGGCAGTACCTGCAGCGCGACATCCAGCAGATCCAGCTGTGGTCCCTCCTCACGGTGAGCCTCCGGCCCCCCCCATCCTGCAAGCGAGCGACTTGCGCGGGCCACCCTGCCCCCCCACGGCGGCCAGAGAGCCTGAAGGGCTCGAGGAATAGGCCATGCTGCTCGTCCGGGGCAGCCAGAGGGGACAGGGTGCCGTGGGAAGCGCCCCGGTGGTCCGTGGCACTTCCGGGTGGGGCTTCTGTCGCATTGGTGGGGAGTCTGGAAAGCACCTGGTTCCGTCGGGCTCCTTCCTTTCCAGCAAAGGCCCTTGAAGGGAGGGAAATGGGAAAAGCTGCACATGGCCATGGGATGGGGGGGTGCCAGGAACTCGCCCTCCTTCTGACCCCCACCGGAAACTCCCCGCTTTCCCACGTGTTCCCTAGGTGCCACTGGGCCGTGCTCTCAACTCTATTCCAACTCGGCCTTGAGGGCTAGAGACTTGCTTTGTTTGGAAAGCAAAGTTGAGTGTTTTGGCGAGCCAGAGCACAGAAAGGGCACCGCGCGGCAGTTCAGGCTTCGTATGGCTGTGGGACTTTGAGTGCCCTCAAGAACGCCGCACGGAGCGTGCTCCTGTCTGCTGCACCAAGGGCTCCGTCCAACCGCGCGGGCGCTGGGGGCGCCGTCTGTCCCCCGGCCCCTCCAAATAGGCTTCCGTCCTCTGGGTCCCCGTGTGGAAGGGACTGCCTGGGGAAGCGGTGGGCCCCGCCTCGCGGGGGGCCAGCAAGAGGCGTCTGGGCGGCCACCTCGGTGGGGTGGGGTGGGGTGGGGTGGGGTGGCTGTGCGGGGCTGGGCCTGGCGGCCTCCTGCCCCTCCGCGCTGCTGGGCTCCGGCTCGTCTCCCCGGTTCCCCGTGGGGAGTGGCAGAGTGCCCGTCCTGACCGGGCGCTGCTCCGTCTCCCGCAGTTCCGGACCATGCCGCCCGAGGAACACCGGCAGGCGCTGCGCAACCTGGAAAGCCACTACCAGGAGTTCCTGCGCAACAGCCAGGACGCACAGAACTTCCTGCCGGACGACCGGCTGCACATGGAGCGCGAGTACAGCACGTGCACCCAGAAGTACGAGCTCCTGCTGCGCGGCCTGGAGAAAGGTGAAGCCCGGTGTGTGCCCGCCCCTTGCGAGGGGGCAGGCCCCGTGGGTGCCCGGCAGCTCCGGGGGGTGGATGCCGGGGCACCGAGCGAGCTGCGTGGCCACCAGGGCCGGGGAGGCGGGCACCTTGGCCAGCAGCTCCCCCTGCCGGCACCGAGCCGCCCCCCACCTGCCGGCCCGCTGACCCCGGCCTGGCTTTGCGGTCGTCCGCAGGGGAGCAGGAGGAGTCCCTGTGCCGAAACTACATCTCCCAGCTGAAGGACATCCTGCTGCGGCTGGAGGGCTGCGAGTCGCGCACCATCCACAAGATCCGCTCCCCGTTGGACAAAGACCCCGCCAAGGAGTGTGCCCAGCGCATCAGCGACCAGCAGGTGCTGCTCCCGTTCCTGCCCCAGGCCGGACGGCGCCCCCACCCGCGCACCGGGAGCACCTGGGTGCGGGAGCCGCAGCTCGGCGGCCGAGCACCGGCTCCCGGCTGTGGCGTCCCGCAGGCCCGGCCCTCATCCCCGGGCACCCCAAGCCAGGAACCCTGTAGCGCCCTGTACCGCAGAAGCACAGCGGGGCAGCGCTGTGGGGGGGGCCATCTGGGCCGCCCCACTGCCCAGCGCAGGACACCGGTGCAGTGCGAGGGTCCCCGGCAGGTGGCTCTCCAGCCGCCGCCTGGTGCCTGTGGAACCCAGGTCTGCTCCGATCGGTTGGGTGAGTCTGGTAGACTCGCTGGCGGGAAACCCTGCTGCCGTCCAGGAACTACTCCGTTGCCTTCGGGGGCTCGTGGACCGACTGCTCCGTTCCCTCCTCTGGAATTGCCGCAGGGCCGCTGTCGGCCTGACTGGCCTGTAGCTCCCAGGCCGCCCCCGTGCCCCATTTGGCAGCCCTCCCCCCGTTGTCCCTTGCACGTCACACCCTCGGTCCCACGGGGCCGGTGACTGGCAGCCAGCCCGCCTGCCCGGGGTGTCAGGCAGGGCTCCTTCCTGCTGCAGCTGGGGGTGCGCAGAAGGGGCCCCCACCACGAGCCCCGGGTCCCGCCCCGCCCCGCCCCCGGCACAGGCTCGCCCCTGCAGCCGTCGCGGGGCCGGCGGGGCTCACCGCCGCCCTCCACGCTTCCCCTAGCGGATCCACCTGGAGCTGGAAGGCATCAAGGAGAGCCTGGGCCAGGTGAGCGCCAAGACCGAGCAGGTCCTGGCGCAGCCCGAGCAGGCCGGCTCCGCGCCCCTGCTGCACTCGGAGCTGGACCTCACGCTGCAGAAGATGGACCAGGTGCAGGGCCTCTCCAGCATCTACCTGGAGAAGTAAGTGCCCCGCGGCCCGCCGTCTGGGGGCTCTTGGGCCGGGCGGTCGGAGCGGGCGGTCTTCCTGGGGCTTCTGGCCCTGCCCCTTGACTTGCGCCTGCCAGGTGCCGGGGCTCCCTGCCTCCGGGTGCCTGGCCTGCTTGCGCCAGCCCGCGGCTCAGGGTTTTCCCCTCTCTGCTTCCTGCTCTTAACTGCGCGCATTTATTCCTCCCTCTGCTTTTACTTGATGCATTTTGACACGTTCCGTGCAATGTACTGCTTGGCGTCATAATTGTGACTTTAAATTTTGTTCGCTTTAGCAAACTGGTAGAGAGCTGCTGTGGTTGGGGCGCCCTGAGCATGCCCCCCTCGAGCACCTTGCCTGCGGGCATTGGCTTCCTGCCCCCCCCCCCCCCGTGTCCGGGGGGCAGGCGGCCCCCCGGGCCCCCGCTGAGCCTGGCACAGGGCCACAGGCCCCTTGCCACCAGTGGCCGCTTCCAGTCCTGCTCCTGGGCTCACCACGGGGCACCGGATGGTAGGTGGGACGGTGCTGGGAGAGAGGCCTGTGGGTCCGATTCAGCTCCTGGCCTCTCCCGACGTCAAGCGAGGGCAACCAAAGTGACCCAGGGCTTGGAGACCCTGCCCTGCGAGGAGAGTCTGAGGGAACCGGGCATGTTCAGCCTTGGGAAGAGAAGGCTGAGGGGGGCATGAGATCCCTCTAGAAGTCCCTCCAAGGCTGTCACAGAGAGGATGGCCAAGATCCTCTTGCTGACGCCAGAGTGCCGGACGCGGAAGAATCCATTCAACAATTGTAACAGGTTAAGATTCAGGCTAGAGATCAGGGAAAGCTTCCTCGCTGTCAGAGCAATGCGGCTGTGGGACCAGCAGCCTGAGAGGTGGGGGGCTCTCCCACACTGGGGGCCTTCAAGGCGAAACTGGGCCTTGAAGCCCTCCAAGTGGGACGGTGCGCCTGGGTGTCCTGCACCAGCAGAGGCCTGGGCCGAACGGCCCTCTGGCCCCTTTGGACCCTCCTCCATGTGCCCCCCCACAGGCTGAAGACCATCAGTCTGGTCATCCGGAGCACGCAGGGGGCTGAGGAGCTGCTCCAGAGCTACGAGGCGCAGCTGAAGGACGTGCAGACGGTGCCCGCGGACCTCCAGGCCCTCGAGGCGACCAAGGCAGAGCTGAAGGTGCCCGGCAGAGGGCAGGACCGGATGCCGGCGGGGGGGGGGGGGGGCGGAGCAGAGGAGCGGCTGGGCCTCGGGGGGGAGGCCCCCCAGAGGCCAGGGTCCCCTGACCGGAGCCCCCCATCCCGCAGAAGCTGCGTGGGCAGGTGGAGGGGCACCAGCCGCTCTTCAGCACCCTGGAGGCCGACCTGGGCAAGGCCAGCGAGGTGAACGAGCGCATGGTACGGGGCCACAGCGAGAGGGACCTGGACCTGGACCGGTACCACGAGCGCGTGCACACCCTGCTGGAGCGCTGGCAGGCCGTCCTGACCCAGATTGACATGCGCCAGCGCGAGCTGGACCAGCTGGGCCGCCAGCTGCGCTACTACCGCGAGAGCTACGACCGGCTCATCCGGTGGATCCGCGAGGCCCGGCAGCGCCAGGAGGCTCTGCAGGCCGTGCCCGTCACCAGCAGCGAGGGCGTCCGCGAGCAGCTCCTGCAGCAGAAGGTGAGGGCCCCGGGGCCGGCCGCTCCGCGCCGCTGGGCGCTCCTCCTCGGCCCCGCTCGGCGGGCACACGCAGCCTCCCGCCCGGGCGAAGGGGCTGGAGGGCCCTGCCCCGGCCCCCTGGCCTCGGCTCCCACCCAGCTTGTCCTGCCCCCGGCCCCGTGCCGCTCGACGGCTGCCCGCAAGAGAGACGCGCCAGTGCGCCTCCCCCCACCTTCAGAGGCGAGCCCACGGGGAAGGCGCTAGAACGGGGCAGGGAGCTGGCCGGCAAAGGCCCGGCGAGCCACACGCCTGTGACCCGTCCCCCGGCTCCGTCGGCCTGGGCGGAAGGGGTGGCTGGCGGCCCCCCGGCACAGCAGAGGGAGCTCCCGCAGCCCAGTTCGCAGATCACTGTGCCGGAGGCGCTTTGCTTCCCTCGTGGCCGGGGATGGGGGCTTCCCAGCTCTGCTGAGCCGTCACTGGTCTGTGTCCCCAGAAACTGCTGGAGGAGTGTGAGCAGAACCGGGCCCAGGTGGAGGAGTGCCAGCGCTTTGCCAAGCAGTACATCGACGCCATCAAGGTGAGCCGCGGGGGCAGAGGGAGGGCGTGTGCGGGGGTGGGGGGTCGCCCGCCCTGTGGGGGGTGCTGCCGGCTTTGGTCCCAGCAGCTTGTCTTTCCCAGGACTACGAACTGCAGCTGGTGACCTACAAGGCCCAGGTGGAGCCGGCCGCGTCTCCCGCGAAGAAGCCCAAAGTCCAGTCTGCCTCGGACAGCATCATCCAGGAGGTGGGGGCCACGGGGGCCCGGGGGCCTGGCGGCAGCAGCACCGCAGTGGGGCTGGTGTTCCGGGCGGAAAGGGGTGGCTGGAGGAGGGCTCTGACATGGGGCGGGGAGGGCTAAGGGCCGCTCTGGCGCCCGCCCGGCAGTCTCCCGAAGGGGGCCGGGCCGGTGCTCGGAGGCGGCTGGTCCTGGCGCAGTGGCACCAGTGGCAGGCACCCGGCCCGCTCTGCCCGTGAGCCCCCCGTGGCCGCCAGGGGGATGGGGCCGGTGCCGCTGGGGCCCTCGCTCCCAGTCCCGCTGCGGGCTGCCGGGGGGGGGAGGCCTGGTGCCGCGGGGGCGCCTGGCCCGGGAGGCCCCCCGGAGTGGTGACGCCCCGCTTTGGCCCTGCAGTACGTGGACCTGCGGACGCAGTACAGCGAGCTGGCCACGCTGACCAGCCAGTACATCCGCTTCATCACGGAGACCCTCCGGCGGCTGGAGCAGGAGGAGGTAGGCTGGCGGCTGCCAGACAGGGGCTGGGGCCCGCACGGCTTGGTCGCATCCCTCGCCCCCGGCCCACAGCTGCTCGAAGCGCCCCCCGGGCTGCCGCCTCACCTCACTAATGCTGGCCCTGGACGCGCCCCGCCACGCTCCGGCCCGGGCACAGCCCTCCTGCGACCCGCGGGCCGGGGGACTCTGCCGGCCCGGCGGGAGAGGGCGCTTCCCCGAGACACGCTTCTCCCGGCCCCACCGCGCCTGCCCCTGCCCCGTGTCCCCGCGGGGCCGCCCCCCCGCAGCTCTGCCTGCCTGCTCCTCCGCCGCGCTCTGGCCGGGTGACCTTTCTAACTCTTGGTTTCTGCCCTCCGGAAGTTGAGCCGCTTTGCCAGCGCTTTGTCTTGGGGCGTGTGTGGTGGTGGGGATCGCGTGGAGGGTTAATGCCAGCAGGACTCGCGTGCCGTCTCCAGGTACTCCCGCACTCTGTGCATGCTCTCCCGCTTCCATCCCTCCTCCTCGCTGCAGCCTGCTGCCCCCCCCCGGTCCCCCGCGTGCCCCCCGTCAGGCCACGGCAGAGTCGGCTACGGGCCCGGCAGGCGCGAAGGCTCAGAGGGGAGGGCGGAAGGGGTGCTGGGGCGGGTCCTCTGGGGGACGGGGGGCCTTGCTCTGGCCGGCCTCAGCCGTCGCCCTTCCTGCCCCGTGTCACCTGGCCGCCTCCTGGAGGCAGCTTCCCGGCTTCCACTGGTGCGGGGTGTGCTTTGCGCATGCGCCCCAGGCGGCCAGCTGGGCCTTCCCTGGGCACCTCTCCGGGCCCTGCCTCCTGCCCCGGAAAAGGGGCCGGCCTGGGCGGCACCCGCCTGCCCCCGCCTTGCCCCGTGGACTCGCTCGCGCCTTCGCTCCCGTTCCCGGAGGACGGGCCTTTCCTGCCGCCGCCACGGTTTCTCCGGTGATGGTTCTGCCACGGTTTGCGCCGCGCATGGTGGAGGTGCTCCAGCTGCTCCCATCTCGTGGGTCCTGCTTGTTGTCGGCTTGTCCTTCTCCATCCCCCCTCCCCCCTCCCCTCCCCTCCCCTCACTGTCTTTCCATCCGCCATCCTTGGTTCGTGGGTCATCCTGCTTCCTTGCCCGCCAGGCTCAACAAGAGGCGTGAGCACCGCCTCCTCCTGGCTGCCACACGTCTTCCCAGAGCCTCCTGGGAAGGCCCCCGGCCCGCCGCCCCGGCCCCTCGCCCGCCTCGCTTGCGCCAACCCGTCTCTTGTGATCTTTCTCTCTCTCCCCTCTCCCCCCCGCCCTGCCCCCCTAGAAAGCCGCAGAGAAACTGAAGGCGGAGGAGCAGGAGCGCCTGGCCGAGGTGGAGGCGCAGCTGGAGAAGCAGAGGCAGTTGGCGGCGGCCCACGCCCAGGCCAAGGCGCAGGCGGAAAAGGAGGCCCAGGAGCTGCAGCGGCGCATGCAGGAGGAGGTCAGCCGGCGGCAGCTGGTGGCCGTGGACGCCGAGCAGCAGAAGCAGAACATCCAGCAGGAGCTGGCGCAGGTCAAGGTCAGCTCGGACCTGCAGATCCAGGCCAAGCTCAAGCTGATCGAGGAGGCCGAGCTCAGCCGCCGGAAGGTGGAGGAGGAGATCCGCGTCATCCGCCTGCAGCTGGACTCCACGGAGCAGCAGCGGGCCGGGGCAGAGGAGGAGCTGTGGGCGCTGCGGGCCCGCGCCGAGGAGGCCGAGCGCCAGAAGAAGCTGGCCCAGGAGGAGGCTGAGCGCCTGCGCCGGCAGGTGAAGGAGGAGGCGCAGAGGAAGCGGGAGGCCGAGGAGGAGGTGCGGCGCAAGGTGCAGGCCGAGCAGCAGGCGGCCCGGGAGAAGCAGAAGGCCCTGGAGGACCTGCAGCAGCTGCGCCTGCAGGCCGAGGAGGCGGAGCGCAGGATGCGGCAGGCCGAGCTGGAGAAGGAGCGGCAGCTGCAGGTGGCCCAGGAGGCGGCCCAGAAGAGCGCCGAGGCCGACCTGCAGAGCCGGCGCCTGTCCTTCGCGGAGAAGACGGCCCAGCTGGAGCTCTCCCTGCAGCAGGAGCACCTGACCGTCACCCACCTGCAGGAGGAGGCCGAGCGGCTGAAGAGGCAGCAGCTGGAGGCCGAGCAGTCCAGGGAGGAGGCGGAGAGGGAGGTGGAGAAGTGGCGCCAGAAGGCCAACGAGGCCCTGCGGCTGCGGCTGCAGGCGGAGGAGGTGGCCCACAAGAAGTCCCTGGCGCAGGAGGAGGCCGAGAAGCAGAAGGAGGATGCCGAGCGGGAGGCGCGGAAGCGCGGCAAGGCCGAGGCAGCCGCCCTGCGCCAGAAGGAGCTGGCCGAGGAGGAGCTGGAGAAGCAGCGGAAGCTGGCCGAGGGGACGGCCCAGCAGAAGCTGCTGGCTGAGCAGGAGCTCATCCGCCTGAAGGCGGAGATGGAGAACGGCGAGCAGCAGCGCCTGCTGCTGGAGGAGGAGCTCTTCCGCCTCAAGAACGACGTGAGCGAGGCTATCCAGAAGCGGACGGAGCTGCAGGAGGAGCTGGCCAAGCTGCGCACCGAGATGGAGCTCCTGCTGCAGAGCAAGGCCAAGGCGGAGGAGGAGTCCCGCTCCACCAGCGAGAAGTCCAAGCAGATGCTGGAGGCCGAGGCCAGCAAGCTGCGGGAGCTGGCCGAGGAGGCGGCGCGGCTGCGGGCCCTCTCGGAGGAGGCCAAGCGGCAGCGGCAGCTGGCCGAGGAGGAGGCTGCCCGGCAGCGGGCGGAGGCCGAGCGGATCCTCAAGGAGAAGCTGGCGGCCATCAACGAGGCCTCGCGGCTGAAAGCGGAGGCCGAGATCGCCCTCAAGGAGAAGGAGGCGGAGAACGAGCGCCTGCGCCGGCTGGCCGAGGACGAGGCCTACCAGCGGCGGCTGCTGGAGGAGCAGGCGGCTCAGCACAAGCAGGACATCGAGGAGAAGATCGCCCAGCTGCGCAAGTCCTCGGAAAACGAGCTGGAGAGGCAGAAGAGCATCGTGGATGACACACTGAAGCAGCGGCGCGTCGTCGAGGAGGAGATCCGCCTGCTCAAGGCCAACTTTGAAAAGGCCTCGCTGGGCAAGACGGAGCTGGAGCTGGAGCTGGGCAAGATCAGGCAGAACGCCGAGGAGACCCAGCGCAGCAAGGAGCAGGCGGAGCAGGAGGCGGAGAGGCTGCGCCAGGCGGCCCTGGAGGAGGAGGGCCGCCGCAAGGAGGCCGAGGCCAAGGTCAGGAAGATCCTGGCCGCGGAGCAGGAGGCTGCCCAGCAGCGCAAGGCGGCCCTGGAGGAGGTGGAGCGCCTGAAGGCCAAGGTGGAGGAGGCCCGGAGGCAGAAGGAGCTGGCCGAGCGTGAGTCCGAGAGGCAGATCCAGCTGGCCCAGGAGGCGGCCCAGAAGCGGCTGGCTGCCGAGGAGAAGGCCCACCTGGCCGCCGTGCAGCAGAAGGAGCAGGAGCTGCTGCAGACCCGGCAGCAGGAGCAGAGCGCCCTGGACAGGCTGCGCGAGGAGGCGGAGCAGGCCAGGCGGGCTGCCGAGGAGGCCGAGCTGGCCCGCGTCCGGGCGGAGCAGGATGCGGCCCTGTCCCGGCAGCGGGTGGAGGAAGCCGAGCGCAGGAAGCAGCGCGCGGAGGAGGAGGCCCAGGCCAAGGCCAGGGCACAGGAGGATGCGGAGAAGCTGCGGAAGGAGGCCGAGCTGGAGGCGGCCAAGCGGGCTCAGGCGGAGCAGGCCGCCCTCCAGCAGAAGCAGCTGGCAGACGCCGAGATGGAGAAACACAAGAAGTTCGCCGAGCAGACGCTGCGGCAGAAGGCCCAGGTGGAGCAGGAGCTGGCCAAGGTCAAGCTGCAGCTGGAGCAGACGGACCACCAGAAGAGCATCCTGGAGGAAGAGCAGCGGCGGCTGAAGGAGGAGGTGACCGAAGCCATGAAGCAGAAGGCCCAGGTGGAGGAGGAGCTGTTCAAGGTGAGGATCCAGATGGAGGAGCTGCTCAAGCTGAAGACCCGCATCGAGGAGGAGAACAGGGCGCTGATCCTGAAGGACAAGGACAACACGCAGAAGCTGCTGGCCGAGGAGGCCGAGAAGATGAAGCAAGTGGCGGAGGAAGCTGCCCGGCTGAGTGTGGAGGCCCAGGAGGCGGCCCGCATGCGGGCACTGGCCGAGGAGGACCTGGCCCAGCAGCGGGCCCTGGCGGAGAAGGTGGTGAAGGAGAAGATGCAGGCCGTCCAGGAGGCGACCCGCCTGAAGGCCGAGGCGGAGGCGCTGCAGAAGCAGAAGGACCTCGCCCAGGAGCAGGCCAAGCGGCTCCAGGAGGACAAGGAGCAGATGCAGCAGCGGCTGGTGGAGGAGACGGAAGGCTTCCAGAAGACGCTGGAGGCAGAGCGCAGGCGGCAGCTGGAGATCAGCGCGGACGCCGAGCGCCTGAAGGTGCAAGTCACCGAGCTGAGCCTGGCCCAGGCCAAGGCCGAGGAGGAGGCCAAGCGGTTCAAGAGGCAGGCCGAGGAGATCAGCCAGAAGCTGCACCAGACGGAGCTGTCCACCCAGGAGAAGATGACGCTGGTTCACACGCTGGAGATCCAGAGGCAGCAGAGCGACCAGGACGCAGAGAAGCTAAGGAGAGCCATCGCGGAGCTGGAGCAGGAGAAGGCCAAGCTGAAGCAGGAGGCGCTGGCGCTGCAGCGAAAGGCAGAGGAGGTACCACGCGGAGGGGGCCCCTTGCCCTGCCCAGCCCAGCCACCCAGGGGCCTTCTCGGGGCCCGAGGAAGCCGGCCCCGTCGGCACGCGGCGCGGCCCCACCTGTCCCCCGGGGCGGCTGGGCGCATGTTGGGGGCGAGCGGGGGGCCGTCGGGGCACGTGAGGGTCCCAGCAGGTTGTTCTCCGTGCGCCAGTCAGTGTTGGCCAGCAGGGTGCCGAGGGGCACCACACCGCTTCCTGGGTCCCCGGCGGGGTCCAGTGCCGGAGGCGGGGAGACGCTCCTCAGCAGTGGAGGGCCCGCACGGGCGCCTGCGCCTCGGACACCTCCCGCAGCCAGGTCCGCTCGCTCGGATGCAGAGGCGCCCGGGCGGCCGTTGCCGGCTTGTGCTTGTGGGCCCGCGAGCGGAAGCGTCACGTGACGGCAGCCCGGCGGCTGCCCTGCGGAAGCCGTGCCTGTGGCGCAGGCGGAGCGGCTGAGGCTCCGGGCGCGGGAGAGGCGCCCCTGAGCGATGCCCGAAGCGTCTGCTCCGCGCCCCCGCAGGGCGAGGCGGGCCCCGAGGCCGGCCCTTTGCGCCTGCGGAAGGGCGCGTGGCCCGAAGCCGTCGTGGGGGGGCCAGGGAGGGATGTGCCGAGGGGGCCCGGGCCGGGGGCTGTGAGCCGAGGGGGCCCCGGAGGCTCTGGCCCGAGCCGGCAGACTCGTTGCCCCCAAAGGCCAGCGAAGCGCAGCACCGGGACGCCCTGCCCAGGGGTGGCGCAAGGTAAGCGACTGAGTGTGGCCCAAGTGGCCGCCAGCCCGGGGGAGCCCCTCCGGGACCCCGAGAGCCACGGCCGGCATCTCGGCTGGGCGCTCCCCCGCCCGGCCGTGCTGCAGCCGAAGGAGCATGCTCCTGCTTCGGAGGCGCCCGGCCAGCGGCCTTTTAAGGCTGCGGGGACCCCGTGCGTGGCTCCTTCCCAAGACCCAGCCTCGGAGAGCCGCAGCAGGCCCCCTTGGGCGGGGGGTGGGGGACACTGCCCAGTCAGTCGCCCACAGGCCGGGGGCTGGAGCAGCGTGGGTCCCTTCGAGGGGGGCTGGGCCGGGCCGCTGGCCTGGGGGGCCCGGCCTGCCCCCGCGGCTCTCGCCCGGCTGCAGGTGGGAGGGGGAGCGCCGGTGGCCTGCCCTGGTGCCAGGCCCCACTGCAGGTGGGACGCAAGCATGGGGCGGGGGGGGCACTCGCTCCCTGGCCTGCTGGTCTCTCTCCGCTTCGCACGCAGGAAGCCGTTCAAGACGAGGGTCCGCTGCGCACTCTCACCTGGCCTCCTAAGAGAGATCAGTCGCCATGGGGGGGTGCAGGGGAGAGGCCAAGAAGAGGGGTGCGTTCCTTCCTCAGAAATCTCACGCTCGAGTGGCGCGTAGTTGGGCCGTTCGTCCCCTGCTCCTTGCAAGCGGATCAGGACACAGGCCCGACTGAGAGGCTTCATCAGGTTGAGGCTAGGCAGCTCTGTGGTGCTCTAGCGGAACACTGCGGCCATTGATAGCGCAGGTGACCAGCGCAGGTGGAGCCACAGGTGATCGGAGTAGGGCGGAGCCAGGGAGGTCCCCGAGCCCAGCCCGCTGCTGGAGTCGAGCGCTGGTTCTGGGGAGATGCCGTTTCATGAGGAGAGGCTGGTTCCAAACAGGTTACTCCCATCTTGAAAACCGGTCTTGGCCCGTCCTCCTGGAGAAAGCCACCCTGGCTGCAGCGCCTGGGCCGAGTGTCCTGCAAGGGGTCTGGTGGATGCCTGCCCCCCCAACGGGAGTCCCTCTGCCTGCTGCGCCCCGCCCCTTTAACTCGCATGCCGCCCCAACAGCTCCCCAAGCGCCCCGTTCCGCTGGTGACGGCCGTTTTTGTTTTCTTCATCCAGATGGAGACGGCGCAGAAGGAGCAGTTGCGCCAGGAGACTCACATGCTTCAGCAGACCTTCCTGACGGAGAAGGATGTTCTCCTGGAGAAGGAGCGGTTCGTTGAGGAGGAGAAGGCCAAGCTGGAGAAGCTCTTCCAGGATGAGGTTAAGAAAGCCAAGAACCTGAAGGCGGAGCAGGAGCACCAGCAGAAGCAGATGGAGCAGGAGAAGCAGCGGCTGAGGGCGATCCTGGAGGATGCGAAGCAGAAGCAGGCCGAGGCTGAGGAGAACGTCCGCCGGAAGCAGGAGGAGCTGCAGCAGCTGGAGGAGCAGCGGCAGCTGCAGGAGAAGCTTCTCGCGGAGGAAAACCAGAAGCTCAGGGAGAAGCTGGAGCGCCTGCAAGAGGAGCAGAGGGCTGCGCTAGCACAGACCCGGGAGATCATGATCCAGACGGATGAGCCGCCCCAGGAGGAGGCCGTCCCGGCCAGGCGAGTGTCCCAGCTGAAGGCGATGCCCAACGGCGAGGACGTGACGGACCACATTTCTCAGAATGGGGAGCCGGAGCTGGCGTTTAAGGGCATCCGGCAGAAAGTGCCGGCCGAGAAGCTGGCGGAGGCCGGCATCCTGAGCCAGGAGCACCTGGAGAAGCTGGGGAAGGGCCTGGTGAGCGTGGAGGAGCTCTCCCAGCGGGCAGACATCCAGGCGTACCTGCAGGGCACAAGCAGCATCGCCGGCCTCCTGGTTCAGCCCGCCAACAAGCGGGTGAGCATCTACGAGGCCATGCAGCAGCGCCTGCTCAGCCCAGGCACAGCCCTCATCCTGCTGGAGGCCCAGGCCGCTTCCGGCTTCATCATCGACCCCGTGAGGAACAAGAGGCTGTCCGTCAGCGAGGCGGTGAAGGAGGGCGTGGTGGGGCCGGAGCTGCATGGCAAGCTGCTCTCCGCCGAGCGGGCGGTGACCGGGTACACCGACCCCTACACCGAGGAGAAGATCTCCCTGTTCCAGGCCATGAGCAAGGACCTCATCGTGAAGGACCACGGCATCCGGCTGCTGGAGGCCCAGGTCGCCACGGGGGGCATCATCGACCCCATCAACAGCCACCGCCTGCCCGTCGACGCGGCCTGCAAGCGGGGCTACTTGGACGAAGAGATGCGGCAGGTCCTCTCCGACCCCTCGGATGACACCAAGGGCTTCTTCGACCCCAACACCCAGGAGAACCTGACCTACCTGCAGCTGCTGCAGAGGTGTGTGACGGATCCGGAGACTGGCCTCGCCTTCCTTCCACTGGCGGACACAGCAGCCAAAGGGAGGGAGCTGGTCTACACCGACCGGGAGGCCCGCGACGTCTTCCAGAAGGCCACTGTGTCCGCCCCCTTCGGCAGGTTCAAAGGGAAGACGGTGACCATCTGGGAAATCATCAACTCGGAGTATTTCACGGAGGAGCAGCGGCGCGACCTCCTGCGCCAGTACAAGACCGGGAAGATCACGGTGGAGAAGATCATCAAGGTCATCATCACGGTGGTGGAGGAGAGCGAGAAGAAGAGCCAGCTTTGCTTCGAGGGGCTCCGGGCTCCCGTTCCAGCGGCCGAGCTGCTGGAGAGCAGAATCCTCAGCAAGGACCTCTACAACCAGCTGCAGCAGGGGAAGAAGACGGTGCAAGATGTCGCCGGCACGGATCCCATCCGGGCGTACCTGAAGGGCAGCACTGCCATCGCTGGCGTTGTGTTGGAGGCCACCGGCCAGAAGGTCTCATTCCACGAGGCCTTGCAGCAAAACCTCCTGAGGCCAGAGACCGCCCTCGCGCTGCTGGAGGCCCAGGCTGGCTCCGGGTACATCCTCGACCCGCTGCGGAATGAGGCGCTCCCTGTGGACGAAGCGGTCAGGGCTGGAATCGTTGGGCCCGAGCTGCACGAGAAGCTGCTGTCCGCAGAGAAGGCCGTGACTGGCTACCGGGACCCCTACACGGGCCAGGTGGTCTCCCTCTTCCAGGCCCTGCAGAAGGGCCTCCTGCCCAGGGAGGCCGGGGTCCGCCTGCTGGACGCTCAGCTCTCCACCGGGGGCATCATTGACCCTGTGCACAGCCACCGCCTCCCCCTCGACGTTGCTTGCAGGCGGGGCTGCTTCAGTGAAGAGCTGGGCAAGGCCTTGTCTGTCCCCGAGGACGACGTCAAGCTGTACTATGACCCCAACGCCCAGGAGAGTGTGACCTACGCTCAGCTGCGGAGGCGGTGCCGCGCAGACAAGCCAGCAGGCCCCCTCTTGCTCCCGCTCTCCAGCGAGGCCATCCAGCGCCATCAGGAGGAGGTCTACTCGGATAGCCAGGCCAGGGACTCCCTGGACAAAGCTACCGTGGAAGTCCCAGCTGGCAGCTTGAAGGGCAAGTCGGTCACGATCTGGGAGCTGATCCATTCCGAGTACTTGACCGAAGAGCAGCGGCGAGAGCTGATCCGGCAGTACAAATCCGGGAAGGTCACCATCGAGAGGGTCATCAAGATCATCATCACCATCATCGAAGAGACCGAGACCAAAAAGCAGGAGAAGCTGACCTTCAGCGGCCTCCGCGCCCCGGTGCCCGCCAGCGAGCTGCTGGAGTCCAGGATCATTAGCAAGACCCAGCACGAGCAGCTCCTGGTGGGCAAGAAGTCCGTGAAAGACCTCTCTGAGGTGGACACCGTGCGGAGGTACCTGCAGGGCAGCGGCTGCATCGCGGGGGTGTTTGTGGAGGAGGCCAGAGAGAAACTGAGCATCTACGAGGCGATGAAGCAGAACCTGCTGCTGCCCAGCACGGCCACGCTCCTCCTGGAAGCTCAGGCCGCCACGGGATTCATGGTCGATCCCGTGAGGAACAGGAAGCTGTACGTCCACGAAGCAGTGAAGGCCGGCCTGGTGGGACCAGAGCTGCACGAGAAGCTGCTGTCCGCCGAGAAGGCCGTGACCGGGTACAGGGACCCTTTCTCCGGAAACACCATTTCCCTTTTCGAAGCTATGAAGAAGGGGCTCATCCTCAGGGAACATGCCACTCGCCTGCTGGAGGCCCAGATCGCCACGGGGGGCATCATCGACCCTGTGCACAGCCACCGGGTCCCCGTGGAGGTGGCCTACCAGCGGGGCTACGTGGACAAAGCACTGAACCGGGCCCTCTCGGACCCCACCGATGACACCAAGGGCTTCTTTGACCCCAATACCAAAGAGAATCTGAGCTACCTGCAGCTGAAGGAGAGGTGTGTTGAGGACCCGGAGACCGGCCTCTACCTCCTGCCCCTGAAGCAGCCCGAGAGGCCCACTGTGGTGGAGACCACCCAGGTGTACACCGAGGCCGAGACCAAGAAGGTCTTTGAGGAGACCCAGATCGACATTCCAGTGGGGGATAAGGCTGGCTCCTCCATGTCGCTGTGGGAGATCATGCACTCGGATCTCATCCCTGAGGACCAGCGCAAGAGGCTGATGGAAGAGTTCCGCTCCGGCAGTGTGACAAAGGAGCGCATGATCATCATCATCATCGAGATCATAGAGAAAACGGAGATCATCCGGCAGCAGGACCGTACCTCCTACGACTACGTCAGGCGGCGGATCACTGCCGACGACCTCTACGAGGCCCGGATCATCTCGCTGGAGGTCTACAACGCACTGAAGCAAGGCACCAAGACCATCCGCGAGCTCCTGGATATGGAGGCTGTCTGGAGGCACCTCTACGGCACGGGCTGTGTGGCCGGCATCTACGTTCCGTCCAGCAAGCAGAAGCTCAGCGTCTATCAGGCCCTGAAGAAAGGACTAATCAGCCCGGAAGTGGCTCGGTCCCTGCTGGAAGCCCAGGCTGCCACTGGCTTCATCGTTGACCCCACCAAGAATGAGATGCTGACTGTGGATGAGGCCGTCCGGAAAGGGATTGTGGGCCCAGAAATGCATGACCGCCTCTTGTCTGCTGAGAGAGCAGTGACTGGGTATCGGGACCCCTACAGCGAGCAGAAGATCTCGCTCTTCCAGGCCATGAAGAAGGACCTCATTCCTCCCGAAGAAGCCCTGAGGCTGCTGGATGCTCAGCTGGCCACAGGGGGCATAGTGGACCCGCATCTGGGCTTCCACCTGCCCTTAGAAATTGCCTATCAGCGTGGCTACTTCAACAGGGAGACCTACGAGCGGCTATCTGAGCCCAGTGAGGTGCGCAGCTACGTGGACCCCTCCACGGAGGAGAAGCTCAGCTACGCCCAGATCCTCAAGCGATGCAAGAAGGACGAGAACACCGGCTGCCTCCTGCTACCGCTCAGCGACACCCGCAAGCTGACGTTCAGGGGCCTGAGGAAGCAGATCTCTGTGGAGGAGCTGGTGCGCTCCCAGGTCATGGATGAGGCGACGGCCCAGCGGCTCCAAGAGGGCTTGACCTCTGTGGAGGAAGTCACGAAACACCTGCAGAAGTTCCTGGAGGGCACCAGCTGCATCGCAGGGGTCTACGTGGACTCCAGCAAGGAGAGGCTGTCCGTGTACCAGGCCATGAAGAAGGGCATCATCCGCCCGGGCACAGCCTTCGAGCTCCTCGAGGCCCAGGCTGCCACGGGGTATGTCGTCGACCCCATCCGAGGCCTCAAGCTGACTGTGGAAGAGGCGGTGCGCATGGGCATCGTCGGTCCGGAGTTCAAGGACAAGCTGCTCTCGGCAGAGAGGGCCGTGACGGGCTACAAAGACCCCTATTCGGGCAAGCTGATCTCCCTCTTCCAGGCCATGAAGAAGGGGCTGATCCTGAAAGACCACGGCATCCGCCTGCTCGAGGCCCAGATTGCCACCGGGGGCATCATCGATCCAGAGGAGAGCCATCGCCTGCCGGTCGAAGTGGCCTACAAGAGAGGCCTGTTCGATGAGGAAATGAACGAGATCCTGCTCGACCCGAGTGACGACACCAAAGGGTTCTTCGACCCAAACACAGAGGAGAACCTGACCTACCTGCAGCTGATGGAGAGGTGCATCACTGACCCCGAGACCGGCCTTTGCCTCCTGCCCCTGAAGGAGAAGAAGCGGGAGAGGAAGACGTCTTCCAAGTCCTCTGTCCGCAAGCGCAGGGTGGTGATCGTCGACCCGGAGACGGGGAAGGAGATGTCTGTGTACGAGGCTTACCGCAAGGGCCTCATCGACCACCAGACCTACCTGGAGCTCTCGGAACAGGAGTGCGAGTGGGAAGAGATCACCATCTCCTCCTCCGACGGGGTGGTGAAGTCCATGATCATTGACCGGCGGTCAGGGCGGCAGTACGATATCGATGATGCCATCGCGAAGGGACTGATAGACCAGTCTGCCCTGGACCAGTACCGCTCGGGCTCCTTGTCCATCACGGAGTTCGCGGACATGCTGTCCGGCAACGTCAGCGGATTCCGGTCGAGGTCTTCCTCCGTTGGCTCCTCCTCTTCCTACCCCGTGAGCCCAGCCCATGTGAGGGCACAGCTGACCTCTTGGAGTGACCCCACCGAAGAGACGGGGCCCGTCGCAGGCATCCTGGACACCGACACCCTGGAGAAGGTCTCCATCACGGAAGCCATGCATCGCAACCTGGTCGACAACATCACCGGCCAGCGGCTGCTGGAGGCCCAGGCCTGCACCGGCGGGATTGTTGACCCCAGCTCCGGGGAGCGGTTCTCCGTCGCGGATGCCGTCAACAAGGGCCTGGTCGACAAGATCATGGTGGACAGAATCAACCTCGCACAGAAGGCCTTCCACGGCTTCGAGGACCCGCGAACCAAGACCAAGATGTCTGCCGCACAGGCCCTGAAGAAAGGCTGGCTGTACTACGAGGCTGGCCAGCGCTTCCTGGAGGTGCAGTACCTGACGGGCGGGCTGATCGAGCCGGACGCGGCCGGACGCGTCTCCCTGGAAGAGGCCGTGCAGAAGGGCACCATCGATGCGCGCACCGCGCAGAAGCTCCGGGACGTGAGCGCATACTCCAAGTACCTGACCTGCCCCAAGACCAAGCTCAAGATCTCGTACAAGGACGCGATGGACAGGAGCATGGTGGAAGAAGGCACGGGCCTGCGCCTCCTGGAGGCCTCCTCGCAGTCCAGCAAGGGCTACTACAGCCCCTACAACGTCAGCGGCTCCGGCTCCACCTCCGGCTCTCGCTCGGGCTCCCGAACCGGCTCCAGGTCGGGCTCCCGGCGGGGGAGCTTCGACGCGACGGGCTCGGGCTTCTCCATGTCCTTCTCCTCCTCCTCCTACAGCTCATCCAGTTACGGCCGCAGATACGGGTTGGGCGCCGGCAGCAGCCCCAGGGAAGCGGCGCCCGGCGGTGCCCGGACGCACCCCGAGGGGGACTGCAGGCGGGAGGAGCACCAGGCGTGCCCGGACCCACCTGGGAAGCAGCTGACCGTGGCGTGACAGCCCCCGGCCTCGCACACTCGAGAGAAGCTCTGCATTTATCCTGCGCTGCATGTGAGAAGCTACTGGCTAACCTTGCCTTCATCACTACTCGATTTATTCTGATTGCTGTTACTACTATTTTATAAAATTTAAAACACACTTTCCTTCCAAAGCAGTGCCTAAAGTTTAACCAAAAACAAAAAGCCCTAGACTAATATATTAATATATATATATGACTCTTCTGGCAGTATTTGTATATTGAGAGAAAGTGAGCGTGCACTTCCGCCCCACCGCCGCTCCGTGGCGCCACCCACCGGCAGAGCAGGCTGGCTGGCCACGTGCCAGCGCCCCCCGGCAGAAGCCGCCCACCCTCCCCACAAGCGACGCCTCCCCAAGCGGCCCCCCAGCCTGCAAGACGGCCCCAGGCCAGGCCTCCCTCCGCCACCCGCACCGCACGCTCCACTTCCAGCCACTGAGGAAGGGACTTGCCCGACGACAGGGCGCCAGGCTGCCCCACGGCTCCCCCACTGCAGCCGCCGGCTCCCCGCACCATTGCCGGACCGCTTTTCCTCGCTGGCCCTCGCCAGCACGACCCGGAGAAACTGCTCTCTGCTCCGCAGCTGTTCCTCGGCGGCCTCCCCTCGACCGCGTGGACGGCCACGCTCAGACCGTAAGTGCGCGATGGTGCCCCCCGCCAGCCCAGAGGCCACTGCCCCATGGAGGAGCTCGCCCGCCTCTCGCCGCGTCTGCACTCCTCGCCCCGAGCTCATCGCTTTTGGCTCCGCTGCGCCCACCCCCCGCTCGGCCCGCCTGGCGCGCCGCTTTCCCTGCTCGGCCCGTGGGAGGCATGTGCCCCCGCCCACTGCTTTCCGTGCGCAGCGCCCTGCTCAGCCCGCCGTCGCGTGTATCTGGGAAGCGCCCGTCCGAGGCCGGCCCCACGGCGGGGAAGAGCTGGCCGGCAAGCCGCAGAACCGGCCCGCCCCGCAGGGCCCCAGCAGCGCCCCTCAAAGCGCCCCGGCCCCCGCTCGGGGCACACGGACCCCTCTGCAGGGGGATGCCCCACGGTGCTACTGCCAAGGCCATGAGGTTCCCGCCACGGGCCACGTCCGCGGGCGGTCACAAGATGGATGCAGTCTCGCGGAGGGGCCACGTCCACCCGAGGCCTCTCCTCTCCCGTTTCTTCAGAATAATGTGTGTGCTTTCTCTCAGACATTTTCTCCTAGTCCCGCCCAAGACGGGCCCCGGTCGCTGGAAGAGCTGCTGGGCTGGTTTTCCGACATCAGCGAGGCCTGGTTCGGCTCCGGAGGAGGCCCAGGCACAGCTGCGCCGCTGTGCCCACCCAGCAAGGTAACTCGAGGGCACCGTGACTCGCGCCTGCTTTCGGCAGCACAGGTGGGGCTGCGACTCTCCAGGAGCTGCAGAGATGAGTGCGGGCACACTGGGGGCCCGGGAGCGGAGCGCCACTGAGCCGGGGCACGCACGGCGTTCCCCGCTTCTTCGTGGCACCGGTTGCTCCCCCTCACACCTGCCGGCGGCCACTGTGCACCTCCGCGGCTCCCGGGGATGGCCTGGGGGGCTTTGGGCCAGTCGTGGCTGGCAGCACTGGTGCCCCCCGCTCCACGATGGGCCTGCCTGGGGGCCGGGCAGGGGCAAGCAGACACCGGGGAGCAGGCGCACCCAGGTCGGCCGCGGCACCCTGCCTCGGCCAGACGGCGTCATCTCCATGTCTCATCCCATCCTCTCTCTCTCTCTCCACTCTGTTCTAGCGTTGCTGGATGTCCATTTCAACCTCCTTCCCAGTTGCCGTGTGGATCTCGTGCCCGGTCTTGGGGGAAGTGGGACAGCGCTGAGCAGTTGGGCAGCCCCCCTGCCCTTCGCAGCCCCGTGGAGCACGCCGGCCAGTGGGGGGGGGCGGGGGCTGGCAGTCACCCGGGGCCGTCCGCTTGGCGCCCCTGAGCATTCTCACTGCGGCTCCTCGGGAGCCCTCCGGAGGGGGCGCGTGCCAGGCATGCCTAGGGAGAGTGGCTGGGCTGCAGACCCCCGGAAGCGCTGGGGCCCGGCTGTGCCGCAGCCCGGCTGCCAGACCGAGGCTCCGCCGCCACCTCCTGCCTGTCCTGCCCCTCAGGCGTCGGGCCGCGTCTTCCGTGCCTGCTGCGGGTGCAGGTGGGGGCCGTGCCGGACAAGGGTCGGCCTCCTTGGCTCCCTGTGAGCTGCGCACTGACGTGCCCCCCGCCCTCTGTGAGCAAAGAGGTGCCCTGCAGCACCCCCCCCCGGCCCTCGGGGCCGTTCCCCCCCCCCCCCCTGCCCCCCCCCCCCCCCCCCCCTGTCCCCCGCCCCCCCTCCCCCCCCTCCCTCCCTCCCTCCCTCCCTCCCCGGCATCTGTCGTGACCGCCTTCTCTCATTATCCAGCTGTCGCTCCGCTTTGCGCGCTGCATGGGCTCTGGCATGGGTGCCCGGCTTTGGGCGGCCGCTGGCTCCCTCCCTGCTCTCCGGTGCCCGGAACTAACTGAGCTTCCCTCTGCCTGCCCCTGCTCGCCTCGCCTCGCCGCGGGAGCTCTTGCCTCTCGGGGCTCATCTCTGGATGTGGGGCAGGTGCAACACTAAACCACAACTTGTAAATACCACGAAGTGTTTGTACAAACGGGCCGTATGGAGCCGTGGCCTCTCCGCCAGGAGGGGGCAGTAAAGAGATTCCTTGACGTGGCTGTGCGTGATTTCTTTGGAATGGCCCGGCCGCCCCGTGTCCCTCTGGCTCGGTTTTGTGCCTGCCACGGGCACACGGCTGCCGGGGTGGCCAGAAGGGAGGGCCGGCTGCTGTCCTGCTGCTTCTGGTGGGGGTGTCCCCCTGGGCCACCGAAGGGGCGCTGCAGGGCCTTGTGCCGGGTCTGGAAGTCGCTGCCAGTGCTGAGGGGGGGCGAGGAGGGGAGGAAGGGGAAGCAGGGGGGTGAGAGAGGAGAAGCGCCTGGGGACAGCCCCTTTGAAACGGCCCCTCAAAGCTGACTTAGTGCCTCTCTGGGGAAGCAGCCTCCGGACCCCCGAAGAGACCTGAAGGGATGGCAGCCCATCTCCTCCCGCCAGGGCAGTGCTGTGTCGGTGTGGGGCAGGGAGTGAGGCGTTCCCTGCATCCAGCACCCCCCCTGCCAGAAGCTCAAGGGCCTCCAGCCCATGGCTGCTTTGGGCCTGGGAGCCAGTGAGGGTCCAGGCGGGCCGGGCTCTTTCTGCAAAGGCCCCCCCCACAGAACAGGCAGAGCATGATCCTCGGTGCCCGCTGAGCTGCCTCTGGCAGTGGCCGCCCTCCAGGCGCTTGCGGACGGCCCGGCCTGCCTCCACAGAGCCCGTTCTGCCTCTGCCACGCCAAGGCCGAGCCTGGCCCATTCGGGGGAGAGAGGCGCCCTGGCCCGGGGGATCCCCCCGCCCCGGCCCACTGCGGCGCGCCTGCCCTGCGGAGGGGTGGCACACGCAGGGCCGCTCGGGCGTTCTGGCCTGGGAGCTGCCCATTTGCCCCCGCGGCCACCCAGGAGAGCTCTCGGGCCACAGCTGTGGCCACCGCCATTGTACCATGGCGGCGACAGCCGAGGCACTTCGGAGCCCTCTTGCGGAAAGGCGCAATGAGTGTTTGCTCCGTCCGCACGCCATGCGCACCGTCTGCTCCGTGGCCGAGCCCTTCCGCCCGCAGGGAGAGTGCCCCGTGCGCAGGAAAGCGCAGCGTGTGTTGCGCAAGGCCAGAGCAGGGCTGCGCTCACCTGCCGCCCTGTGGGAGGGTCAGTGAGGCTCCACCGGGTGCCGGCTCGCTCGTGGCCGTGAGCAGGAGCGGAAGAGGCGCGGGCCAGTCTTCCGGTGGGCTGCCCACCGAGGGTCCTCCTAGACCAGGCCGGTGAGGGGCACCCCTTGGACCGTCTGCCCCAGAATGGCAGGGGTGCGATCCTGCCTGGGAGCTCAGCAGCCCGCCTGCCTGCCGGCCATGTGCCACACGCAAGGGATGGCCCATTCCCCAAGCCGCATTTTGTCCCCGTTCACAGTGGCCTGTTTGTTTCCCTTTGCCTGTGTCTTTGCTGAAGGTTTTTATAAACCATTTGCTGTACAAAAGAGTTAAAAATCATCTAAAATCAGAATATGTCTACACTCATGCCAATAGGGCAATTAACACTCAATTAGAGCAAAATATAACCTACAATAAGAATAAATGGTAATAATACATAGTACAAAGGTAAAAACCGATTCACAAAGTGCCGGTGACCCTATAGAGAAAAGCCAACAAAGCAAGCCAGCGGGGACCTCCTGGGCCATCTAGTCTGACCCCAGTCTGACCGGCAGCTCATGCCGTCTGTCCTTGAACACCCTCACCGACGGGGCCTCAACCACCTCCCGTGCGAGCCCATTCCACATCCTTGGGGTCCTGCTCGCCTCAGTACTTCCTGACATCTCGCATGAAATCGGTTCCTTGAGCTCTGCTCTACTGGAACGCATCCTGTCCTCACCCCGGGGTGAACAGATCAGAACGCTCTGTGTGTGACATCCCTTCCCTTGCTGTGCGTCCTGGGATCCCCTCGGCGTCTACTCCAGGCCAAAAGACCCCCAAGCTCATCCCATGGCATCCTCCATAATCTGGCTACCCTCCCCGTGGCCCTGCACCGAACTGACTCTAGCCACACGAAATTGAATAGCAGTGTTTAACAACTGGAACACCAGGAAAACGCAAAGGGATGGACCTGGCGCCAGAACCGAGTCGGGTCAAGGCGCGTCCCTCACGGCCACCTCCTTGCCTCTTCTGAAGGTGCTTTCCAGAGAAGGACCTCGTGGTTGGCCTTCGGGTCCAGGCAGCTGCATACGGGGAGAGGCACTCCTTGAGACGTCCAGGCCCCAAGTCGCAGGGCTTCATACGTTAGTGTGGGCGCCTTGAAGCGAGCCCCGACTTCAGCCAACCGGTGGCAGTGCGACCCACACAGGGCAGCGCTTGCGGGGTCTGCCTGCCCAGCGCTGCCAACAGGTGGGCTGCCCCCCTTGGTCTCGGCACCATTTTCAAGGGCAGCCCCACATAAAGTGCATTACAGTCGACTGAACATGAAGTGACCCGAGTATGGATCGCCATCGCTGGTTCTGCCGGGCCAGGCGGGGGCGTAGTTGGTAGATCAGGCAAAGTTGATGGAAGGTGCTCTTGGCCACGGATGCCACCGGAGACCCCAGGGGCAATTGTGGGTCCGGGAGCACCCCAAGCGCCACACTCTGCCCTTCAGGTGGAGTGCAACCCCGTCCAGGACAACCCCCCGGCCTGAGCCTCCACCTTCGCAATGGCACCTCTGTCTTGTTGGGGTTCAGGGTCAGCTTGATGGCCTCCGTCCAGCCCATCCCTCCTGCCATTCGGTTCAGAACCATCCCGGCCACACCTGCCAGCAAGAGGCAGGATGTTTCAGCCCAAACCTGGTGGCCGCTCGGTGGCTTCATGCAGATGCCACACGGCACGGGGCAGGGGCCGGAGCCCTGGGCCATCCCATGATGCAGGGGACTGAGGCCAGCCCCCCCCCCCCCCCCCGGAATCGGCCAGTCAAGCAGGAACAGAAGCACTGGTCTTCACTCCCGACCCACTTGGCCCATCCTGAAGGACATGGTGGCCGATGGTATCGAAAGCCGCTGAGCAGTCCAGGAGAACCAACAGGGACCCCCCCCCCGCCTTCTCCAGCGAGTCACGCCGCAGGGGGGCAAGGCAGTTCCCTTTCCAAAGCCAGGCCTGCAGGCCGACACGAGTGGATCAAGGGGCCCGTTCCCTCCAAGCGTGCCTGGAGCTCCCAGCCGCCACCTGCTTGAGCACCCTGCCCCGAGGGAGCGCTGGCCACCAGCCTGTGGTGGTGGATGCCCCCTGGGCCCAGGCCGGCCTTCCTCAGCAGAGGCCTGATCACGGCTGGCATGGGACCAGTCCCTCCTTCAGAAAGGCCTCTGCCCGGCTGGACCCAGGACTCTGGCTCTGGGGAGCAGCCACGCGGGGCAGGGGTCGAGGGTGCAGGTGGCCGGCAAGCTCGTCCAAGCCCCTCATTCACGTCGCTGGTCCTCGGCGACCGAGACTCGGCACACCTGTGCCGAAGGGGCCCAGCCAAATGAGTCCAGTCCATGCCGCCTCGGAGTGGCTTTATGGTCAAAGCGCTATGCCAGCTTGCCACGGAGGGCCACCAAGGGTTCTGCCAGGTCCTCCTCGGGGCCCACATGAAAAAGGCCACGAGCCACTTGAAATGGCTCCACCGCACAGCGCCGCGAGAGCATGCTGCTCCTGGAGGAGACGGCTGTCCGTGCCCCCTTCCCTGCCGCAGAGCAGCCTCCATACCGAGCCCCTGCTCACGCTCGGCCACATTCGGCCCAAGCACCCCTCCGCTGCGCTCCGCCGTCCCCCCGGCCGCTTCACTGCTCGCAGTTCTGCTGCACACCGTGTAGCTGCGTGGGCTCTGCGCGTGGGCAGGGGCGCTTGGTGCAAGGCGTCAGCTGCCTGGGCCAGTTCCCTGTTCCACGTGGTGACCTGGGCTTAGCAGGAGTGCCACCCCGATCGGCCCGGAAAGCTCCCAGGGCCCTTTGGAACCCCCCCGCAGCCACCCCCCAGAGCCATCGCCCTGAGGGTGGGCCATCCAGTGGGTCTGAGCCTTACGAGGAGAGGAGACCGTCTGGCCGTGACAGCCCTTCCCTCTTCCGTCGGTCCCCCTGGGGGCGGCTCTCCTCCCATGCGGTTCTTGAAAAGGCTCCTGGTCCGTTTCCCCCTTCATGGAGCTATGCAGAAAAGGGCACCGAAAGGGTTCAAGGGGCAGAAGCGCCTCCTCAGCCCCCGGGGTTGCTGAGCTTGGGTAAAGACAAGGAAGGGGAAGCACGGCAGGGGCGTGCAAAAGAGGGCGGAGAGGAGGCGGCTCGGGAGACGTTTTCCACAAGGAGATGTTTTCCGCTATGCTCAGCCCTGGCAAGACCTCGCCTGGAGTCCCGTGTCCAGTTCTGGGCACCGCAGTTTAAAAGGATGCAGACAAACTAGAAAGCTTCAGAGGAGAGCAGCAAGGATGATCCGGGACTGGAAACAGCCCTGTGAGGAGAGATGGAAAGAGACTTGTTTAGCCTCAAGAAAAGAAGATGGAAGGGAGATGGGGTGGCCTTCCGCAAGTGCTTGAAAGGCTGCCAGATGGGGAGGACATGGTCTTCTCCATCAGCCCGGAGTGCCGGGCATGGAAGAACGGGCTCGGTTCCGAGGGGCCAAGTTCCGGCCAGATACCAGGAAGTACCTCCTGGCTGCCAAAGCAATAGAGCTTTGTCAGAGCATAACGACAATGGTGGAAGCCGTGACGGGGGGGGGGGGGGGCGCCCCCACGCTGGAGGCATTCAGGGTGCAGCTGGACGGTCCTCCGAGGGGGGTGCTTGATCCTGGAGTCCTGTGCTGAGCAGGGGATGGACCGGGTGGCCTTCCAGGCGCCTTCCAGCTCTGCTATTGGGTGATTCCGACTCCCCCTCCCGGCTGATGCCTGACCTTCTGGGGTCATCCCACGAAGCTGATGGGTGGCAGCCGCAGAGAAGGAGGAACCGCCCCACGCTGCACCCAGCCAGACGGTGGGCCGGCAGCGGAGGGACGCAGCGCAGGCCACCAGCCTGGGTGGCTCTGCAGGGGTGGGCGAGCCGTTCCGCTGCCGGCTCCCGGTCCGGATGGCTCTGCACTGCCTCCGCTAGCGCAGCAGGATGCCTCCCAAAGCCAGCCGCCAGGTGGTGCCCCCGCGCCCCTGCCTGGCACACGCGTGTCTCGTGGGGGCCCCCTGGGGACTCCGAGGAGCGAGGGTGGGACTTCGGTCCTCTCCTCTCGATGTGTCCCCTACCACGGGGTTAGGTTGCTCTTCAGGGCCTGCCTGCCACGCTGGGGCATCGTGGCTTCCGCGCATCACATGTGGGCTTTGCCACAGAGGGAAGGCCTAGACAGACAGACTCCATCGCTCAGCGCCACGGAGGGGGTGGGAACCCCCCGCCCCTTCCGCCCCCCAGGGTGAGACGTGTGGGGCTGCCACCTGGTGCCCAGTTCCCCTTTGACTGCACGCTGCAGCAGCGGGACTAGAGGTCACTGCAAGTCCCCTTGAGAGGGGCCCGCGACCCGGGGAGCCCAGTGAAGGGACGTTGGAAGTGATCCCACTGCTTTCCCCAGTCCTCGAATCACAGAATAGCAGAGTCGAAGGGGCCGTGAAGGCCATCAAGTCCACTCCCTGCTGTTGCAGGACACCAAGCCACACCATCCCCTTCGGAGGGCTGTCCGGAAGCTTTTTGAACGTCTCCACTGTTTCTCCGGGTCTTCGGTTCCACTGTCATCCTGCTCCGACAGTGAGGAGAGTCTCCCGGCTGTTCAGGATCCTTTTAACTCAAGTCCGTTACTCCATGTCTTGCACTCTGGACTAAACAGGAAGACATCTTGGCCTCCTCCTGGTCACAGCCTTCGAGGTCCTTCTGGAGCGCAAAAGCATCACTGCTCAGTCTCCTCTCGAGGCCGAACGTGCCCGGTTCTCTCACTCTTGTCTTACAGCGCTTCCTAACCTGTCGAGAGGATCATCCCACACCTTGTCTCTGTCCTGTGGGCTTCCTCAGCTGCCGCATGCTTTGCCTCCCTCCCATGGCCCCGGCCCCAGGAAGGGCTGGGGGTGCTTCTGGCCTCGGTAGCCCCCCTTCCAACCCCACTGCACCTGGTGGGGGCTGCTTGCCCGCACGCACTGCAAGTGGTGCTCCAACGAAACGGAAACTGAGAGAAGGGGCCTCCCGGGCCATCTAGTCTGACCCCCGGCTCCAGCCGGCTCCACTCATGGCATGCCAACCATGCGCATGGCCAGGAAGGCTGCAGCCCCCCCCCTCCGAAGCCCCCCTGCAGGCCGCACAGGGCTGCAGCGGGGAGGCCCCAGGAGGGAGCGCAGGAGCCGAACTTGGTGTCGCCTCCTCACAGGCCCGCCCCGCTTGGTCATGTGACCCTGAGTGGCAGTCTGTGGGGTGCTGGCCTCTCCAAGATCCCCTGGGCCATCGGATCCTAGAATCGTGCAGCCGGAAGTGGCCGGAGGGATCCCAGCGCTGGTCACCGAGTTCCGCCTCCCCCTCCGACGCTTCCTCTGGAAAGCCGCCAGTGTGGGAGAGCCCCCCGCCTGCCCAGGCATGGGCTTCTGTGTCGTGCTGCTCTTACGGGGCCCCTCGGGCTCACAGGCACCCCCCCGTCCCCGGCTGGCTCCAGGCCTGCGTGGCCCCCGGCTGCTGCACCTGCCCCCCGTCGCCCCTCCCTGTGATGTGTGTTTTTGCCCACAGAGGCTTCTGCCCGTGGATCCCGCTGGCCTCTCCGGGAAGGGCTTGGACGCCTCGGCTCCAAACACGGCACGGGGATCGGCGAGGTATGGCGAGGCACATGCCAAGACGGGCCCGGAGACAGGCAGGTCTGCCAGCGGGTCCCATGCCCACCTGGGATGGTGCTGCGGGCAGAGCGGTCAGCGTGGAAGCCCACCCTCTCTGCCCGCGTCCGAGTGCGCAAGGCATTTTGCAGGCTTCTGCCCCCAGGAGCTTGCAATCTGAGAGGAGGCAGGGGGAGCCACAGAGGGAGGACTGGCCAGTGGGAGCAAGCAGGGAATCCGGGAGCAGCACGTGGAGGTCCCGCCCCACCTGCCCCGGCTTGGCTGCCTGCTCGCTTCCCACGCGACGGGGAAGCTGCCACGCTCTGGGGAAAGGCGGTGTGAGGAGCATGGAGGCCCAGGTGCGCAAGCTGCGAGGGGCAGAGGCGCCGCCCAGGCAGAAGTGTGGCTGGCTGGCCCGCCCCTCCCCGGCCCCTGCGCAGGTTCAGCCACGAAGCCCCTTCCTGGCCTGCCCCGGCACCGGGGGACTCCTGCGTTCTCCGCTGCCGAGTCCTTACGGAGAAGGCGCTTGCGTGGCTCCTGCAGGCCTCAAAAGGGGGGCACCGTGGGGCCCCCCCAGCACCGCAGAGCCTCCCTGCAGCCCTCCTGGGACACGTTGGCATTTCTGAGCAAGCCTCGCGGCCTTTGGACAGGGACCCCCGAGCCTGCGTGTGCGTCCTGCTGCAGAGGGGGGGGGAGGGGCAGCCACGGCTCCCTGCTTGGCAAAAGCCCTGGGAAGCACACTCGCGCCCATCGTGCCGCCTCCCCCCATCCTCTCCCGGGAAGCATTTGGACGCGCCGTAGATCAGAGGTGTGCAGAAGGCGGTGGGGCTGTGGCAGCTCCCAGGGCAATTTGCAAGGGCTTCCGGCTCCCAGCAGCTCCGCTGGCCCCAACAAAAGGCTTTCAGGCTTCTGAAAGGAGGAAAGGTTTGGGGGGGAGGGGGCAGAATAGCTTTTTTGTGTGGAAGAATTAGGAGCTCCATTCCGGGCCTGAAAGGGGACGCTTGGTCTCAGCCCTGCTCGCTCCCTTGCTCACAGAGGCGGCCTGTTCCCCGATTCTGTGCCTGGGGTGGAGGCAGAGCCTGTGGGCTCCACAGTCCCAGCGCCGGGCCGGGCCGGGCATTCCCAGCAGGGCGAAGGAGGGAGGGGACTTCCAGCCCGGGTGGCCGAACCGCGGGCAGGGAACAACCAGGGAAGCCCTGTTTGCCTGCCCCCTTCGGGCCCCGATCCAGCGGGCCCTCTGCATCTCTGCAGCCAAGCAGAGAGCCAAGTGCTTGGGCCGAGGGGGGTCGCAGCCCTGCGGGGGACCGGCGGAGGCGGAGGTGGTGCCAGCCCGCCACGTCCGGGGACAGAGCCCCTGCCTCTGCCGATTCCTGCCCGGAGGGGCCGCCTCTCCCTCTCGTGGGGCTCGAGGCGCCTTGCTTCTCCCTCCCTCCTCCTGGTCTCATCCTCCCAGTGGCCTGGGCGGGCTCGGTGGAGAGCTGTTACCAGGCCCAGGTCGCCCAGGAGTGCGTGGCCACGTGGGCCTCGGGCCAGAGCCGATCTCACCAAGGCACCTGCTGGCTGCCCTCCCCTTCCGCCCCCACGTGCAGCGTGTCCCCCACCTCCCTGCAAGCTTACATTTGCTCACTGGGATTTCGAACTGAAAATGAGAGAACGCGGCTGCTTTGCTCCCCCTCCCCCACGAGAGCCGGCCAGCTAATCCTGGTGGCTACAGCCGTGCTTCGAAGGACCCTGTCCTTTCTGGGAGCCGCTCGGCCTCAGGACTCCCCGCCGTCCCGAGGCTGCTCTGGCCTGGGCCTCCTGCACCTGGCGCTGCCCAGGCGGAGGGGAAGGACTGGAGCTGGCCTGGGGGTGGGACGTCGCTCTGGGATTCCCTGCTCGGTGCTGGGGCGGCCTCCTGCCCACACGTGTCCCAGAGAGGGCGGCAGCACGAGGCAGAGAGCCTTTTGACAGCGGCAGGGGAGCCCCCGGCCCAGACCCTGGGGCCACAGGGTGCCACGGGGGCCTGCCCTGCCCCGGCCTGCAGCCCGTCCCTGCTGCGGGCGCCTGCCCCCAGACAGCTTGCGGGGTTTCTCCCCAGGCCAGAGCCGAGCCGAGGAGCAAGGAGGCAAGGAAGCAGTTCTGCCAGAGCCAGTTCTGCCAGAATCTACCTACTGGCACAAATCTGCAGGAAGCTTCCTTGCCTACTTCCATAGCTGTCTGCTGGGGACCATGGGTGAGAGGGTGTCCTGCAGGCATCCAATCAGCCCCGGGAGAACGGAGGGCCAGACCGCTGGACCTTGGGTCTGCTGCCACGCACCTCTGGATCAGGGCCCCGGGAGAGGCGGAAGAGGGGCTGGAGGTTTCCCAGAGGGGGGGTCGAGACGCCGCTGCCCCCAGTGCAGGCCCCACTGCTCCTGGAGGGGACCTGCCTTGACAGCAGCGCTGTCCCTGCAGCTCACCCGGCCCTCTCCCTCTCCGGTGCCAGGCAGCCCAGAGGAAGCGGCTCTGCCCCGTCCCCCAGCCTCCGCAGCAGGAGGACACGCCGTGTGCCGGGATGGCCCCGAGGGCGCCCCTGCCTGCCTGCCTGCCTGCCTGCCTCTGGCGTGCCCGGGCCCACGTCTTCGCGGCAGGAGCCACTCCCTGCCTCAGTGTTCCTGGCGGGACAGCGCCTGGCCTGGCCTGGCCTGGCCCGGCCCAGAGACGAGGGGCGTGCGATGCCCATGCAGCCAACGCGCCGGCTTCTGCGAGAGTCCGTGGCCAAGCAGGCGTGTGGCCATGTGGCCCTGGCCGGGGGGTGTCCTCTCTCTCGGTCAGCCTTTGCTTGGGGAGGCGGCGTTGCCGGGGTGCCATCCAGGGAGGCTCCAGCCGTGGGTCAGGGTCCCTTTTCGTGGAATGCGCCCGAAGACGAGGGCAGGGATAGCCAGGAGTCCCCTGGGGAAGAGGTGGTGGTGGTGAAGTCCGCCTGAAGAAACGGGAGGGAAATGGGCCAGAGGGTGGCGTGGAGCAGGACAGAGGGAGGGCACTCTCAGCGCTGCACAGACTCCGAGTCCCACGGTCCAGAGGGCAGGTCAGAAATTGGTCGGGCTTTGTGAAGAACATCTGCTCAGGGTAACGGCACCGAGAGAACGGCAGAGTTTGGAGATGGTGGCAGGAGGACCCCCTTCAAGTTCCCCTGCAGGGAGGCGTCTGGGCCCACTGAAAGCCCCCCGCCCCCTTGAGCTGCTGCCTGACCTGACTCGGGGCAGAAGACCAGCCCACGACAGACGTGGCCCCCGTGCCAGAGAGGCAGGATGGGTGCTGGGGGCAGCGCAGGAAGTCCGGGAAAGCCAGGAAGCCTCTGTCCCCGCTGGGAGGCCGGCTGCCAGCCACGGGGCAGGCGGGGGGGGGGGCACCACGGTGTGAACAAAACAACACTGAGCGACCCTCCGAGGCCACGAGGGCCACGGAGGTGGTGCCCCCAGGGCACGCTGGTGGTGGCCGGAGATCCAGCAAGGGCCGCGGGCGCCCCCCATGCCACCGCCTGGGTGAAAGTGCACGCCGGCTCTTTGGCCAGCAGGTGCCCGCAAGCGCCCAGCTCAGGCAAGGGCAGGTCTCCGAGGCGCAGTGGACGGTTCTGCCCCAGCCAGTGCAGGTGGGGGGGGGCGGGGGGCTCCTGCCCCAGTCACAGCTTCTCACGCGGTCAATCAGGCCACCTGCAACCAGGGAGAAGGCCGTCATGGTCGCCAGACCACCTGGCTCCTCGCAAGCCAGTGCAACTGCCGGGTGCTCCCACCATGGCCAACATCCCCCTCGCAGGGCGCCACGCTCTGGGCAGTGGCCTCGTGGCACTCGGGGCGCCCCGTCCCCCGCAGGGGCCCCTGGATACTCTGAGAACTCCGCACGGCTGCCCTGGGCCGGCTACCGGGCGCCGCCTTCGCAGAGGCCGGCGGCCTGTCCCACCGAGCCTGACGGGCCTGGACGGTGTGGGGGCCCTCAGCCCCCTCGGGGGCCCTCCACGCCTCCTGGGCAGCCCTGAGCTGCACCCCTCCAGGGCGCCTCCACACTGCCCACCACTGCCCGGAGCTCTCTTCAGCTGCCCCTCCGGCCGACGCCCTGGCGGGAGTCGGGCTCCGTCTTCTCACCCCGGGGCAATTCCGGGGCAGGCAGGGGTGCCTGCGGGGTCTGACACGCCTTTTGCTCCCAGGGACCGGCCCCGGGGCGAGTGGAAGAGGCACAGGCCCAGCGTGCGCGAGCTGCTGCGCCCCCTGCGCCACTGGCTGGATGCCCTGGAGGAGAGGCTGCCGGGGGGGGCAGCGCGAACCAGGCTCCGCTGCCACAGAGGTAACTGGGCCCGGGGGACCACCAGACCCATCCGCCCCACCGCTCCGCGCAGCTGCCGCCCCGAGGCCCGCCTGGGACGAGCTGCTGGGTTTCCTTACGTGGCCAGTTTCCCGTCCCGCAAGAGGGCCTGACCCGCCGAAAAGCTGAGCTGGCGTGATCGGAACCAGGCGCCTTGCACAGGGCGCATGCCGGCCAGCAGGGCGGAAGACCGGCTCGTCCGGAGGGAGGGGGGCCGGCAGCCCATGGCTCAAGCCCCTGCATGCCTCCGCCACGCTCCCTCGCCCCCGGGGCCATCGCTGCCCACCCGCCCTGCGCCTCAGGACTCCTGCCCGGCGCCGCCAAGGGCCCAGCCAGCTCCAGCTCGGGGTCCCTGGCCGTGGCCCCCGAGGAGGAGCCCCTTCCAGGCTCCCCGCCCCTCAGAGCCCAGGAGCAGCAGCCCTGTCCTCCCTGGGGGCCGCTTCCTCTGCAGGAAGAGCCGGGCGTCCTGAGGAGAGCGAGCGGCACGGCAGCCCCGCTTGCAGCCCGTGCTGCCAGGACAAGGAGCGCCCGCAGCCCCAGCTCCTGGATCCCTCCCTCCCAAGGGGCAGGCCCCGAGGGTGACCGGGGGCCTGGGGGAAAAGGCCCCCATGCGCTCGCACGGCTGGACCGGAGGGACGCTCTGGGAGGGTTCCTGCCGGTGGCCCGCCTGTGTGGAAGGCGGTCTGCCCAGTGCCTGGGGGCCTCCAGTCCCTGACAACATTGCTGGCACGTCCACTCGGCCCTGCCTTCGTTGGCCTCCCGCTCTCCTCCATTCCTGGTGAACATCCCAAGTCCCCCCTTCGGCTGGGACAAGCAGCGCCCGGAGCTGTTTCGTGGCCCCAGGATGGCTGCAGCGGCTTGTCTTGCAGTCCTCCTCTCCTCCGGGGCGTTTCCCGCCCTCTGGATGTTTCTGGAGGGCTCTGGGGGACACCAGTGGAGGGGGGCTCCGTGGGCGCAGGACAGGGCCTCGCGGCCTCCCAGGGGCCACCTGGCCCGCGCGGTGCTCAGGCCGGGGGTCAGGTGGAGCACGGCCTGCCGGCCCCGCCGAGGGCCGCCCGCCCGCCCCCCTCGGTGTGGAGGCCCCCAGCCTTGAGCCCGCCAGGCTGCGGGAAGGCCCCTCCCTGCTGCCTTTGTTCCCGGGCTGCTCGCCCACGGGCTCCCCCCACGCCCAGCGGCCGAAAGAAAGAAAGGCCCATTCATGCTCAGAGGGCAGGCTCAGAGCGAGCCCCCCCCCCCCGCTCCTGCGAGGCGGGGCGCGTGGACTGGGCCGGCCCGCCTGCCTCGGCCCGGCTCCTCCTGCCGGAGGGGAGCAGCCAGTGCGCACAGAGGGCCGTGGGCACGCTGCCCCAGGGCAGGTCCGGCTTGTTGGGCAGGGCAGAACTCGCGAGCCATGGGGGGGGGAGTTGTGTGGGGACCCCCGGGGACTGCTTGTGCAGGGGAGAGGATCCGGGGAAGCTCTCCGGGCTGGCCCATCCAGGGGGCTCCGGCAAGCCTGGCTTAGAAGTCCGCTTCCATGCCTTGGCACTGTCCGTGCAGGAATGTGGGGCTGGGGAGCAGCTTCCGAGCCCAGCAAGCAGGCCTGATCCAGAGCAGGTCCTGCATCCATGCACAGGAGCAGCCTTGGGTGGGCACGCTGCCCAGGGTGCAGAGCAAAGAGGCCGGCCTGTTCCGTCCCAATTTCCCCGCTTCCCGAACCCTGCTGGGAGGGCAAGCCCCCAGAAGTGCAGGTGGAAGCCCCCCCTCCCTGCAGCCGCCTGCCTGAGTGCCTTTACCTTCAGGCTAAGTTTGCCCCGCCAGTCCTGGAGAAAAGGGGCTGGCCCCACCACAGGGCTGTGGCGCATGCAGGGATGGAGCTGTGTCCCCCTCCGGCCAGGCGGTGACCCTGCAACAGGCCCCCGCCTGCTCCCCTCTGCCCCCCCCCCCGTCACCTTCATTCAGCAGAGCAGCCTTGGCCGTTGCTGCCGCGGCTGCCCTGTGCCACGGGCCCACACGGGGCGAGCAAGGCAGGAGGGCAGCCGAGAGCGCTCCTGCGCACCTGTGGGACAGCCCCAGAGGGCTTGCACGCACGTGCACACGCACGCACACGTGCGCACGCTGCCTGTCCTCCGCCCCTCCGGCAGAAGCCCCGGCAGTCTGGGCTGGGCCGGGCCCGGTCAGGCGGAGCTCCCTGTGCGTTGACTGACTGCCGGCCAGCCGGAAAACGGCCGGGCTGCGGGCCGGGAGAGGCAGCCGGGGCGGGCGGCTGGACCGGGCCCGCGCGTCCGCGGGAAGCCCTCGCTCCTTGGGCATGGGAGGAACCTGCCCGGACCGGAGTCCCCTCACGCGCAGGCGGCGGGCGAGCCCCGTGCCGCGCTCGCGGGAGCAGCAACCGAGCGCGGCCGGCCGCCAAGCCCCCTCTGCCGGCTCCAGCCCCAGCCCCAGCCCCAGGGCTCTGCCTGCCGCGGCTTGCAGGCGCGAGGAAGTGAGCAAGGCCGGGGGGGTGGGGGCCTTGACGACCCCCGGCAGCCTCGTCCGTGCCCCCCTTCTTCGGTTCCCAGGGCTGGGCCAGTGCCTGCGGGGAGCCCCAAACGGCGCCCTGTGGTTCCTCCCCCGCCCCCGGCGGCACCCGGCCGGCTGGGCTGCTCTGAGCGGCCGCGGGGGCTGGAGCAGCAGCCCCCCGGCTTCCCCCGCGGTCCACCCGGACAGCCCTCGGGACTCCGGGGGGCAGCTAGACTGGCCGCACGGCCAGCGCAGAGCCGGGCAGCCCCGCGAGGAACGGCCACGGATCCGGCCACGGCGGGATGCAGGGAAGCGGGCAGCCCTGGCGGCCGCCCCGCTGCGGAGCCGCGCCGTCGTGCTCCGGAGGGCCGACCCGGGCGCTGCGGACCCCCGCGGCCCTCGCGTTCCGCGGCAGCGGAGGGAAAGAGGCGCGGGGCGGGCCTGGCCGCCGGGCGTCCCCGAGCCCTGGGCCCGGCGACCGCGTGGCGCCCTCGAGGGGGAGGCCGCCCCCGGGAGCGCTGCGGCGGCGCCAGGACGGTGCCTCGGCGCCCTCGCCGCCCCTCCTCCGGGATGCCTGGGAGCGCCGCCGTGTTTCCCCAGTAACGGCGGCTGAGCGGGAGCCAGCAAAGAGTTAATGCGAGCGGACTGATTGCATTAGCCCGAGTGCCGGGCGGGTCAGCGGGGCAGCGGGCCCGGGGGAGGGCCTCTGCGGCGGCGGCGGGCGGGGGCGCGGCAGAGGGCGCGCCTGCTTCCCGGGCACCTGCTGCCGCCCGGGCCGCCTGGGAGGCCGGGCTGCCCGCTTCGCGCGCTGGGTGGGCGAGCGCCCGGCGCGCGCGTGG
>NW_025336455.1:2653930-2738283 GCF_004798865.1 Varanus komodoensis
GCAGGGGCGCGGCGGGGGCGGCTGGCCGCCTCGCCCGCCGTGCCTTCAGGCCCCCCGCCCTGCCTCCCCGGCCGCCGCCGGTTGGCGCGGATCCTCCCCGGAGCGGTGGGGGGGGGGGGGCGCCCGGCCGGGGGGGGGGGCGGGTTGGGGGCCGGGGGCCAGGGAGGGAGCTCTTGCAGCCGCGGGGGGGGGGGGCCCCGGCCCCCATGTCCGGGGGGGGGGCTTGGGCTTCAGCCTGCTCCAAGCCCTGCCTGGGGGGCGGCCACAGAGGCGAGTGGGGGGTTGGCTGCCTGACAGCAGGCATGGGAGCCCTGGCTCCCCAGCCCTGCACCCTCCTCGAGCTGGCCGCTTTTCCGGGGCGCCAGCTCAGAAGGCGGCACCTTGAGCCGGGCCTTGGAGGAGGCTCCCTTCAGGAAGGCGGCAGGCCGGGGCCTCCCACGTGCCTGCGTGGGACACTGCAGGGGCTGCCGGACTCTCCTGCCTTCCAGGGCTTGCTTACGGTTGTTCTGGGTTGGCCTCACCTCCGAGGTTCGTGGCTCCCAGGACTCAGGGCACACGGGCCGCCGAGGGCAAGTGTTGCAGGCCCCCCCCCCGTGGGATCGAGCCTCCGGCGGCGTGCCGCGAATGTGGCGAGCTGGTTGCACCCAACGAGCTGCGCCGGCCACTTAGCGTGAAGAGCTAGTGCGGTCCCTGCTTCCCTCGGCCCCAGCTGGCCGGCTGTGGGGCTGCCCCAGGCCTGGCCCTCCGGGTGGCTGCTTCTGCCTGGATGCCGGGGCTGCCCCTTCCCTTCTGGGCCGGAGGGGTCCCTCGGCCTGCGTGCCAGGCAGGACCGGCCTGCCGCTTCCAGGCCGGTGATGCGGCGGCTGCTCCTCTGTTTCAGGCTGGACACTGAGCAGGGGCTTTCCTGGCTTGGCTCAGCCGCTGCCGAGGCGCAGGCCATGGGCAGCTCCGGGAGCCGGCCCAGCTGCCTGGGGGAGAAAAGCCGGCCATCGGAGGACTTCCTGAAGGACTCCTACCTCAGGGACCTGGGCCTGGCTGCCGGGCACTCTGTGGCCAGGAACAACGCGGAAGGCCGTGCCGGGCCTCCCGAGAAGCCCTCCCGCAGCCCCACAGTGATCGAGAATGGCTGGAGCGTGGCCCCGGGCGCGCCGAGCAAGAGCCGGCCCGGCAGCCCCCTCCCCAAGCGGAACAGCGCGGACGGCCAAGTGCAGGATGGGAGCTGCAGCCGGCCCCAGGGCCCCCAGGAGGCGGGCTGGAGCCCGCTGAGGAGCGGCCCGGGCAGCTGGGTCTGGAAGCCCCTCACCACCACAGAGGTGACCGAGGTGACCGAGGTGACCGAGACCATAGTGACAGAGATTGTGGAAGTGACCGAGTACCCGGGGGGCGACAAGAGCCAGGAGCCCCTGGTCACCAGGACAGTGAGAGTGCTCACGGAGTGCGCGGGAGCCCTGATGCCCGAGGTTAATAGTCTGCTCTCGCGGGGCGCTTGGCCAGGCCCGGCACCCCCGCCCCCAGATTCCCCCCACCTCCTTTGGCCTGAGCATGATTCCCCCTGCAACGTAGCGGCCCCCGAGGTGGCTGGTGTAGCGCTGTGGCAAGCAGAAGGGCTGCGGGCCAGGGAAGCGCTTCCTTCAGCCAGGCAAGCCTCTGCCCTGGGCCTTACCTGCCCCCCGTCTGCCGCACGGGGCCAGTGCAGGTGGGGGAGGACGTGTGCCGTTCGGAAAAGGGGGCCGCGTGAGGGTGGGCTTGGCCCGTGCGCTGCGGTGGCTCCGCTTCCCCAGTTTCAGTCTGTCCGAGCCTGCAGGGGCTTGAGCTGCCCGCTGCCCGGCCAGGCCCAGGTGCCTGGAGGTGGAAGCCGGGCCTGGCAGAGGGCGAGAGCGCGACGGGCAGGTGGTGCTGCCCCTGGGAGTGGCCGGGGCAGCCGGGTCGCGTCGCGTCGCTCTGGGCCTCCTCCCCGGCTGGGCGAGAGCGGTGAGTGCCGTGCGGCTCGGGAAGGCCGGCTCGGTCCTCCCGGGATTCTGGAGGGCGCTTCCTTGGCCCTGAGCCCCCGGGGAAGGGGGTGCCCCCCCCCGAGGCCCGGCTGTCCCGGGCAGCCGTGCTGCTCTGCCTCTGCCCCAGCCACAGGCAAGGAGAGGAGGGGCTTTCCAGGGACGAGGGGGACCCCAGGCTCTGCTCCCTGTTTCCGCCTGGCCCCAAGTTCTTGTGCCAGCAGGCCTGGGGGGGCCACCTGTCCTGGAGGCTGCCCCACCTCTGGTCCTTTTGGCGTCTCCGTTTCTGCCGGGAGACTCACGCTGGCCTCTTGCCGCCTTCCTGCCCACGGGGCGTGGTGTGGCGTGGCGTGTGCGAGGGGCTCGGCTGCTCAGGCGGCTTCCGGCTGTGGTCCGGCTATGGGGCCGAGCGTGTGCTCTTTGCTGGCCCGCTTTTCTCTAGCAGGCCCAGAACTGCAGGGGCCGCCTGCAGCCGGCCGGGGGCAGAGGGGCAGCCTGGGCCACAAAGCCACTGGGCAAAGGCGCGCCCTTCACACATGCGCGCACTCACCCGTGGCCTTCCTCCGGAGGAGGCTCTTAGCCGCAAGCACCTCCCTCACTCATGGACCGACGGGGCGGCTGCGGGGAGCAGCCGTGCTCTTCTGCGGTGCCCCTCCCGCATCCCTCCCCTCCATCTTTGGCCTTCTGTCATCTCCTCTTGACCGCAACAACATGTTCAGGGTGAGGGTTGGGCCCCTTCGGCTCACAGCATGGCAAGCCGTGTCTCTGGAGCAAGCCATCCTGGGAGCGTGGGGGTCAGCCGGGCAACTAGATGGAGGCAGGCGAGGTGTGTGCCGCTTGCACGGCTCCGAGAGGTGGTGCCTGGGCCCCTGCCCACCCTGGCCGGCTGGCCCTGAAGTCCCGCCACCGCCACGCAGCCGTGTGGGCCCACGGTAGCCCCTGGGGCAGCGGCAGCCCCTTGTGCGCGAGGGGCTCTTGCCCGCCCAGTGGCAGGCTTGGGCTGGAGCAGCAGCCCCGGCCCGCGGCGTGTGCCCCCGTCTCTTGGCGGCGAGGGCGGCTGCTGCCACAGGCCCAGCTCTGATGCAGGCCCCCCGCCCTTCCCTCCCAGGCAGCTGCCTCTCTGGGAGGCCCCTGGGGCGCAGAGACGGAGACGGAGACGCTGGAAAAGGTGCTCGCTTGGATCCGTGACATGGAGGAGCTCGGGGCAACCCAGAAGCCGCCATCCTCCGAGGCAGAGGTGGTGAAAGCCCAGCTGCAGGAGCAGAAGGTGAGCTCCTGGGCAGAGGCCGGCCCCGGGCCCTGTCAGCGAGGGCAGGGCAGCCCCGGGCTGCGGACCGAGGGTGGGCTGCCGGGCACCCCTGGAAAGGGCAGCCCTCTGTTAGGCACCTGGCTGGGGCCGGCCCAGGAGACTCGGGAGTGGCCTGTGCTGACTGGGAAGGGAGGGGCGACTGCTTGTCCCGTGGGGACCCGCGCTCCCACCTGCCTGCAGGGCTGCTGCATGGGGTCCCGGGCTGCGGGGGCACATGCCGGGCACGTCTCACTTGGACCGGGGTGCCCCGCTTGCCTGCCTCCCTTGCTGCAGGACGGGGCCTTCCGGCCCCCCGTTTGGCTCTCGTCCTGCTTAAAATGGGCTTTCTGCGTGGAGCAAAATGGTGCTACCGCAACCAAGAGAGGGAGCTGGCACGGTGGGAGAAATTGGGGAGGGCCATTGGTGCCTGGGGGGAGGCCCAATTAAAAGGTGCGCGTGAATTGCTAGAAAACTGATGAGAAAGCAAGAGCTGGGCTGCTTGAACGTAAGCGGCAGGAGGACAGGCGCATCGGAGGGGAGGGAGCGGGCCGGGGAGGCCCGTCTTTGAGGGGGCAGAGCAGGCCGAGCCAGCGTCTCGCGCCCGAGCCAGCGTGGGGCCAGGGCTGCGAGGCAGGGGCCGCGGCCCCACGCGGCAGGTCCTCCCGCAAAGCCCGAGGGGCCGAGACGTGGCCGAGGGCCAGGCCGCTCTCCTCTGGGAAGCGCCCGCACTGCCCAGCAGGGCTGCAGCCCGCCAGGCAGGAGATGGGGACTGCCCTGGGGGGGGCACTTTCCCTGCAGCACGGCAGCCCCCGCTGGCGTTTGGGAGAGCGCTGCATGTGTGTTCTTGGGTCAGGACCGGGCCGAGCCTGTTTAAGTATGCAATTGAGCGTACTTGCGATGTGCGTTGCAAAGTTGTGCTTCCCTTGATTTGCTGGCCGACTGCCAGACTGTGGTGCTCCTGGCTCCCTCAGGGCTCTAGATCTAGGATGCGTTTGTGGTTCTCGTTCCCGGTGCGTCCCAGGACACATCAGCGTGGCTCAGCCGTGCTCCTCGTGCCCAGGGACCTCTGCGCTGCCCGCAGCCTGTTCTCGCGAGGCCGGCCCCCGTTCTGCTGCGCAGGCAGACACAGAGCTGCAGGAGAGCCCCCTCCCAGGCTCCGGGGGCCGCGGTGTGGCCTGGGTGAGGGCCCTCGGGGACGCCTGCCCCGACTGATGAGCGGGGCCCTCGGTCTCCGGTCGCTCTTCTCGGCCTGCCGGCCAGCTCCTCCCGGTCCCTGTCAAGTGGTGCGGCAGGCGAGGGGGGGGGCAAGGGGGTGCCGCCAGGCGCCCACGCAGGTCCCGGGATGGGCAGGCGAGGGCCACACTGACCGGGCGCGCTGCCTCCGACCCGACAGCTGTTGCGGCGGCTTCTGGGGGAGCGCAGGGCCCCTGTGGAGCGCCTCCTGCGGGAGGGCCAGTGGGAGCCCCCCGAGACGGCTGCCTCGGCTGACGGCTGCGGGAGCAGGACAGGCCTCCCCGCCCTCCAGGAGAAATGGACAGCGCTGGTCGAGGGGGCTGAAGCCAGGTGAGTCCCACAAGCGGCCCCCCGGGCCACGCGGCCTCTGCCGCCCCGCCGCCTCGGCTCTGCGCCCTGGGCCGGGCGCTCCGCGTGCTGGCATGCCTGCGCTTCACAGGCCCCCTGCCCTCCTTGGGCGTGTGTCCGCCCTGGTTGGGGTCGGGGTCGGGGTGGGGTCAGCCTTTTGCCGACATCCGGCCATGGCCCCCAGAGTCGTGCCAGGCTCGGCTGGCTCCTGGCCCCCATCCGGCATCGGGGGGGGGGGTGTTTCCCAGGGCCCATCCTCCCCACCTGAGGAGCCTGACCTTGGAAGGCCTGCCAAGCGCAAGGGCTGCTTCCATTGGCAGTCTCCCCGGAGACGCTCTTCGTTCCGCTTCAGGTCCGCTGCATGGGGAAGATGGGAGCTGGGGTTCTGCAGAGATGCAGGTTTGAGGGTGATGGGAAGGAAATCGAAGGGGTGGGCCCCTCACGGAGCCATTCTGGCAGAGGGGCTCCGGGGAAGCCAGGGCAGGGATCATGGGGGTGCAGGTGTCCTGCAGGTGCGGGGGAGGCGCTGCAGCACTGGGGCCGAGGGGCGGCACCAGGAGCTCCCTGCAGCTGGGGCAGATGGGCACGGGGCTGGTAGGTGGGCAGAGGAGGAGGCGATGTCCAGGAAAGCTGCGGGCAGGGCAGCGCAGCCACGCAAGGGCAGGAGCGGACACCTGAAGGGAGAGAGCGGCACGCATGCCCTGGGCAGGGGGCACAAGCCGTCAGCCTGGTGGCCCTGCGCTGGCTGAGACGGGGCAGGGTGCTAGCCCGGGAAAGCAGCGGGCCGGTGAGGCCGTGCCGGGGTTGCCCTGGCCGGCCTGGGAGCTCCCGCCACGGGGGCTCTGGCCACTCTGCCACTGGATGGGCCATCGCGCGAGGCTGGGTGCGTCCCGTCAGGACGCCGGGCCACGGGGTGTGCTGGCAGGGAGCGTGACGGGGAGGTGAGCGGCGGGCGGCGGCCATGCCCTGCCAGGCCTCTTGCTTGCCCCACTGAGCCAGGCCCGGGGCCTGCTGTGCCGCAGAAGCCCGGGGGCTCATATGGCAGGGCTGGGTGGGAGGGGAGAGCCACGAGAGGGCCGTGGGCGAGTGTGGCTTGTGGCGGGGCTGCGCTTGCTCCATGTGCCCTGGGCAGGCCCCCTCCAGCACAGGTGAGGCTGGGCCGTATCCAGCCCTGAGCCGGCAGAGAAGCCAGTCCTGAGCAGCTCCGACCAGCCCGCCCGGTTCCTCCCAGGCCCGTCTGAGGCCGGTTGCACACGCGGCCCCGTGCGCTGCGGAGCCCCTTCCTTCCTTCCTTCCTTCCTTCCTTCCTTCCTTCCTTCCTTCCTTCCTTCCTTCCTTTTCTCTGGGCCCTGTCGGAACAGGAAGCGGCACCCCACGGGAGGTGGCAGATGCAGGTCAGGCGCCCCAGGCAAAGCTGGCCTGACCCCTCCCCCCAGGGGCTCCCCCTGCCCAGATGCCCTCGCCGCCCCCTGAGGGGCTGACCGCGCTTGAACGGCTAATCCGAAGCAGCTTCCCCTGAGCCTTCCGCCCTCCCAGCCCTGGCCCGACGGGCCCTTCCGGGCAGGAGTGCCCCCGGGCTTGCTGCCCCCCCCCACATCCTCCGCCCTGCATCTCCCGCTCCCACAGCCCTGGCCAGGCCAACATGCGCAGGTGTTGCTGGACCGCCAGTGGCCGCCCGGGTCTCGTCCGCCTTGCCGCGGCTCCTTCCGGGAGGCAGCTCTGCCCACCCGACACTTGGGCCCCAACATGGTGCCTGCAGGCCCAGGTGGTGGCAGGTGCTCCTTTTCCGGGCTGTGTGGTGGGTCTCCGGCCCCCCACGGAAGCGACCCTTTCAAGGGCAGCCCCACACCCGGCTCTGCGGTCTGAGCCGGGGCAGACCATTCACACATGCAGGTTGTGCCTGGAGGGCCCTGCTCGGCCCGGGCATGGGGCTGCTCTCCCTTCCCGGATGGGCTGCTGCCCCGCTCCCGGCTGCCCACTCAGCCCCCCCACCCATGTGCCACACCTGCGGAGCCTGCACTGTACGCGGGCATTTCCTCATTGCTCCACAACCGTGGTGGATGTCTGGGGGGCAGGTGGAGAGGGAGGGGAGGGGAGGGGAGAGGTCACCTCCCCTGCCCTCCCCCTCCTGCTGTTCTGGCCCAACAGACACAGAGCCCTGGAGCGGATCCTGCCCGCGGCTTGCGCCTTCCGGGAGTCGGGGGACGCCTTCCGGGAGTGGCTGGGCCGTGCCGAGGGGGAGCTGGCCCAGCTCTGGAGAGGCAGCCGAAGCCTGAGCGGCCACCCGGAGGCCCAGCAGCAGCTCCAGGTATGGCCCGGGGGCACAGGTCCGATGCGGGGGCAGTCTCCCCATGGGGATCGGGGCGCTCAGACAATGCGGGCGGGGGGCAGGATGGGCCCGAGCATTGCCCCCACTTCTGAGCCACCCTCCCTGGGCCCAGCCGGGGTCCAGGTGGCCAGCAAGCGCCTGAGGGAGCCCAGGCTGCGGGGGGGGCTGCCCGTGGAGCAGAGGCGCGGCGGGTGGAGAGGCCCCCGGCGGGCTCTTACTCGGCTGCCCTTCCGCCAGGCGTTGTGCGAGGAAATCCGCACCAAGCCGTCCGAGCTGGAGCGCGCCCTGGAGCATGGAGACCGGCTTCTGGAGCTGGTGGCAGGTAAGCGGGCGCTGGGGAGCGAAGCCGCGTGGCCGGGCTTGGGCGGGGCGGGGCAGGCTTGTGGCTGCAGAAACGTGGAGAGCGCATGCCCCCAGGAGTGGGGCGCCCTGAGGCCCGTGGGGCTGGGGGCTCCGTGCTGGATGGCCACAAGCTCCGGGCTGAGCCAGAGCAGCACAGCGGTCCCGGGAGGGTGGTCTCTGCCCGGCCTGTCACAGGGAGGGGTGCAGGGAGCCCCAGCGGCGCGGAGGCCCAGCTGCCCCGGCTCCACAGGAGCACCCGCGGGGGCAACATGCCCGGCTCCAGCGGATCCCGCACCTGCTCGCTGCTTCCTCTGTGGAGGAATCGCCACCGCAGGCGAGGACCCGACCCAGCCCGGGTCAGCTCTCACGCCCGGGTCAGCCTGGCCTGCTCCCTCCAGGGCTGCGGGACGCCGGCCTCCGTGGGGTGGGTGTGAGCCCGGCCTTCCTCCCTTCCTCCCCTGGGCTGGCGCCCCAGCAGCCCTTTTCCATGGAGCAGGCAGGGCGGCCTTCCTCACCACTCCGGAAGGGCTTCGGGTCTGTGCCGGCCCACGTGCTGCGCCTGCTCCGCAGGGCTGGTGTCTCAGCAAGACCATGAGAAGCCGAACCGAGCCTCAGCTGGGAGGGGTCCCAGCAGGTGCTCCAATCCACCTCCCAGGTGGACACCTTTTCCACCGAGCACCCCCCCACGCACACACACACGGGCTGGCTGCCCCTCCTTTGCCGGGCCTCCTCCTGAGAGCAGAGGCCTGTCTCCGCCGCCCCTCTAGGCGTGCAGGGAGGCCCCCGGCACGTCCTCCCGCACTGCCCCTGAAGTGCCCCCTCTTGTCCGGGCTGCCCCCTGGAGCTCAGCCAGGGGGCCAGGGCGTGGATCTGGGCAGACCGAGGGGGGCAGGGGAATTCCCCCGGGGGAGCAGCTCCCCCCCCCCGCTCCCCGTCTCTCCTTGGCATTCTCTGCCAACTTCCGAGCGTCTCTCGACATGTGCCCTGCCCCGTGCTGGAGGGGCCCGTTTCCAGGGTGCCAAAAGAGTCTGTGCTGCTTCGTAATGCAGGTTTGCCCCCCTGACGGTCTTGCACCTTGTCTGCCTCCCTCAACTCCTCCAGTTCACCCTTTTTCCAAATGAGACCCCCTCCGATTCCTCTCCAAGCAGGATTCTTCAGACACCTTCCCAGTTTGGGTCGCTTCCTTTCTGCCCTCCTTCCCTTCGTACAGCATCCTTTTCTCAGTCGTCGTGTCCACGCCCACCTGCAGCATCTCACGCGTGGCCACACTCTCAATTTAGTGAGGGAAATGCAATTTTGCCAGCTTTGTTTAAGGTTCTTATTCTAAGGAATTCCAATGACTTTGCCTTTTCCTAGTGTGCTTTTGATCAGGGGATTCCCAGAACCACACGATCGCTTTCTGGTCTCTCACCGCCAGCCCAGCCCAGCCCAGCCCAGCCCCGTCCGTCCGTCCGTGTGTGTGTGTGTGTGTGTGTGTGTGTTGTCAGGCCCTGGGGCTGAGCGTGCTGCGCTCCCACAGGGGAAGAAGCCCGGCTGGTGCAGGAGAAGATGGACTCCCTGCGGACGCGCTTCCTGGTCGTGGGCCAGAACAGCGCTGACATGCAGCAGCACGCGGAGCAGGCCTCGGGGGCCGCCTGCTGGCTGGACCCCACCCAGGAGGAGCTGGCCGTGTGGCTGGGCCACCTGGAGAAGGAGCTGCCCCCCCAGGGCGGCCGGCCGGGAGACGGGCCGGGCCCAGGCGCTGCTGCCGACCAAGAGAAGGTAGCGCCAGGCGGGACCCCCTGCCGCCGCTCCCCACCCTGCCCCAGGGAGCGAGTCCCCCGGGCCACCCAGCACCCAGCCCTCGTGGCCAGTGGGGCTCCCGCCGGAGGCGAGGAGGCTGCCCCACACCCTGCCCAGGCGTGCACGGTGGCCTGCGTGGGCTCGGGGGCATCAGCTGCCCCAGAGCGGGTGTGGGGAGGTGCAGGGTGCCCCACCGTGCCCCAGGAGGCCCCCCTTCTGCCTCAGTTTGAACAGGCCCTGCGATCCGCGCTGGCCAAGGCCTCGCACCTGAGCGCGCAGCTGGAGGAGCAGGGCCACGTGTGTCTGGACGCCCACGCCGTCCGCGCGCAGCTCCATGTCCAGAAGGTTGGTGCAGGGAAGAAGCCTGGATGGGGGGCGGGAGGCATCTCCCCTGGGCCAGCCTGCGGGCCTCCCACCCAGCTGCCCCACGGGGGCTCAGCACCCCACACGGCCCGGGCAAGCCCCCCCCATCTCCTGGCAGGCTGCCCGTGGCGTGAGGGTGGCCCTCTCTCTCCTCAGCTGCTGTCGGCAGAGATCCTGCACCACCAGGGCCTGGTGGAGCGGCTTGTGGCAATCGCCGGCCGGCTGCTCGGCCTCGGCTCGTCCGGCTTGCAGGAGCAGCAGCAGGAGCCGCCCCCCCAGGTGAGGCAAGCGCCCCCGCGCAGCCATGCCGCGTCTTCCCCACTGCGCCCGCAAGGGTCGCGAGCCCTTCCTCCGCGGTCGGTGTGGCATCGCGGGGGCCACTGTGGGGGCCTGGTCCTGCACCGCTTTTCCCGGCTGGGGCTGCCCCTCCCCCTCCCCCTCCCCCTCCTGTGCTCGGGTCTCCTTGCGCATCGAGAAAGTGCGCATTCCTCTGCTGCCTTAGTGCTGGCAGTGAAGACCATGCAGACCCCGCCAGGCCGGGGGACGAGCTGGGAGGAAGCGCTGCAACCTGCTGCCGAGCGCCACAGGGAGCGCAGCTGGCAGCCTCGGCCTCGAGGCAGCCAACGGGCCCTCGCTGGCCAGGTGGGGGTAGGAGGTGGCCGGGAGCCCCGCATGCATGCTGCTCTGCCTGTGTCCCCCGCAGGCGCTGCTCCAGCCCCTGAAGGAGTCGGTGGAGTGCCTCGTGCGGCGCAGCTCGGCCCGCACGACGCGGCTGGAGCACGCCCAGCACCTGCTGGCCCAGTACGCGGAAGCCCACGAGGAGCTCGAGCCGTGGCTGGCCGAGACGCAGCGGGCCGTGGCCAGCCTCCCCCCGGACGGCGAGGGCCAGGGGGCCTTCCGGGAGCAGCAGGAGCTGCTGCAGGTGAGCCGCGGGAGCCCCCGGGGGGCGGCCTGGTGCCCGGCCCGGCTTCTCACGCCCGCCCCCCGCCCCACGCAGGCTCTCTGGGAGGCCGTCGCCGAGCACAAGCCGCTGATGAGCAGGATGGAGCACGCGGTGGGGCAGCTGGCAGAGCTCAGCCCGGGGGAGGCCGCCCCCTTCCTGCGGGGCTGGCGGGCGGCTGAGGAGCGGTACAGCCGCGTCCGGGAGCGCGTCCGCCGGGCTGCGGCGGTGCTGCAGGAGGCCATCCCTCGCTACAGCCAGGTGAGCGGCCGGCCCCGGGGCCCCGGCCGGGGGGCTGCCTGGCCCTGCCAGCCCCTCCTGCCGCCTCAGCTGCCCCTCTGCCCAGCAGGGGGTGAAGGGGGGGGCCCCAAGAGGCGGGCGCCGTGCAAGCCGCGCCCAGCCCCTCCGCCCTTGCTGTGCAGCCGAGTCTCGCTTCCGGTCGCAGCTGCCTGGGGCGAGGGGTCTTATCCCGCCGGCCTTTGCCTGGGGCCTCCAGAGACCCCCTGAGCCGGACTCTTGTCCATGGGCCGGAAGGGTTCCTCACGCCTGCTCTGCGTTCATCAGTCGGTGCTGCTGGGTCTTTGGGGCGTGTCCTGTGCTGAGTCGAAAAGGATGCGCAGACACGTTGTTTCAAAGGGCAAGTGGGCAGGGGGGCCGGCGTGGCGGGGCGCCCTCGAGTCTCAGGAGGGGGCGCGCTAGAGACACCGGAGGGCAGGCGGCAAGTGAGGCGGGAAGCCTGTGAGTGCTCAAGGGCCGGGACTCTCGCTCGACGTGGATGTGGGGCTTTTTATGGACTTTTTAACCACAAGGACTAGAAACTTTAGAGACATGGAGATGGGCCCAAGCCAAGTAAACAGGGAACTCCGCCTGGCCACCCGGCACGCTATGCTCCTGGCGGGCCACACGAGAGCCTTTTCCTGGGGGGGCGTGCCCGGCTGATCGGCGGGGAGGCACCGTGACGGGGGGGGGGGGGGGAGGCGTCGCACGCGGCTGGTCAGCAGGGGCTGGGCTTTGGCGGGGAGGCCTGGTGCGACGCGAGGCCTGCGCTCGTTCTCAGAGACCAGGGCGAGGGGGCTTTCTGGGGCCAGAGGCGGATGCCCCAAGAGGAGCCCCATGGGGCCCGCTGCCCTGGCCAGGGGCCTGGGAAAGGAGCACCACCGGGCAGCGTGGAATCGGGCAGGTCTCTGAGGCCGTCGTAGCAGCACCAGGGGGCCTGCCCCCCCCCGAGCCCCCTTCCCACTGCCCTGCCCTCCCCTCCCGCATGTGCCCGGCAGCTGTCCGAGCGGGTGGAGCTGATGGCCGGGTGCCTGGAGAGGCTGCAGAGCCGCATGCAGCCCCCGCCTGCCATGCGGGGAGATGCCGCCTGGCTCCGGGAGCAGATCCGGGAAAATGGCCTCCGGCTGGCAGAACTGGAGAAGCTGGGAGTGACTCTGGAGACCCTCCGGGGGCAGCGGGAAGAGCTGCTGGCCACTGTGCCTGCCAGCGCCAGCCAAGGTATGTGTGCGCCTCCAGCGCCAGGTGGGCCCCTCTTCCCGCCGCCCGGGGCGGGGGACTCCTCCACCGAGCCCCCGCTTGCCCCAGCCCGAGCCTTTGGGGCTAGCGGGCGCCTCGCCATGTCCCGGCATCCAGGCAGGCTTGCTGTCCTCCCTGCATGCCGCCCCGCTGCTGCCCGGGAGCCTGGTGTTTCTGCCGGCCTCGTTGCCACTGTGGGCGCTCGGACCGCCCGAGGCAGGCTGCAGGCTCCTGCGGATGCCGCCCGGGCCGACCCCTCCGCTTGCCTTTGCTTCCCGACAGCGATCCACGGGCGGGTGGAGCAGCTGCAGGGCCAGTGGGAGGCGCTCTGGAAGCTCGGCGAGGAGCGGGAGGCCTGGCTGCGCGGGCTGCTGGCCCTGGCCGAGCCCTTCTGGCAGGGGCTCTCGGAGCTCGCGGTCGCGCTGGGCGACATCCAGCAGGTGCTGCTGGAGCCACAGGAGGTCGGCCCCGATGCTCCGGCCATCCAGGCCCGGCTCGGCGCCATGCAGGTACCGGGAGCTGGGTGGGATGTGCCCCCCTGCGGGGGGCCATCACAGGGTCCCAGGGTTTTGGGGCCTGCAGCATGGAGTGCCTGCGGAGCCCTGGGCTGCACCAGCCGCGGGCGGCTCTCCGGCTCGGCCTGGTGCGCAGGGGCCCGGGATGCGTGGCGGGCGCCCAGTGCCTCTGACGCTGCAGAGGTCAGGCGCGACCCTCAGGGCGAGCCGCCAGGGGGGCTGCGTTCACCTCCAGGAGCCAGTCGACCCCTTGGAAGGCCGCCCAGGTTGGCAGCCCCCACCGCTTCTCGTGGGAGCAAATTCTGTGCTTGGTGGTTCCTGAAGAAGCCCCTGCTTCGCCTGTCAGAATTTTGTGGGGTGACTCCTTGGGGATTATGGCGGGGGGCGGTGGAGGGGGGCCTCCCTCGGCCGGGTCCTTCTCGCAAGCCCCCTTCGCACATGGGCCTGCCTGAGCCCCCCACGCCGGCTCCACTCGCAGTGCCCCACGGCCGCTCGGCTCACGCCTGGCCTCGCCCGTGCGCTGCCCCGCTGGGCGCGCGCTCCTGCCCCCGCCGAGCCGACGCGCCACTGGGGCCTCTGGGCACGACCCCGGCAGGGCCGCCCCCAGCCCAGCGCTCCTCCCGCTCCGCCCCCAGGCCCTGCGGGAGGAGCTGGACACCGTGCAGACGGAGCTGGACTCCCTGGGCGCCCTGGGCGTGGAGCTGGTGTCGTCCTGCGGGGACCTGGACAAGCCGGACGTGGCCAAGGGCCTGGATGACGTGAGTGCGGAGGCGCTGGGCAGACCCCCTGGAGGAGGCCCCAGGAAGGGAGGGGCGCCTCTGTCTGGGCACCGGGGGGCCTGGGGGGCCGGGAGGGCTGCTCCCCCCTTGGAGCCCGGCAGGCCGCCAAGCCGCTCTCCTCTGGTGCCGCGCCGAGGAGGAGCGCCAGTCCTGGGCTCCCCCGGCGCACGGGGTCACCTCGGCAGGAAGCCGGGCCCGGCTGGGCGTGCCCTGGGGGAGGGCCCTTGGGGCCCTGCCCCCCTCACGCCCGCCTCCTTCCCCACTGCGCAGCTCTATGTCTTGTGGAACAGCCTGAGCAAGGTGTGGGCGGAGCGGCAGAACCGCCTGGAGGAGCAGCTGCAGGCCTCAGTCGCCCACCAGGAGGCCGTGGAGGTGAGGGGTCACGGCCGGGCCAGGGCGCAGGGGTCTGCCCCAGCAGGGTGACCCGTGCCCCCCCCACCCCACTGCACCGGCTGCCGATGGTGCTGCCCGCCCTGGCCCTGCAGGAGCGGCTGCTGGTGGCCCGTGGGCTCCTCCGCGCTGGGCACTGGTCCTGCTGCTGCCCAGGCATCCTGGTGGGGGGCTTTGCTTTCGGGGGGCGCAGTTCTGGGGGCCTGGGCACCTGCCTCGGCTTCTCCCCCTGTGGCCTTGCTGCCCGTGCCTGGCATACGCCCAAGGCGGGGGGCTAGCGGGAGGCCAAGGGCGCTGGGGCTGGGTGCTGCTCCCCGGCCCCCCCAGCCGGCGCGCCCCCTGCCGGCTCCCCCAGCTGTCCCCCTGCTCCCCCCGCAGAGGCTGGCGGGCTGGCTGGAGAGCGCGGAGCTGCGGGTGGCGGGCCGGTTCCTGGTTGGGGCGGACCTGGAGGTGCTGGAGCAGCAGCTGCTGGACCTCAAGGCAAGGAGGCTCCGGAGGTGCGGCGGGGGTGGGGGGTGATGCCTGGTGGGGGGAGTTCCTGCCCCAAGCGAAATGCCACCAGAGGGCAGAGCCGGAGCGGTGGGGCCAGCAACACCAAACCCGGTGGGCCACGCTGAGTGGCCGGTGCCTGCTGTCGGCCCCCACAGTGCCGGGCGGCTGCCTGCGCGCGCCGCCCCGGCACGCCGGGAGCAGAGGGGTGCCCGCCCCAAGGGCAGTGGCTGGCCCCAGGGCCCCGGGGGAGCCCTCCCGGCCTGCCGAGGTGCTGCAGGAGTCGCATCTCGGCGCCTGGGCAGCTGCCGATGGGAAGACCGGCTCCCGGCCACTGCTTTCCATCCCGCCCGGCAGGGCTTCAAGCGGGAGCTGCACCAGCGCAAGGTGGATGTGGAGAGCCTCTGCCAGCAGGGCGGCCTCGGCCGGGACCCCCCCCGGCGCGCTCTGCAGCTTGCGGGACCGCTGGAACCTCCTGGAGGAAGAGGTGGTCAACCGGCAGGTGAGGCCTTCCCGGCGCGACCTGAGACCACAGAGCCCTGTGGGGCACCCCCTTGGGCTGCGGAGGTTGGGGAGGGGGCTTCCCTGCCTAGGCTCCAACTGGGCTCTCCTGGGGCCGGGCACCCGTGTCGGGCCTGTCTGGCTGGCATGCGGCCTGGCGCTCCTCTGAGCAACTCCTCCTGCTTGGCTCCATATGGGGGGTGGGGGGGCAGCCCTGTCCCTGTCCTGGAGCTCGACTCACTGCCCCTTGCCCCCCCACTGAGTCTGCAGTGGTGGCCCCTGGGTTTGGGTGTCCCTGGAGCAGCGGCTCCTGCCCCCACCCACGGGGTGACGCGGCCCCTGCCCGGTCCCATCGGTGCAGGAGTGCGAGGACAGGCTGGACGTGCACACGGTGGGCATGTCATGAATGGAGCCGGCTGGAGCCGGGGGTCAGGCTAGATGGCCCGGGAGGCCCCTTCCGACTCGCTCTGCTTCTGTCTCCCTCGCAGCACGGCCTGGAGGCGGCCCTGCTGGGGCTGGGCCAGGTGCAGAGCCAGCTGGAGGAGCTACTGCAGTGGCTGCTGCACACCGCCGAGGGGCTGCGCGGGCCCCCCGACCTCAGCCTCGACCTGCAGCGCTGCGAGATCGAGCTGGCCAAGCACAAGGTGGCGGGGGCGGCTCGCCCAAGGGGCCGGGGCCGGGGCCGGGGCCGGGGCCGGCCACCCGCCCTGCTGACCCTCCCCCGCCGGCAGGTGCTGCGGAACGACGTCCTGTCGCGGGCGCGCACGGTGCGGTCCGTGCAGGAGGCCGGCCAGAGGGTGCTGCTCACCAGCGCGGGCGACTCGGCGGAGGGGCTGCAGGGCCGCCTCCAGCAGCTGGGCCAGCGCTGGGACTTCGTGCTGCACCGGACGGAGAGCCGCCAGCTGGAGCTGGAGGGCAACCTGGGCCAGGTGATGCCGGCGGGCGCGGGGCCCTTCCAGGCGGGCAGCGCAGAGTGAGGCGGGCGGCCCTGCCCTGCCCTGCCCGCTCCCACCTGTGCATGGAGCAGCCCGTGGAGCCGGGGCGGGGGGGCGGCATCCTTGCGCGCCTTCCCTCTCTGCGTCCCGCCCGGCAGGGCGTCCTGTGGGCGTCCCGGGCAGCTGCCATGGCCAGAGGGGCACCCTGCCCGCCTCGCTCACCACGCTCCGGCCCACATTCCCGCAGGTGCGGGAGATCACGCGGGAGGCGACGGGCCTGCTGCAGTGGCTGGAGCAGCTGGGGGTGCAGCTCTCCTTCTCCCGGCCCCTCTGGGGCCACGCCGAGGCTGCCACGGACAGCCTGGCAGCGCATGTGGTAAGCCGCTTCCTGGGCGCGCGCCCCTTTCCGGAGCCCGCTGGGTCCCCGCAGGGGCTGTGGGGGCATCCAGAATGGACCAACAGAGCCCCCTGCCAGCCCCGTGACAGCGACGCCGGGCACCCTCCCGGCCAGGCCTGGTGGTGGCAGCTGCGGCGCCCCTCCCGGCCTCCTCGCTGGCAGCCCCTCCTCAGGCCAGGCAGCCCCCCCCACCCTGCTTCCCCCCCCAGGCAGGCGCCCCTCCGGCATCCCTCCTCCCCTGCAACAACCGATCCGCAAACTGGCTCACTGATTTGTGCGGGAACCAACCCACCCCCACCCCCACCCCCACCCTCGCCCTTTCTGCCTGGAATGGCGCTCCAGGCTAACGATGCACGTGTACAATCTGGATGTGGGCTCAGAACAGCACCCAAATAATTAAACCCCTCTTTCTGATCCCCCACAAGGCTATTTTTCCAACCCCCCCGGGGGACTTCTCCCCTCCCCTCCCCTCCCCTCCCGCACGCTCACCTCCTCAGCGCCTCCATGCTCCACGCACCCGGCTGGGGCTTGCTGCATCCCAGGAGCACCGCGCCCCTTCGGCTGCTGGCGTCAAGGAAAGCCTGGGGCAGCTGCAGTGCCGCCGCTGGGAGGCGGGGAGCTCTTTCGTGGGGCAGAGGGCTCGAGTGGGGCTCCCTTCTGCCGGCCCCACTGGCCTGCCTGGTGGACACCCCGCGCACCATTTCCTTCGTGGCGAGAGCTCTCCACTCGCGCCCTTGCCGGCCTCTTCTTGGATTAGCTGCAAGCCCGTAAGGGGCCCATCCTCTCGCCTCATGTGCTCAGGCGACGTGCTTTGGCGAGGAGCCGCCAGAGCCGTGAAAGCCCACGGACCTGGCGTGTCGGACGGGTGGGGCAGGGCTCCCCCGTGGCATCTCCAGGCACGTGCTGGCAGCTGCTTCTCCGCAGGGCCGAGTCTCCCGGGCCTCCCTCGTCTCTGAACGCTGCCTTCGGGCGCGGCTGCTCTTCCGCCATCGCCTTGGAGAGCGCCCCGGCTCGCTGCTCTTCTCAAAGACGCCCGTGTTCCCGTTTCACGTGGCCCCCCCTTCCCTGCTCGCACCCCCATGCACAAGGCGGGTGGCTGGGGAGCCCGCCCGCGGATGCGCCCTTGCACTCACCTCCCCGTCCAACAGGCCTTGTGCGAAGAGATGGACGCCAAGCAGCCGGCTTACGACGCGGCCCGGGACAAGCTGCGGCGCCTGCTGGGCTCGCGCCCCCTGCCCGGGGCCTCGGGCCTGGAGCACAGCCTGCGCATGCTGGAGCAGAAGTGGGCCAGCGTGGCCGGCCAGCTGCGGGAGCAGAAGGTACGGGGGGGGCGGGGGGGCGACTGAGAGCTGCCTTCCGGGGGGCGGCGTGCAGCCACCGTCTCCCTTCCTTCCCCAGGAGCGCCTCAGCGAAGGCCTGACGGCAGCTGCAGAGCTTCACGCCGGAGCGCAGGCGCTGCTGGGAGGGCTGGGGCAGCTGGAAGAGGCCCTGGGGGCCCTGCCCCCACCGAGCTACGTCCTGGAGAGGGTCACCGGCCAGATCCAGGAGCAGCAGGTCAGCGGAGGGCCAGTGGAGCCGCTCCCCACTGGAGCCCTGCAGGAAGGCGCGCTCCTTGGGGAGGGGAGGCGTCCCGTGCGTCTGCATGCGCCACGCAGGGAGTGTGCGAGTGGGGGCCGAGGAAGTTACCCCCAGATCCTGGCGGGGGACACAGCGATGGCCACGGGCCCTTGGTCTGCCGCTGCAGGGCCCGGCCTGAGCCCCGCACGCTGGCTTCCTCCGAGCCAGGGGCTTGCAGCCCCTCCCCAGTGCGCCCTGTGACGGCCCGTTCGGCCGGAGGGGGCCCGGGCGGGCTGGGTGAGTCGCCAGGCGGGGGCCCCTGGGGCTGCTTCGGAGGTGCGGGGGGCGCTGGTTGGGCGGGGGTCCTCCAGTGCCGCCCGCCCCGCTTGTCCCGGCAGGCCCTGGCCCGGGATTGCCAAGCCCACAAGGAGGCGCTGGCGGGCCTGGAGGCCGTGGCGGCCCGCGTGGAGGACTTCGGCCGGGGGCAGGACGGCAGCCTTGCCCGTGGCCTGGTGCTGACCGCCAAGGAGAGGCTGGCCGGGGCGCTCCAGCGCGTGGCCGAGAGGGCGGGCGAGCTGGAGGAGGCTCGCAAGTGCGCCGAGCAGGTAGGCGTGAGCCGGGGGCCGGCCTGGAGGGCCCCCACCTGGCGGGCCTTGGGGCAGCCGAAGAGTGTGGGGCGCAGGGCTGCCCTGCCGGACACGGTGCGGCCGGTGCGCTGGGCAGCCCCCGGGCGGTGGGCATGCTGGGGCGTTGACCGGGGCACCCGCTCCTCCAGTTCAGCGACTCGTGGCAGCTGCTCCGGGACTGGCTGGAGGACGCGGGGCTGGCGTGCGAGGCCCCCAGCCAGGCGGCGCTGAACCAGGAGGGGATCAAGGCTCGCCTGGCGGAGCACAAGGTGAGCAGGCGTCCGCGCAGCTGCAGGCGAGGGGCCGCCGGGCCCCCAGCCCGTGGGGCTGCCTGGCCACGGGGCAAGGGTGTCCGCCCCTCGCCGGAGAGCAGCCTCTGCGTCACGCGGCCGCGACCGCAGCGAGCCGTCCCCTGTGGAGCTCCCCAGGGGAACGGGGGTGCCGTTGCTGTCGGCACCTGGTGCAGGATGCACTCATGACGCCCCCGGAGAGGCACGGCTGTCGGCCTGCATCCTTCCCTTGTCCCTGGAGGCTGGCCTGCCCGGGAGGCCCACGAATGCAGCCCCGCGGCTCGGCTGGACGGGCTTGGGCAGGGAGAGCTTGCAGGAAGGCCGTGCCCGCGTAGCCCCCCAAGGCCGAGCTCCCAGTGTGCGGGAGACGCAGGCGTTCCTCAGCTGGGCCGCTTGTTCAGCTGGATGCCGGCTCCCTGGGCCACTGAACCGTGCCCTCCCCGAGACCCCCCTCCTCGACAGCGCCACCCCGAACCCAAGGCAGCCCGGCCTTCCCCAGCCGTCGGGCCAGAGGAGGGCCGGGTGGAGCAGGCCTCCGGCAGATCCGCCGAGGCTGCAGAGCAGGGCTCGGGGGGCTCGGCCTGGGAGCGGCAGCGAGCGCACAGCAGTCATCGAGGGGCAGCTGGGCAGCTTCCTGCTGGGGAGGCTCCCCCCGAGGCCCACCGAGCCCTTTCAGGCCCTTCCGGCTGCTCTTCTGCGACCCTCCGACAGAGCTGCAGCGAGCCAGGAGAGCGGGTGGGCCGGGAGGCAAGGCTTTGGGCGGGGGGGGGGGGTTCAGCGAGCGTCAGCCGCCCCTCCATGCCGCTTGGTCCGTAGTGGAGCGGCTGGAACTGGCTGCGGATTTTTTCCCCCCTTGCGAAGGAGCAAGTTTGCTGCAGCCCTCGACCCCGGTGGGGACCGTCCGGCAGGCTCCGCTGACACTCCGGCCGGCCCTGGGGACAGCCAGCCGTCCTGGGAGCCGCGGGTTCCTAGCAGGGCTCGCTGGATCGGCATCCTGTGGAAGGTGCTCGCAGCTCCGGCGGGGTGCCCCTGCGGGTGGCCGTTCCATGGGGAGCGGGCCTGTCGGTCAGCAGCGCCACCGCATCCCTGCGCAGGGGGAGCGCCACCGCGCCCGGCCCCACCGGCTCTGCTTGGAGCAGCCACACTGGTGCAGAGTGGCCGCCCCCCCGCCCCCCCGCCCCACGGACGGGCCGAGCTCCCTGTGGGGAGGCGCCCCCGCCTGCCTCCTCATGGGACATGGGTGCAGATCTCCAACCGAGGAGGCGGCAGGGGCATCCCAAGGGGGCGTCCCTCCCGGGCACTCTCTTTGTGGCAGGGTTGGAAGCCCTTTGCTCTTCACTGGGGGAGGGAGCGAACGGTGGGAGCACTTTGGATCGGGGGGTGGGGGTCCCAGAAGCCAGCTTGCCCTACCTCGCACCCTCCCGTGCTGCGCGGAGGAGGCATCTGGTGGGCCGCCGTGGGAATTTAGGTCACGCCCGGGGAGACTCCCTGTGGCCTGGGGCCGACCCGGGGCTCTCCTCGCGTTCGCGCACAGCTGCCCCCTTGTGCCCCACAGGAGTTCCAGAGAGGGCTGCGCGCGAAGCGGCCAGCCTATGAGGCGACCCTGAGGAGCGGGCGCCTCCTCCTCCAGAGGGCCCGGCACCCCGACGATGCGCCACGCCTGCAGGAGGGGCTCGCGGAGCTGAAGGAGCGCTGGGGGGCTGTGTGCGGCTGGGCCGCCGAGCGGTGCGTGTGGCGGGGAGGCGCTGCGTGGGGGTTCGGGGCCCCTGCAGGGCTGTGGCCGCTGCCCCATCCCCAGGCCCACCTCCCGTGACGTGTCCCCGGCACCTCTGCCCCGTCTCCCCCTGCCCTTCCTTTGCCCGGGGGCACAAGCACGGCGTCCCGGAGGAGTGGGCGGCCATGGGCAAGGGGGCCGCGCTCTCCCCCGGCGGCAATCCCAGGCGGGAGCACGACTCAGTGGGGCCTGCCCCGTGGCAGGCTGCGCTGGCGGGCCGGGCCGGGCCGGGCCGCCCCCGGGACCCGCCCGGCCTGGCCGCCAAGGGCATGCGGTCGCCGGCCACCCGCCTTGCCGTTGCCATTGCAGGCAGCGCAAGCTGGAGGAGCGGCTGCTCTTCTGTGGCCACGTCACGGACGCCCTGCAGACGCTGCTGGAGTGGCTGTACCAGGCGGAGCCGCAGCTGGCGGAGGGAGCCCCTGTGGCCGGCGACAGGGACCTGGTGGCCCTGCTGCTGGACAAGCACAAGGTCGGCCCCCCCGGGGCCCTTGCCGCGGCCGGGGCGGGGTGGGGAGTGTGGGGCGGGGAGGCCCCTCCCGGCAGCAGCCGCCGCCCACGCTGTGTAACGTGAACGGGGCAGAGGCGGCCCCCCGGAGGAGCCCCGGGCCCGGGCCTTCCTGTCCCCATCGCAGCAGCTGCAGGACCTGCTGGCTCCCTCCCTGCCCAGGTCTTCCAGAAGGAGTTGGACCAGCGGGCCAGCTGCATCCAGACCCTCCGGCACGCCATGCACGGCCTCAGCCCAGGCCCCAGCGCGGGGGAGTCCCCGTGGCTGCAGCGCCAGGTGGAAGAACTGGGCCGGCGCTGGGAGCTCGTCAGCCAGCTCTCCGTTTCCCGGCGGGACCGGCTGGAGGCCGCGCTGAGGCAGGCGAGTCGGCGGGGCGGTGGGCAGGGAGTCCGGCGGGGGCAGGGCCGGGTGGCCCCGGGGGCCTGGTCGCCCTCGCGGGAGAAGCGAGCCCCCGGGCCAGGCACGCTGCTCCGCACGCTGAGGTGCCCCTGCCTCACAGGCCGAGGAGTTCCACACACTGCTGCATCCCTTCCTGAGCCGCCTGTCCGAGCTGGAGCGGTCCCTTCCGTGCCGGAGCCCGCCGGAGGACGAGGGGGCCGTGCGCGAGTGCCAGAGCCGGCTCAAGGTGAGGCAGGGCCTCCTGCCCGGCGACTGTGCGGCGCTCCGTGGGGCCTGTGGGCCGCAGAGCCGCGTCATCCTCCGGGCCCAGTCCATCCGTGCGTCCGTCCGGCAGGGGCTGCGGGAGAGCTTGCAGTGCCAGGAGCTGGAGCTGCAGTGCATCTGCTCCCTCGGCGAGGAGATCCTGAGCTGCTGCCATCCGGACTCGGCCATCACCATCCGCTCCTGGGTCACAGTCGCCCGGAGCCGCTTCCAGGAGGTGAGCCCAGTTGGCAGCCGGAGCCGGGGGGGGGGGGCTGAGGGGCTGGCGGGCTGGGCTGGGCTGGGCTGGGGGGGCAGCCGAGGCCCGCTGAGCCTGACCCCTGCCCCGTGGGCCCCGTCAGGTGTCCGGCTGGGCCCAGCAGCAGGATGAACGGCTTCAGGCCCAGATGGCCACGCTGGCCGCCAAGCAGGAGGAGGTGGCCCGGCTCTTCGACTGGGTCGCCGCAGCCGAGGAGTCCTTGAGCCTCCGGGACCGGGAGCCGCTGCCAGAGGATGCCGAGCAGCTGGAAGAGCTCAGCTCGCAGCACGCGGTAACGGGGCCGCCCCGCGGCGTGGGGCCCTCACGGCTCCCGGGCCCCAGGCAGAGACTCTCTGGGGCCCGGGGACGCCGCCTGCCTGCCCGCCCACCCCCTTCCGCCTGCACCCGACTGAGCGTGCGCGGCTCTGCCCCGGCAGGAGGGGGCTTGGCGCAGGGGGGAGCTCCCTTGTGCCCCCAGTAAGGACCCCGTGCTCCGCCGGGCCGCTGTGTGAGTTGGAGACCCCCCGAGTGAAGGGGGCGGGCGCCCACCCGCCTTTCCCGAATCAGCACGGGACTCAGGCCCTCTTCAGCTCTGCCCCAGGCTCACCGGCGCCAGTGTCGACGCGGGTGCGCAAGGCTGGCTTGCGCGCACTGCCATGCGCCACGGTGCCGGCGGCCTCCTTCGGCTCGCAGGACTGGCTCTGTGTGCGGAGAGGGTCCCTGCGTGCTCCCAAGCTCTCGCGGGCTCTTCTTGGCCCGTTTCCCAGCCGGGCAAAGACATCTGGCCAGCAAGAGGAGCCGGATCCCAGCCGGGTGCAGGGAGGGAGGCCTGGGGTTGCCGGGTGCTGGGCCCCTGCCCGCTCAGCGTCGCCTCTGCTGCCAGGTATTCGTGGAGGAGCTGGCCCGCAAGCAGCCGGAGGTGGAGAAGCTGGCCAAGGGCTGCACACGCCCAGCGCCCCCGGAGCCGGGGGGGGGGCCTGGGGCCCCGCGATCTTGCCTCCCGTGAGTGCCTCCCGTTGGCTTCCCAGCAGCGCCATCTCTGCGGCAGGGCTCTGCCCGGCCCCCGGGTCCTTTCCAGCCCCCGTCATGTCTGCGTCGGGAAGGGCTTTCCCCTTGCTCATTTTTCTCTCCAAAAGCCGCCTCCTTTCCACGTTCCTTCTTCCTTTGCAAACCTGTTTTCACTCTGAGTCTTAATTTTTAAAAAACTCACCACACCTATTCTTCCAGCCCACTTTTCTGCCCACTCCTCTGGAGCTCCTTTTCTGGGCTGCCCGTGCCCTTCCCTGCCTCCCCACGGCGCCCTCGCTGGCCTGCCAGGGCCGTACCAGCCGGGCCACAGCTCCCTCCGCCTGACCTGCCCTGAGCGGCAGACCGGCTCTTCTTGGAAACCAGGCCCACCGAATCGCAGTTTCCCCTGCCCCCCCCCCCCCAAGCAGACAGAGTCACGTGCGCGTTTTCCGTTTGCTTTTTTCCTTGAGCTGGGGAGAGTCGGCAGTGCCTGTGTGGCCGGAGCGACCCACACAGAGCCTGGCGGGATCCCGCTCGATCGAACAGTGTGGGGCTTGGGTGGGGGGTGCCGTGACCCGCGTGGACAGCGTGGAGCGTGGACTGGAGTGGCGGGGCTGCCGAGCAGCTTCCCCGAGCTGCCGCTTGCGCCCCCCCATGCTGCGGGGGGGCCGGGGCAGGCCCCCGGGGCCCCGGCGCCCGGGGGGGGGGGGGGCTGCGAGTGGTGCTGGGATCGCCACGCTCGTGCAGCCCTCCCACAGCCCAGACCCTCTTCCAGGGCGGCGTGGCACCGGCAGACTCCCCGCGAGGAACCTGGCGGCGGCCCTTGAGGGGCCCGCCCCTCAGAGCCCCCCCCTGGCCCAGCTGGCCCACCGCTGGCAGCAGCTCTGGCTGGCGGCCCTCGACCGGCAGTACCGCCTGCAGCACTCCCGGCAGCGCCTCCAGGAGGTAAGGCGGGGGCCAAGGAGCGCCCTCACCCTGCCCAGGCCTTCCCTGCCCAGGCCGCTCACCGGGCTGCGAGAAATGAGGGCGGGGAGCATAGCAGAGCGGCCCCAGCCCCGGCCCCCGCCCCAGCCTGGCCCCCGCAGCTCCCTTCTCGCCATCTCTGGCGACCCACACGTGGGTCAGGAAAGCGAGGCCACCCAGAGACTCGTTTTCGCTCGGAGGGCTGCCCCGTCCTGCGGGCAGCTGCCCATCGAAGCGAGCCGAGCAGCGAGCAGGGGCCGCTCCCCCGTCCTACGCGGGGCTGTGCGGCAGCCGTGCTCAGGGCGCTGGGCCCCCGCCGCCTGGCCTGCCTGGGCGAGCCTCCTCCCAGCGGCCGCTCTCCCCTCGCCCGCACAGCTGGAGGAGTTCTCCCACTTCGACTTCACCGTGTGGCGGAAGCGCTACCTGCAGTGGATCGGCCACCGGAAGTCGCGGGTCCTGGACGTGTTTCGCGGCATCGACAGGGACCAGGACGGGCGCATCACCCAGCAGGAGTTCGTGGATGGCGTCCTCTCCTCCAGTGAGTGCAGTGCTGGGGGCCCGGGGGGGGCACCAAGCCGTTCTGCTTTCCCTCGGTCTCGGGGAGCCACCGAGCAGCCGAGTGGGAAGGGCTAGAAGGCCCACGGGTCCAACCCTTCCTACTATGGGGCGCTAAACTGCAGCCTCCCATGGGCTTTTGGGAGGTCTCCGGTGCGGGAGGGCCCAGCTCTCTCTGGGCAGCGATTCCTCTGCTCCGGCAGCCGCGAAGCTCCTCCTGCCATGGAGGCCGGCTCTGGCCAAGCGCGCCAGGGGCAGGAGAGATGGCTGGGCTCGCACGCTGGGGGCTCTGGCTCTGGCCGACGCTTGCCGGGGGCTGCCTGGCTCGCGCCTCTGATGGGGTGCCTGGCCGTGGGCCCCCATCCTCCGCTCTGCTTCCCAGAATTCCCCACCAACACGCTGGAGATGAGTGCTGTGGCAGGCATCTTCGACAACAACCGGGACGGCTTCATCGACTACTACGAATTTGCCAGCGCTCTGCACCCCAGCCGAGACGCGCTGCGCAGGACAGCCGACACGGATCGGATTCAGGACGAGGTACGGCGGCAGCGCCCAGCCCCGAGCCGCTGATCAGACCCCGCCAGACGTGCGAAGAGGCCGGTGCGGCGTCTCCGCCGCCCCGCAGACCCTCCCGTCAGCTGGGCAGGCTCACATGAAGCCACAAGCCATGGGGCTTCCTCCCCTCGCCAGGCTGCCCTGGCCTCCGCATTGGGGGGTTTCAGAAACCACAGCAGCACGGGGCTCGGCCGGACGGCTTCTCCACGCCGCGCGCCGCCATTTGCAGTCGGAGCCTCAGCCCGTCGTGGTGCGCAGCGCAGCACCCCAGAGCTGCCGGGCCGATGCGTGCCCGCCGGCCGTTTCGTGGGGCGGCTGAGCCAAGCCCGCCGGCCTGCTGCCTGCTCCCAAGGCTGCCTTGAGGCAGAAGGGGGCGCCTGGCTGAGCACAGCCCCCCTGCGCCCCCGCTCCGGAGCTGCTTTTCCACTCTAAAAAAGTGGCTTTGAAAAAAATGGGGGGGGGACTTGGCCCACCCGCCAGGGCCCCCATAGCACAGCCTGGAGGCCGGGGCCAGGAGCCCTCAGCCCCCCCCCGCCAGCTCCGGGCAGCGGAGGAGGTGGAGGTGCTGGGGGGGGAGCATGTGCGAGTGCTGCGGGGGGAGATGCCCGGGAGATCCCGGTTCCAGCCACGGAGCCCCTCGCCGGGTGCGTTTGGGCCAGCCGGACGGGCACGCAGGGGGCCGCGAGGACCGAGCAGGGAGTGGGGAGGGGGCGTGCCACCTAGGGGCTCGTGGGCACGCAAGCAGGGCGCACACGGCAGGGCAGGGCAGGGCAGGGCAGGGCAGGCATGGGGCCCGGACGGCTGTGGGCTGGAGGGCCTGGGCCGGGCTGCCTCGTGCGAGGGCGCAGGCCAGCGTGGTGCGAGGCTCTGCGGAGACGCGGCGCTCAGCGCCACGGCACAGCAGCGCCCCACCGATTGGCAGATGCTGCTTTGCGGGAGCTCTAAAATGGGGGGAGGGGGTGTGTGTGCCTCTTCACAGATCCCTCCTCCGAAGAGCCGCCTCTGTTTGTCCAGATGAGGCCGGGGAGGGGCCCATCCGGCTTCCGAAAAGCAGCTCGGGCGGAAAGACGCCCGGTGGAGGCGGCGGGAGGGGAGCCCCAAGGCAGAAGCGGGCCGGGCGCAGGGCAGCAGAGCCCTCCGGGGGGCCCGGCTCCAGAGCGGGGTGCCTCACACAGGTCCAGGCCCCCAGGTGGAAGAGTTGGAACCCCGGCCTCGCGGCCTCCCCGGCACCCCACCCACCCGGCACGCGCAAGAGCCCACTCAGCCGGCTCGCCTTCTGGCCCAGCGCCAGCCGCCTGCCCCCCACGCGGAGGGGCGCCCCTCTGACCCACCTCCTTGGCACGCAGGTGGACCGGCAGGTGGCCCAGTGCAGCTGCGCGAGGCAGTTCCAGGTGGAGCAGATCAGCGCCAACCGCTACAGGGTGGGTGTCTGCCCGGCGGCCTCGCCCGGATCCCTGGCCGGCCCTGCCCCGGGCCTGGGCCTCTGGAGCCCGGGGGCCCCGTCCCCCCTGAGCTCCCGGCCCAGAGCGGCCTCAGGCACCTCTGGCCAGCCCCGATCCAGTGCCCGGAGAGCCAGGCAGGGGCACCCGGAAGGCAGCACGGGGCCCCAGGGCGGGGAGGGCTTCCCTGTGGCCGCCGGCAGAGACTCCCCCCCCCCGCCACCCAGACTCCCAGCAGGCCGGGGCCTGCGCCACGCGCCCCCGCGGCCGGTCAGCGGTTTTCTCCCTGCCCTGTTGCAGTTCGGGGAGTCGCAGCAGCTGCGCATGGTCCGCATCCTGCGCAGCACCCTGATGGTGCGGGTTGGCGGTGGCTGGATTGCGCTGGACGAGTTCCTGGTGAAGAATGACCCCTGCAGAGGTGAGCGTTGCGGGAACGCCGAGGCCCGAGGAGCCGAGTCCCCGCAGCCTTTCCGAGTGGGGGGGCCGCGCTGGAGGGGGCGCCATGGCGTGGCCCTGCGGAGCGGGGAGAGCCACTGCTCCGTGGGGGCCGGCCTGCGGGCTCCTCCCCGCACCTCAGGCCAGGCGGAGTGCGGGGCGCGTCCCGTGGCCGTTGTCCTGCCGTGGCCTCCAGCCCCGCGCCAGAAGGGCTGCGGGGTCCAGCCCGGCCCTGCGGCTTCGCGCCCCTCCGGACTGTCCCCGGAGCCTCGTCCGGCCGGGGGGCGGTGCCCTGGGGGCCCGCCTGGCCCGCCTCCCAGGTCGCCCGCCTGCGGTGGCGACGGGCTGCGCTCAGCCCTCGGCGGTCTCTCTCCCTCGGTGCAGTGAAAGGACGGACGAACATGAAGATCAACGAGAAGTACCTCTCCGCAGACCCCGGGGGGGCCAAGGGGGCAAGCGGCCAGCCGGCCCCTGCCTCCAAGGGGCTGCCACCCAGCCGCTCCAGCTCCAGCCTCAGCCTCTGCAGCAGCGCCTCGGCCCCCAGCAGCCCCCTCGCCCGGAAGGCACGTGAGCCGCCCCGTCCCCGCTGCCTGGGGCCGGATGTGGGGGGGCAGCCCTGCTCCCCCCGCCCCGCCCTGCCCCGCCCCTTCCACAAGGCTCCTCGCTGGGGAGAGGCGGGGGATCAGGAGCCCCCTCCACCGTGCCCTGCCACGGGTGCGGGACGGCCTTCCTCCCCGGAGCCCCCAGTCGCCTGCCTGCCTGCCTGCTGGGGGGACTCCCCAACACCCGCGGGGCGTGCAGCCCGGCCCCCACGGCTCCTCGCCTCATGCGGCCCCACCACTTGCAGGCTGTCCTGCGGAGGACGCGCTCCGGGGATCGGTGCCCCATCGCCCGCACTCCTCCCGCCTCTGGCGGGGCTGAGCCGATGATCGCCGGGGCAGCCGAGGAGGGCGCTGGCCCCAACTCCGACGCAGTGCCGCCAGGTGAGCCTGATGGGCCGGGTCCCGACCCCCAGGGCAAGGGGCAGGCAGTGCCCCACTGGGGGTTTCGGGGCAGGGGCTGCAGGCTGCCCCACACACCGGTCCCGGCTGCCCTGGAGCGCCGCGAGGCGCCTCCTGCCAAGTCCTGCCCCTTGTCCACCCCAAGGCTCGGATGGCTACCCCTGGGGGAGCTGCTCCTGCCCGGCCCTTCCTCCAGCCCCCTGCCTTGCGCCCGGGTTCCCTGTGCGGGCGACTGGTGGGAGGGCAGTGGGGCTGCGCCGTGCAGGCCCCGCTCCGCCCTTCCCCACCCGTCTGGGCCCATCCTGGGCGATCTGCTCCCTGCCTCTTTTTAGGTCCTCCAGGAAGCCCTTTGGATGACCACAGCGGCAGCATCCTTTGAGCAAGAGACGCCCGTCCTGACGGCAGCGCTGCCCCTCCCCGCGTGGAGTCGCTAGGCGGGATTGGGCTGAGGCGCCTCGGCTTGCAGGGCCAGCCCCCCCAGCACTGGAGAACTTGCCCCATGGCACCCCGCCAGAAGCTCGGCCAGCAGCGCTGCCCCTCCCAGCCCTGGCCATGCCCGGCTGTTCGGTCCGTCAGCCCCGAGAGATGCGCCTGCATCCCGCACGGAGGTGCCCCTGAAGCCGCTTCCAGCGCCCCGAGGACCCAGGCCTCCCCGGTCAAGAGTCAGTCCACCTGGGTGCCGCATCCACCTTGGCCAGCCGGTTCGGCCACGCCGGCTGAGCTGAGCCCTCCCCAGCCGGTGCAGCCCCTCGCGCGCCCTGCCACGGGCAGCAGCCTTCGGAGCGGCTGGCAATTTCACGGGACCGCCTGGCAGTGGGGCCGCCTTCCGGCGCTCAGCAGCCGCCTCGCCTGCCCATGCCGGCGGGCATCTGCCGTGCCTGGCTGCCCCCTTGGAGAGAGCGGCCGGCTGAGCTGAACTCCCACCGTGGCCGCAGCTGCCGTGCGCGGCAGGACCAATAAAGACGAGGGTTTCTAGAGACGCTGTCCGCTGCACCTCTGTCTGCCCGCCTGCAGGGAGGAACGGGGCCCGGCCCGCAGCGATGGGCTGGGGCGCCTCGTGAGGGTGGGGGTGCCCGGGCAGGGGCCGTCTCCTCTGGCGCGGTGGCGGCAGCTTGGAGAGCCCGTGGGGCACCGGAGTGAAGGGTCAGCGGGAGAACCCGGCCGCCCATCTCCCAGGCACCCTCCCTCTCGGGACAGAGGCTGCTGCTTTGCTGAGGGCCAGCAGATGGGGAGGGGGCCGTGCCAGGCACAGAGGGAGTGGCGGGCCCCCTGGCCACCGGCGGTAGAGCCGGCCAGCACCACGCCGCCTCCATGGGCTGCCCCAGGGCTCCTCTGGCCTCCCCGGCTGCAGACCATCCCCAGGACTCATGCCGCCCGCCGAGGGCCCTGCTGTTCTTGGGCCTGGGGCTGCTGCCCCGCAGTAGTGGGTGGAGGGTCCTCCGGGGGTCCGTGCCTCAGGCTCCGCTGCCCAGCTTAGCGAGAGCAGATTGTCTGCCTCTGGCTTCTCCAACAGAAGCCAAACTCGGGGGTGGGGGGACCTTGCTGGGCCCGGGGCCCTCCCCACAAAGGCAGGGTGGTCCTGTGCATCTGCCACACCGGTTCCGGGCATGGGGGGGTCTGTGCCCGGAGCAGACGAGCTCCTCCGCCTCCAAGAACCGCAGCAGTTCTGCCTTGCCTCGTGCTGCCTCACGCGCACCTTGGCAGCCCTGGGAAATACCACGCGCGGCTGCAGGAGCAGGACCCCCCCAGCCCCCCGCTCTCCGCAGAGGCTTCCGCCCGGGCTTGCTGCGGCCACCCGGCATCTGCCCCAGTGGGGTTGCCGGCCTGCGTGCCCCGCTCTCCCCGCCCTGCCCGCCAGGAGGTTGCGCTGGACTTTGAGCCGGGCCAGAGCAAGAGACTGCCCCCCCCACTTCCAGCTCCCTCCCAGGGCTGCGTTGTGCCCCCTGGCACTTCTCCCCCCACCCCCCCCACTGGGTTGCTCCAGCTGGCCCACCCCAGTGCAGCTGTTCCGGAAACCGGGAGCCAGAAGCGCCCCGCTCAGTCCCCACCCCTTGGATGGAAGGAATCCTGCAACCGGGTTTCTGCCCTCTGGCGACTGCTGCTTTTTTAAACTCTGTGGCAATTTTTCTCTTCCTTGGAAATTATGTACCAGGAAGTTTGTTTTGCTGGTGTGTCTCCCTCTGTTTTCTTTAGCAACAGCAGCTGCTGCACCGGCATGCGAGGCCTGGGAGCACGTACCTGCCTGACGTGTCCCTGCTGCCAGAAGGGTCCCCGGGTGGATCCCGCTTGGGCTCAGAGCGCACCCCCGGGAGCAGGTGTCCCGCCCCAGCCCCCTGATGTGCTTCGCCCCTCTGCAGCGCAGTCTGGGAAGACACGCAGGCCGGGCTTCCTCCGTGGCGCGCCCGCCCCCCTGCTCCGCGCGTCTGCACAGCGCGGGACAGGACAGGCGGCCTCGGATGATGGCGGCCTCGTCCACCCCGCCACCAGACTGCCCGCAGGGCCGCCCCGACCCCCCTCCTGGCGTGTGTCCCAGCAGCCGTGGCACAAGCCCACCGAAGGGCACGCTCGGGCCAGCTCATTCTTCCCGAGAGGTGCCGCTTGGCAGGAGGTGCCGCCGCCTCCGCAGACACCAGATCTGCCCTCTGGGCGCTCTCTCGCCTCCTGGGCCAGGTGTTGCAAGCATTCTTCTGCGTTCACACGGGGTGCCTCCAATGCCTTGAAGATGAGTGCAATGTTTCCAGACTGACTCACCATTTCCACAGACAGTGTGGCTGCTTCCTTTCCATGGAGCGAGCCGTGACTTCACTGACACAGCCCTCCCCTTTGGGGGCTGCTGCCCCGTGGAGATCTCGGCCCCTCCAGCCATCTTGCAGTGCAGCTTTGCCTGGGAGGACCCCTGCGGGGCAGCCTTTGGCCTCTGGAAGTTGGTGATGGCTTCCTGTGCAGCAGACCCCTTCCTTGCGGGGCTCCCCCATAGAAGGGAGAAGGCTGCCAGGGCAAGCTGATCCCCACCTGTGGCACCTGCTCTGCCCAGCACCTTCTGCCCAGCACCAGCAAAGCAAGGAGGAAGGCGCTTGAAGCTTCCTTGCTCCAAGACCGGGAATCCAGGACGCCGCAAAGACCTCGTGCGAACCCCGTGTGGCCCTCCCGTCTCCGCGCAGCCTCGCATGCGGGCTGGAGCTTGTGGCCGGAAAGTCCCTTTTCAATGCAGCCAGATCTCCAGATATGGAGACTTGCAGGGGGCGGGGGGGGGGGGGAATAAGGAATCGGGTTGTAGCCACGGAGGAGCCACTTATATGCCCACGTCGGCACCTGGCCGACGGGCTGAGCCGGAGAGGCCTGCCTGCAGGCTTCAGCTGGCTGCCCTGTACGACGGCCTGTCCTGGGGGCACCTCGTGTTTTGCCACGGGCGTGGAGCCAATCGGGCCCTCTGGCCAGGGGCACACTGACGGATGCCCCATGACCGCCTGGCCTCTGCCGCTGCAGGGACGGAGCCTGGCGCAGCCCTGGGAAAGAGCCAGGCCTGCAGCCGAGCTAGGCCTGGGGCTGCCCGGCGCGACCCACCTGCTGCGAAGGCATTGCGGGGACGTGCCTGTGCGAGGGCACAAGCCCAACCCGCTGCGGCGCCCAGGGAGGAGCAGCTGCGCACGCGCAGCCCTCGCCCGAGCCGGGCAGGGCACATGCCCTTTGAGGAGGAGCGGCTCGGCCCTGGCCAACCTGTCCGGAGCAGGGTGGGAGCTGCCGCCTGCACCCCGCCGTTTGCGGCGGTGTCCCGAGCATCCTGCGCAGGGCCTTGTGTGCCGGGCACCGAGGATGGGGCCCTGCCCGCCGCCCTCCTGCCCTTGCCCTCGACTCCGGCTCCGCAGGCAGGCCCAGGCCCCGCACTGGGATGCTTCTTTGCGTGGGATGGCAGTGGTGCCCGTTGGCAACAGCGGGGAGAGCCGGGTGCCTCCCGCCTGGCCCTCCAGCACGCAGGAGCCGCGCTGCAGGAGCACGGGGCGGCAGGGCCGTGCACCAGCCCGGCTCCCCCTTTGAAGCCCCCCCCACCCCCCGCTCGGAGCACCTTGCACACCCTGGAAAGCCGAGCGCCGCCTGCCGCCCGCCCGTCACGAACCCTGCAGGCGCTGCGGCGGGATGGGAGGGGCACGGCACCCCAGACATGGTCCTGGCCGCCGTGGCAGCCCTTGCCACACCAAGGCGCTGCGTCTGCCGCAGCCCAGGCCCCACGGCCTCCGGACTCAGGCCAGCGGACCTCGCCCCCGCCTGGAGGACGCACTGGCCGAAGGCGCTCCCCGCAGCCCCACTTGCCGCAGAGAAGCAGCCACCGGGACGCGAGTCGTCTCACTGCCACACTCGCAGCCGAAGCCAGCTTGCCTTGACTCCAGCGCCCCAGCTCCATCGATTCCCGCCGGCTTCACTCCCACCGGCCCGGTGCACAGAAGGCGGCGAGTCGCTCGATTCTCGGTCGCTCTGCCTGGGGGCTCCTGGGGCAGCCCGAGTCCCTCAGCCCCCACGAGGCGCCACGGCCTGGGCAGCTGCTGCGACATCCACAAAGGCAGCCCGGGTCCTCCCGCACTTGGGGAACACGTAGTGTGTGAGGTGGGCCATGCAGGCCAGCTCAACCGCCGCCGGCTGGTGGGGCCCACTCCGCCCTTTGCGCGGGGCAGCCTTCCGCCCGGCTCCCTGGAGCTGCGAGGTGGCCGCCGGCCTGCCTGCAGAGATGGCGGGCGGCCCAGGAGGGCCGGGCAGGTGCCAGCGGAGCGGCCTTGGGCCTCCTGCGCGAGTGCCAGCCAAAGGCCGCCGAGCCGGCCTCAGTTGTGCGCTGGGCAGCAGTGCAGAAGCCCGTGCTGTGGGGGTGGGATGCAGGTGGCCGGGGGGAGCAGCAGGGCCAGGCACTGGGGACGTGGGCTCACTGAGCGGCCCCTTGGGCACCCCTGATGCAGAGAGGGGAGAGCGTCCGAGGCGTCTGGGAGCTGCCTCTGCAGCCTGCCCCCCCCCCCCCCCCCCCTTGCTGCCTTTCCAGCGCAGCTGAGCAAGGAGAACCTCCTTTGGAACCGTGGGGCAACTTTGACTCTTCCGCACGCCAGGCAGGCCGGCAAGTTCCAGGGAAGCCTCCGCTTCCTCCTCTCGGGATCGCATCGCTTCTTCCACCGCCGTCCCGGCCTGCTGCCATTCTGAGCACCCACGATCAGGCAAGGACGAGTCTGAAATCCAGAATAATGCAAACTTTTCAACAGTGTAGAAGAGAAGAGCGATCGGACACTTTGCTTTTGCTGGAATGCCTTTAAGCTCAGCCCTTGGGAGAAGTAAAATGTCACAGCTAGCAGCAAGGTTTGTTTATGCAAACAATGTGGAGTGAATAACTTGCAAATTAATATTTATTTATGTATTTCTGTGCTACCCAAGAGACACGTGCCCACTTCCTGGCAGACTGTCAGATGCATGCAGTGCCGTGAGACCCGCTCTCTTGCAGACGGTCACATGTGTGTGCTTCCGTGGTGCCAGTCCAATAAAACAATGCCCCTTTCTTCAGCTTTCGGCATACGTACCTGTCAGCTTCCCGAGGCTCTGCCGGTGAGCAGGCACAGTGTCCTGAGCGCAGCCGCACCATGGTTCCGAGGAGGGCGGGATGAGCGGCCCGGGCTGTCCCTTCCCCACAGCATTTGCACGCAGTTGCTGTTTTCCTCACCGGCAAGGCCTCTTCTCCAGGCATCGACCACCCACTCGGAGGCCTGCGCACGTCGCTGCCCGCGCTGCTGTGATCTGTGCTGCCCCCTCTGCCCCATGGCCGGGAGAGCTCCCGCCCACGAATCACATTATCATCAGGACAGTAGAATTGGAAGGGGCCAAAGGTCCGGCCCCTGCTCCATGCAGAACACCGACCTGAGCCATCCCTCTCGTGGCCGTCCAGCAGCTTCTTGAATGCCTCTAGTGGGAAGGACCCCCCCCCCCCCAGGTAATAGCTCTCATTGCCGTACTGCCCTAGCAGTTGGGACATTTTCCCTGCTACCTAGCCAGAACCAGGCCTCCCGGAACTGAGCCCGTTCTCCCATGCCCTGCACTCTGGGCTGCTGGACAAGAGACCCTGGCCCCTTCTCTGGCAGCCTCGCAAGCGCTTGCGGAGCGCTGCCCCGCCTCCCCTCCCTCTTCTCTCCTCGAGGCCAGGCGTGCCGGTGCGGTGCTCTCCATCCTTCGCCTCCAGGCCTTGGGTCTGCCTTAACCGGCCAGAAGGCTGAAGGCAGCCACACTTGGCCACACACGCTCCATGGACAGGACGTGGCTGCCTGGAGGGAGGAGGGCGCTGGCCCTCCGGATCATTGCACCCCCAGCTCACGTGGACCCCTCTGACCACTGGCTTTGAAGCGCAGCCCGTGGCTGGTGAGGACCTTCCGTGCTCTCAGGGGTTTGGGCTTGAATGCTCCAGGGGCCATCTCATGCCCCAGCTGGAGGGCTCCCCGTGTTCTTCCGAGGAGCTGGAATTCCTTGAGCCAGAGGAAGCCCCTGAGCCACCTGAGTCAGGAGGCGTGGGGAGCCGATGCTCTCTGGGGAGGAGGCCAAGGCCCCTGTCAGAAGCTCTGCTTCTGAGACAGAGGCCGAGCCACTGCCCAGCGCCAGCGAGTGCTGCCACTTCAAGAGGCAGGATGGCTGCAGGGAAGCGCACCGCAGAGGACTGGATGGCCCTCCGTGGCAGCCGCGCCACGGATGGGCCCTGAGCCCTGGAAGCACAAGCCGGCATGTCTGCTGGGCCGTGTTTGCTCTCACTTGTGACCTCTGTGCATGTCTGGACGGCTGGATTGTTGACTTTGGTCCTGTGCCTGGCACTGCCCCTGGATTCCGATCCTCCGTGCCACTGCGCCCTGCACGTGGGCATGCCTGCGCCTGGCCCTTGGCACACGCTGCTGGCTGCAGGCGCGGCCTGCCGCCTTGGCTCCTCTGCTGCAGGCAAGGGCAACCGCCTGCCCCAGCAGGGGCTGGATGGCCAGGCCTCCTCCCCCGCCGCTCAGACTCGCTGCTCCGGGTGCTCCGGGGGTGGCCCGCCATCTCCTGCTCCCCGTGGTGGAGGCTCCCGGCATGGCCCCAAGGTTGCTGTGGTGGAGAATGCTCATCCTGGCCGGCCTCCAGCTGGCTCAGCGGCACTGGCGCCTTGTTGAGGGCTTTGCCTGTGGTGCCAGCCCCACCTGGAAGTGCTGCAGGCGTTCGCAGAGGCGCTGAAGCGGCGGAGGGCACAGGTGCACAGGAGCTGCTGGGGTTCTCCACAGACCGAAGGATCGGCGCCTTGGCAGGTGCACGGTTCACGTCGGAAGACATATGTGACACCAGACCTGGCGCAGATCCCTGGGAAGCCCCTGGTCGCCTGCCAGACCCCCAGCGGGGGGAAGGGGTGGGGCCTTCAGAGGCGATCGCTCCCAGCTGCCAGAGCCTCCGGCTGCAGCGATTCGGCGTCTGGTCATGCGCTGCCCTGCTTCCAGTCGGGCGACCCGTGTCGGGGGCAGGCCCTCAGGGGAGACCCCCCAATAGCACGCAGCGGGAGAGTTGTGGCGAGCCCCAGAGGCCCTCCAAGGGTGGTGGAGGGTCGTCCTCCTTGCCTGTGGGACGGGGAGGCAGAGGGCGCCTGTGCTGGCGCAGGCACTGCACAGGGAGCAGGGGGTGGCCTTCGCGCGCTGGAGAACGCCCTGCGGCATGAGGAGCCCGCTGGGCACAGGCACCTGTGGCAGCGCTAGCCAGGCGGGCCCTCCTCTGCTGCTCGGCCCGGGCTTATTTGGAAATAAGCCGTAGGTTGGAAAACATGGTAAGGCTTCTGTGATGGCCTCCCTGGGGAAGTGCTGGAATCCCCGAATGAACCTTCACTTAGGAACTGAGGTCTCCAGGTCACGGCACCTGGAAACCGCTTCAGACCAACCAGCCGAGTCCCCCCCCCCCCCCAGCAAAGGCCCAGCTCCCAATGTGCTCGTCGTATTTGCCAGGGGTGGGGAGCGGGTAGAGCCCTCCCTCAAAGGTGGGGCTCAGAGAATTCTCCAACGGATCAGGTGCTGGTGGTGAGGCAAACGAGTGCTGCGGAAAGAGAGGCCAGGACGGGGCCTCAGTGCCAACTTACTCCTGCCCGCTTCCCGAGGCAGTGGCTCCATTCACCCCGCCCCACGCAGAGCTCTTCTCAGGATTTTCTGCTAAGCGTCTGGGGACGGCAGCAACCCCAGCAGCAACTGCTTTCAAGGGAACCACAAGAGCAGGAGCCAGGAGGCGCACGGAGCACGGGGCCCGCAGATCTGCGCCGGGGAGGCTGGTGCAGCAGCGATGGCGCTCCGGCACTGGTGGCGGCGCAGCAGTGCTGGCAGCAAGAGGGGGCGGCGGGGGGCTCGGACTGCTCTTGCCAAGCGGTCATTAGCCACTCCGCAAGGCCCCATGGAATCGGCTCCAGGCTGAATGTTTAGCAGCTCAGAGCCCGCCCACACGCGCCCCATAGCCAGTCCCCAGGTGTGTGTGGGGGCGGATGGCAGGTGCAGCGCTGGGCCCCTTTCCAGGTCCAAGTCCACACACCCCGGTCCCTCAGAACAGGCCTCTGTGGGCCAAGCCTGCAGGAAGCCTCGGGGGGGGGCGGGGGGGGGGATGCTGCTCAGCCCGCCGGCTTCTGGTCCACATGCAGGAGGTTCTGCGGTCGGCCTTGGTGGCAGCGCTTCTGCCCAGGGCCGCCCTCTCTCCCCTGCACGCCCCCTGCCCAGAAGCCTCCTGCCCTTCCTCTCCTCCCGCGGTCAGGCTGCGCTGGGACCTGGGGGGGGGGGCACTGTCACTGCCGTGCACCCCAGAGGGCAGGACCCGGCCGAGCAGGCCGAGCAGCCTCCCCCGCGAGGATGGGGCCGGGAGCCGCGGCCCCTGCAGCAACCGGGCCTTCCCACCTCGCCCGCCCGGTTGTGCTCCCACGGCCTGGCCCAGCTCCGCAGCCGGGCAGGGCTGGGAGTGGCGCTGAGATGCAGGCACCGGAGGCGGGGGGGGGGGGGCCTCCAAGGAATCGCCTAAGGCGGGGGGGGAAATGCCTGGGCCCCCCCACGGCTCTGGCGGGGGTCGGGGGGGGGGGGGGTGAGGTGGCTGTTCAGCCGGGGAAAGGCTGCTGGGAAGGGGACGCCTCCCTCGTCCCCCAGCAGGACCCCGTTTGGTCACTCACAGCCGCTTCCGAGTTGGAACGGCGCCCCAGGAGATGGTGCTGCCAGGAACCTGCCTATTTCTGCCCGACTGAGGACGGACCCCCTCCAGCCATTCAGTGCGGGGCCGGCACAGAAGGGGCCCCGCTGCGCCCCTTGGGCTGCGGCCAGAGGCTCTGGGCTGCCATGGAGCAGTGCTGGGCCCCTCACCATGCGCCTCGACCCGGCTCGCCCAGCCGCGGAGCGGAGCGAAGGGCAGGGGCCCCACGCGCCCCTGGAGGGCAGAAGCCCGCCCAAGCCTGGAAGAGGCTTTCCGAGCAGCAGCCGTGCCCGAGGGCCAGCAGGGGTGGCAGCGGGGCCCACGGGCCGGCTGGGAAGGAGTGGTGGCGAGCCCACCGCCCTGTGGCTAACTGGCCCTCAGTCCGTTGGAGGCAGCGAGCGGGAGAGGAAGGTTAGAAGGAGGAAAGCGCCGCCCTGGCCCCGCGGCCCTCGCCTTGCCCAGGCACGCTCCAGCCCATCCCTTGCGGCTGCTGGGAGGGGGCTTTGCAGCAGCCTGCGTTTGCGGGCCTGGCACTGCTTCCTCGAGCGGGTGCCTCACCTGCCTGCCTGTGTGCGTGTGTGCGTGCTTGCGCCACACCACCTGGGATGGGCCAATGTGTCATTCCGGGCGGGACAGAGGTGCAAAGCAGCTCCCCGCCTGCCCAGCTTGGCACAGGCTGAAAGAGCAGCGGCAGCGGCGGCAGCGGCGGCAGCAGCCGGAGCAGCAGGGCGAAGCGGCCGCAGACCCCAGCCTGGCTCGGGGCCACAGGTGGGACGGGGACGAGCGGGGCGGGGGCCGGGAGGTGGGGCAGGCCGCTCCATCGGCAGGGCCAGGTAGGGGGGAGCTGAGCCCCCGCAGGCTCAGCAGGGAGGGAGGGAAGCCAGCCCTCTGCTCTCTGCTGCAGGAGCCGAGTGTGCGCCTGCTGCTTCTTTGCCTGCCTTGAGCAGATCTTGCTGGACATGCCAGAAGGACATGGCGGGAACCAAGATCGCTGGCCGCTCCCCACGCAGCCTGCTGGCTCCTCCACCCCGGGCAGTGCCCCTCTCCTGGCAGGTACCCTGTGCATCGGGGGGGGGGGCGTGCCACACCGATGCCCCTCTGGCCTCTCCTGCTCACACCGCCTCGTGCCTCCACACCCCCCCGGCCACAGGGCCGCCCTTGGCGCCAGCCCTGCTCACCGGGGAAGCCGCTCTCTGAGCTGGTGGGCTAAGCGCAGGGCAAGGAGCCAGAGCAACAGGTTTCCCGCTTCTCGTGCCATCCAGACCTGACCTGAGGAAGGCACAGCCCTTCTCTGGAAGGCTGGGAAACACCTGCGGCGCCAGCAGAGGGAGGGGGAGAGGGAGAGGGGGGGGGCTCTTCCAGGAAAGGGCTTGCCTGGCAGCCTGCCCTGAGCATAGTCCAGGTGTCTGGTGGCAGGGCCTGCTGCCTGGGGACTGGGAGGGGAGTCCAGCCTGGGGCTTCGTGCCTGCTGGAGGGGCAGATGTTCTCGAGGGCTGCACCTGATCTGGCCTCCAGAGGGATCTGAGCTCTGCTCTGGTGCTGGGAGGCCACTGTGCCCCACGGGGCCACTGGACCCAGGGTCGCTCTGTGCAGACGGAGGGTTGCCGGTGTCCGTAGGGTTGACGTGAATGCAGAAGGGAGTCACAGAGTGCAGCTGCTGTGCAGGCCAGCTCAGCTGGTGCCCCGGCTGCATCTGGAGCCACCCAGGCAGCACCGCAGCCTGGCTGGGGAAAGACGTGAGGGGGCTGCTGCCAGTCACTAGTCGGATTCCGGGTTTCCGACGGCCTGCCCAGGCTCTTGCAGCCTGGACCCTCCTGCCCCACGGCTGGCCTCTGTCAGTGTTGGGGGGCGGAGACCCAGACCCACAGAAGCCACAGGCCGAAAGTGCAGGCAGGGGCTGTCAGAGCGTTAGTGACCCTGGACAGAGCGCCGCCCAGACAGTGTTGGTGGCAGCCCAAGCACTCTGCATGTTCCTACGCGGGCCGGTTTGTGCCCGAGACCCGGCAAAGCCTGCCAGAGGAGCCCCGCCTGCGGCCCTCTCGGCACCCCCGCTGCCCCCTGGCAGCCAGCGGGGGGCTTGGGTGCAGCGGCTGCTCTGTCCCTGCAGGGCGCAAAGGCAGCTCGGAGAGGCGAAGCCTTCCCGGAAGCCGCCTTCTGGTCGCAAAGAGGGCGTGTTGCTCGCAGGAGCACGGCTGAGGCAGTCAAAAGGGGGCAGCTGGGTTCAGGCCCTTCCCGAGCTCCCCTGGTCCGGCGGCAGAGGTGGGACTCCCGCAAGCCCCCTGCAGAGGGGTGAGCAGCCCCTGCCCGAGAGGGCCCCTCCTCTGTGCTGCTTCCAGCCCCTCGCGTGCTCTGGGCTTGGGAGGGGCGGGCCGCCTGCCCACACGTGGCCCTTGGCACCCACCCCTGCTGGCCACGGCTCCTGGGGACGCTTCTGCCTCCCTCACCAGCAGCAGGTGGGGCTCCTTGGCTGCCAGCTCTGCCTCCGCCTCCACATGACCCACAGCCTCCCTGGGGCCCTTTCACAGCTTCCCGGGTGGCCGTCGCCTCTTCCCCAGCTGCCGTGCCGAGGCCTGTTGGACGGGCGGCTGTCAGAGCTGCTCTGCTGTGTACGCCCTCGTGCCACAAGCGCACTTTCCCCACAGGGGCCTCCTCATTCGGCCACCACATAATTGCCGAATGCTTGCCTGCTGGATGAGGGCGCGTGTGGGTCTGCCGCTGCGTTTATCGCTGCTCCCTGTGCGGGGCTGGGTGGCCTCTGGGGCAGCTTCGTCAGCCGAGGCACAGTTCCCACGCCTTGCGCACCCAGTGGGACAAGGAGCAGGGAAGGGGCGGTTCCCGAGGGGCCCCTCAGGAATCCCGTGCAGGCGCACTTCTTGTCCATTTGTATTTCTCACCCACCCCTTAGACCAGAGGGCTCTCCCGGCAATGTCTAACAGGCATGACAAAACAGGATCCAAAAGATCCAAAATGCTTGTATATAATACAAGGAATTGGAAAAATATGTGTGTGCATAATATATAACAATATATCAAAGAATAAAATCAACCTAGCAAACAGTATCAAGTATGAACAACATCAAAGTAAGCAATACAACAATGCCAAAACAATAAAATAACCCACAATAACCCTGGTGGGGGGCACCGTCTAGCCCAGCCCCAAACCAGCCCCAAACGCAGCCCATGTCCAAAACCGCCAGCACAGTCTGGGAAATGCCATCCCAGCCCGGTTCCAAGGCGAAGTGGAATGGGCTACAGCCACAAGCCCCTCCAGGCAGGCTGTCCCCTCGCCCCCATCCCAGTCCCTGGCCAGCCTCCAGCAGCCTCGTGGCCACCCCCAAGGCTGCCCCCCGGGACGGTGCTGGTGGGAGGAAGGGCCCACGGGGAGGCACAGGTGCCTGGCTGCGCTGAGCTGCTCTCGACTCTCCTCCCCGTCTCCCCGCCACTCTGCCTCAACAAGGAAGGGGTGCGCAGCAGTGGGGCAGGGGACGGGGGGACCCTGCAGGCTGAGACACACAGTCCGAGGCCTCCAGCCAGGAGAGGCACGGGAAGCGCCTGCCAATGCACTTGCGGGGCCTTCGCTGGGGTGGCCCTTTCCTTCTGGGTGCACAGCCAGGCAACTGCCAGTCCCGCACAGGGAGGAGGGGCTGCGGAGCTGCCCCCGCAGGGCAGAGTGCCTGCTTGGCACACAGCGAGGCCTGCTGCAGCCCCATAGCGTCTCTGTGGGAAGGGACCTGTCCCATCTGTTGGCCCCGCTTAGACAAAGTGAGGGCCTTTCTTGCTTTCAGAGCGGCGGGCAGGCCCCTGGGAGCTTCTGCCCCGGCCCAAATTCCCCTGTGCACCTCTCAGGATGCTCACGGCTTGGAGGCCAAGCCTCGGTGCTCCAGGACCCCTTGCCTGGAAATGGCCAGCCGTGCCCCAGCCAGCATCCTGCCCCTAATGGCAACCCAGCATCAAAAACCCCCGGAAAAGTTTGCAATGCTACCAGGTGCTTTTTTCCACCTTCGGCATTTGAAAGTCTGGGGCTGCCCGGAGAGCAGGCAGAGGGCCAGCTGAGGGCGTGAGGTCGGTAACCCCACCCCAGCCACATTTGGGGGACTGCCAGAGGCTGCTCATTTGTGGGGCTTTTCTCCCTTTCCTGGACTTGCATTCATCATGCAAAGTGCGCACTTCTGAAAACGAGCATTTGCACAAATTGAATCTTTCCCTTGAAATGAACGTGTTGCCCTTGGAGCCTACAAGGGCAAACATACATGTTTCTGGTGTTTTTACATTTTCGTAATTTCGTTTGTCTATATTTGTACATTCCTCAGAATGTTAAAAATGGTCCACAAGTGTGCAGAATCGGTACAGCTTGCAAAAAGCCACCCCGCTGCGTAATCCCTGCCTGGATTTCTGCACATCCCGACTTGCCTGAATCCGCTGCAGATTCTCGCTACCCCAGCCCAGAGGGCTGCTCAGGTTTCGGCGACCCAGGCAGTGGCTCTCGGCTAGGCTCCATGGGCGTTCCCAGCTTCGCCTCCGGCCAAGCCTTTCCGTGCGAGAATGACTCTGCCGGAGCCAGAGGCAGAGGAGCCCCAGCAGCACCCCCTGCCCGAAATGCCCCACGCCGGGTGGTGTCCCTGGGGCTCCACTGCTGCGTGGAGCACACAGCTTGGGCCCCGAGTGGCACTGGAACTGGGAAGGCCAAAGGAGACCTTGGCTGGGAGCCAGCCCTGCCTGGCCTACCCCACAGAATCACAGAATGGCAAAAGAGCAGAGCTGGAAGGGGCCAGAAGGCCATCGGGTCCCAGCCCCAGCTGCTGCAGGACACCAGTTTACACCACCCCACTCAGAGGGCTTCCCAGTTTCTTTCTGGATGCCTCCAGTGCTGGAGAGCCCCCCACCTCTCCGGGCAGCTGGTCCCACTGCCCCATTGCTCTGAGAGTGAGGAAGCTCTTCCTGATGTCCAGCCTGAATCTGGGTTGTCGCAGCTTGACTGGATCATTCTGCGTCCTGCGCTCTGGCGTCAGTGAGATCTTGACCTCCCTCTCTGTGACAGCCTTGGAGGTACTTCTAGAGGGATATAGCATCCCCCTTCAGCCTTCTCTTCCCAAGGCTGAACATGCCAGTCCTCTCAGCCTCTCCTCACAGGGCAGTGTCTCCAAACCCTGCATCATTTTTGTCGCCCTCCGCTGGACCCTTTCTAATTTACCTGCATCTTTCTTCAGTCTTGGTGCCCAGAACTGAACACAGGATTCCAGGTAAGGTCTGACTAGTGAGGAGTACAGGGGAACTACTGCTTCTCATGATTTGCAAGTAATGCTTCTGTTAATGCATCCCAAAAGAGCATTCGCCCCTTTGGCAGCCACATCGCATTGTTCGCTCCTATTTAGCCTGTTCTGCACAGTAACCCTGACGTCTTTTTCTTTGTCAGTTCTGTTGAGCTTCGTATTCCCCATCTTGAATCGATGCCTTCAGTTTCTTTTTCCGAGCTGCAGGGCTGGCACTTGTCCTTATTCAGTTTCTTTTTCCTAGGCGGAGGGCTTGGCACTTGTCCTTAATGAATCTCATTGTGTTAATTTCAACCCAGCATTCAAGTTTATCAAGATCACCCTGAATCTTCATTCTTCTGGGGTGTTTGCTATTCCACCCAGTTTTGTATTATCTGCAAATCTGATTATTGTTCTTTGTGCTTCCACACTGAAATCATTCATAAAGATGTCGCCACGCTCCCCAGAATTCACCAGCTGCCCGTGGGTACCAGCAGCAGAGCCGCATCCAGCCCCCCCCCCCCCTCCAAACCCCCCCCCCCGAGAAGCCCCCATGCCGTCTGTGCGAGTCTGGCCACAGCCTGCAGGTGCAAAACGAAGGCAGGCCCTGTGGGTGGGCAGCCACCCTCGGGCCCAGAGGGCAGAAACTCCACTGGCAAAGCCCCTATCCCAGCAACTGCATGCCTGTTGGGAAGAGATGCACCTGATGGATTCCTGGCTGTTGTGTAGCTACCAGAGGCATGCCGGGGGCATCATGAAAAATGGCTGCAGCACCCTGGGGAGGGGGCAGGTGGACCTGTGCAGCCCCCCCAGGGCAGCCCCCCCCAGACCTCCTCTCGAGTTGCAGGATATCATGGGCACCTGGAAGAGCGGGCAGGGGGGGTGGGCAGCTAGGCCCCCCACTCAGGGCTTTGCTTTCCTGGGCCATGTCCCGCCTGCTCCTGGGAGCTGCCCAGGCACCCCGGCTTCCCGCTGATGAAAGCGTGTGACAGGCTGGGAGCCACACCCTGCCCTGCAAATTGGCCTCTGCCCCAGCCCGGAAACTCCCCTCCGCCCACAGCCGGCTTCCCAGAGCCTCCCAGTGCTTTGCCAGTCCAAACCAGCTCGGCTTCTCTGGTCCCTAGTAGGGGCAAGGCGTGGAGGACCGAACGCAGGGTGGGCACCCCGTGAAGGAGGGAGTCTGCAGCCCGCCCTCCTCGCCCGGGCATCCGCTGCCCCTCGACAACGCATGTCCACGTGGGCCCACCTGCATGCTGGCCACCCGCCTCTTCTCCGGGGCGCTGGGGTCAGAGGCGGGGGGGGGGGCAGCCAGGCCGTGGGGGGAGTGCAGCAGAGCTGCCAGCTGGGCAGGGCGCATCCTGTGCCTCTGAACTAGCCTGCTGCCCTCAGTGCAGTGGAGGCGCTTGTCCTGTGCCCAGTATCCCCATGAAGTTCAGCTGCCAGCCGGTGGCACTGAGCCTGGGCAGGGGATATTGCTCTGTGCCTTTTTCCAGGCAGCGAAGAGCGGGCCGGCCAGGGCCGCGGCATCAGTGCCCACGCACGCACGCACGCGCGCGGGCCAGTCGCACTTGGTTCCGCAGCTGAACGGCACTGGCGAGGGTGGCCAAGCCCTCCAGCAGCTCTTACTGCCACCCAGCAGCTCCAGCCCCTCCGGGAGCCCAAGTGGGGAGGGCGAGCTGAACCGTCCTGCAAGGGAAAGAACAGCCGCTACTGGAGAGGCTTTCTGGGCGAGCTCCCCCCCCCCCCCCGCGAGCAAGCAGCCCAACCCCCACGAGGAGGAAGAGGGGGACGGGGCAACATTCAGGGCCTCCTCCATGGGGCTCCCTTTGACGCTTGGGAGGGAGCGCTAGGTGGCCACTGCCACGCCCACCGCACCACTCGTCAGGGCCACCAGACCCCGGCTTCGTTCTCCCTCCTCCTCTTGGCTAAAGAGACGCAACCGAAGAGAGGGAGGCCGTGCAGCTGAAGGACGAAGCTGGGCGGAAGAGCAAACACCCCAGAAGACAGAATGGTGATCCAGGGCAATCCCGATAAACTGGAACACTGAGCTAAAAGCAACAGAATGAGATTCAGTGAGGACAAGTGCCAAGTCCTCCACCTGGGAACGAGAAGCCAAAGATGGGGAACACGTGCCTCGGCAAGGATGGAAACAGATCTCCGGGTTGCTGTGGACAACAGGCTAAATAGGAGCCAACAATGCGATGCAGCTGCCAAAAGGCCGTTTTGGGGTGCATTAACAGAAGTATTACTTCCAAATCACAAGAAGTAATAGTTCCTCTCTATTTCTCACTAGTCAGACCTGGAATACTGTGTCCAGTTCTGGGCACCAAGATTCAAGAAGGATGCAAGAAAATTAGAAATGGTTCAGATGAGGGCAAGAAAAAGGATCCAGGGTTTGGAGACACTGCCCAAGAGGAGAGGCTGAGAGGACTGGCATGTTCAGCCTTGGGAAGAGAAGGCTGAAGGGGGATGCTATATCCCTCTAGAAGTACCTCCAAGGCTGTCACAGAGAGGGAGGTCAAGATCTCACTGACGCCAGAGCGCAGGACGCAGAATGATTTAGTCAAGCTGCGACAACCCAGATTCAGGCTGGACATCAGGAAGAGCTTCCTCACTCTCAGAGCAATGGGGCAGTGGGACCAGCTGCCCGGAGAGGTGGGGGACTCTCCAGCACTGGAGGCATCCAGAAAGAAACTGGGAAGACCTCTGAGTGGGGTGGTGTAAACTGGTGTCCTGCAGCAGCTGGGGCTGGGACCCGATGGCCTTCTGGCCCCTTCCAGCTCTGCTCTTTTGCCATTCTGTGATTCTGTGGGGTAGGCCAGGCAGGGCTGGCTCCCACCCAAGGTCTCGCTGCTACAGGAAGTGGTGCTGGCCATCAGCTGGGGGGCTTTAAAGGGGATCGGACCGTGGCTGCTGGCCTTGTTGGCTGTGTGCTGCCTCCGTCCCCAGCGGCGGCGTGCCCGCATGCTCCAGGTGCCGAGGAGGCTGGCACCCCTCCCGCCTGAGGGATCCTGCGGGCAGCCAGCTCGCCACTCGTGAATGGCGTGGGACAGGATGGGCCACGGATCTGGTGCAGCAGGACTGTTCTCATCAGCCATCCTGTTCCAAGGTAGGGGGGTGTGTGTGTGTGTGTGTGTGTGTATCAGGGTGGGTGGGGCTGTTTTGTCTTGCTTCATTTGTAAAACGCATTGCTAAAGAATACATTTGCGTACATGATTTAGAGCACTGCAAACCGGGGAGCCCTGGGTGAGTCAGCACGGCTGCGCTCTCCTCCTCCACCTCCCGGGCTGCTTGTTCACCAGAGTGCTCAGCCAGAATAACCACAGCCAGAGCAACCTCCTTCCCATCAGCTCCTGCTTGGAGCAAGACGGGCCCAGGACCTGTGCAGGGGTCTGGGAGACCTCTGAACCTGTCCCTGGGCTGCTCTCCAGGTGCCCCGCAGGTGAAAGGACTGCTGTACATTGCATGATGGGGTACAGGCTAACTGAGCGCAACCTTCTGGCGAGGTAGCACGAGGCCCACACGCCGCATTCTGCACCCCCTCCCGCCCCGCTCCTCCTGCACTCCAGGTTCAACAGAAGCTGCTGGTTCAGGGAGCCCATTGCCAAGGGGAATGCTTCTCCAAAAGGCCGGTTTGTCCCCAGCGTGCCCCACAGCGTGCCTGGCTGCCAGGGAGCGATGTGCAAGGGGGCAGCTCACGTAGTTCCAGCAGCACCCGTCTTACCCCACAGCCTCCTCGCAACGGGACGTGTCCACCCTGTGCCTGGGAAACAGAAGCGGGCCTGTGCTCTGGCATGCGTGGGTGAAGCCCAAGGTGGCTGTCCTGCGAGGGCACCAGAAACTGACCCTCTTTCCTTGCTGTCTTTGCAGGAACCCACCTGCCACCCTTGAAAGGACTGGAAGATCCTGCTGCCTCTGCTGAGAGAGAGCAGAATGGAGGCAAGGGAGCAAATGGCCCGGGGGCAAGCAGCAGGCTGCCCATCCCTTGGCGGCAGCAGCTCAGCCGCTAAGGCAGGAAAAGGCCCCGGGAGCATCGCAGGGGTCCACGCGGAGGCCTCCGGCAAGGCCATGAGCTTCTCAGAGGCAGTGCGGGAGCACTTGCTGCAGCCTGAACTTGCACTGGCCCTGCTGGAGGCCCAGGCAGCCACGGGAGGCATTGCTGACCTGCGGGAAAGGCGGCGCGTCCCTGTGGCCGAGGCGGTAGCACTGGGACTGGTGGGGCTGGAAATGAAGGAGACCTTGCTGAGTGCGGAGCGAGCGGCGACAGGCTTCCTGGATCCCTATCTGGAGAAGAAGATCCCACTCTGCCAAGCCATCCAGAAGGAGCTGATTGGCAGGGAGAAGGGCCTGCGTCTCCTGGAAGCCCAGGCGGCCACCGGAGGCCTCGTAGACCCCAGCACTGGCTGCCGCGTCCCTCTGCAAGAGGCCTACGCAAGAGGCTTCCTTGATGAAGAGATGGACTGCCTCCTGTCTGATCCCGAGAGTGAGGAGGCCAGAGGCTTCCTGGACCCCAGCAGCGGCCAGAAGGTCACCTACGCGGAGCTGATGCGCAGATGCGTCACAGACCCGTCCTCAGGGCTGCTGCTGCTGCCCCTGAAGATCACCTTCCCTGGCCTGAGAGGGGCCGTGAGCAGCCAGCAGCTGCTGGACACCGGAATCATCGACGCCACCACGTTCAAGGCCCTCCACGATGGGGAGGTCACGGCGCAGGAAGTGGCGGAGATGGAGTCAGTCCAGCAGTACCTCTCCGGAGCAGCCGGCATCGCTGGCGTGGCCATGCTGGAAAGCAACGTGTGCTGCAGCCTTTACCAGGCCTTGACAGACCACCTCCTGATGCCCGGCACTGCTGTGATGCTGCTGCAAGCCCAAGCGGCGATGGGATGTTTGGTAGACCCCGCGGAGAACAAGAGGTTCACCGTTGAGGAGGCCACCCGGGCAGGAGTGGTCGGGCCAGAGCTCTACGAGAAACTGTTTGTAGCAGAGAGAGCGGTCATGGGGTACAAAGACCCCTGCTCTGGGGAGACGCTCTCCCTGTTCCAGGCCATGAAGAGGGGCCTCGTGCCCAGAGACCCCGGCATCTTCCTGCTGGATGCTCAGCTTGCCACTGGTGGCGTCATTGACCCGCACGCTCATCACCGTCTCCCCGTGGAGGTGGCCTGTCGGCGGGGCCATTTGGACAGAGACACGTACCACCTCCTCTGCAGCCCCACCGAGGAGGTCCGGGGCTTCTTCGACCCCAACACCAAGGAGAATTTGTCGTACGCAGAGCTGCTGCAGAGGTGCGTCACTGACCCAGGCACGGGGCTCTGCCTGCTGCCGCTCTCTGGGGAGCGTGGCGGGGAACACGCCTTCCTTGACCATGGCACACAGGCTGCCCTGAGGAACACGGTGGTGTCTGTGGCCGGCGGCAAATTCAAGGGGAAGCCCACCTCACTCTGGAAGCTGCTCTTCTCGGACTGCATCACGAGAGAGCAGAGGAGGGCCCTCACCCAGCAGTTCCGCTCCGGGGCCCTGTCCACCCAGGAGCTGGTCGATGAGGTCTGTCACGCCATCCAGCGAGCCACGGAGAGCTGCAGCGTCACCTTTGAAGGCCTGAGGGACAAGGTGACCCCTGCCCAGCTGCTGAGTTCTGAGATAATCAACAAAGATCTGTTTGAGAGGCTAACACAAGGGGGCACCTTGCCCAAAGAGACTCTCAACTTGGGAAAGGTGAAGAAGTACTTGGAAGGAACTGGCAGCATCGGCGGGTTGGTCCTGCCGGACTCCCAGGAGAAAATGAGCATCTACGAAGCAAAACGGAAGGGCTTTCTCCGCCCCGGAACGTCCCTCATTCTCCTGGAGGCTCAGGCTGCCACAGGCCATGTCATTGATCCCGTTGCCAACAAGAAATACTCGGTGGACGAGGCCCTGCGCGCCGGCATAATTGGCCCGGATGTGTATGACAAGCTTGTGGCTGCCGAGAAAGCCGTCACAGGCTACCGGGACCCCTACACAGGGGACAAGATCTCCCTCTTCCAGGCCATGATGAAGGACCTCATTGTCAAGGACCACGGCATCCGGCTTCTGGAGGCCCAGATCGCCACGGGGGGCATCATCGACCCCGTCAACAGCCACCGCCTGCCTGTGGAAACAGCCTACAAGCGGGGCTACTTCGACAAGAAGATGAATCTGATTCTCTCGGACCCCAGCGATGACACCAAGGGCTTCTTCGACCCGAACACCCATGAAAATCTGACCTACTTGCAGCTGAAGGAGAAGTGCATCACGGAGCCCTCCACAGGCCTCTGCCTCCTGCCCCTGAACAGCAGGAAGCGCCAGTTCATTGACGACGCCACCAAGCAAGTCCTCCGGAGCTCCTGGCTCTCTGTAAAATACGGGCGCTTCCAAGGACAGAGGGTCTCCCTGTGGGATCTGCTGAACTCAGAGTACTTCAGCGAGGGTAAAAGGAGAGAAATACTCAACCACTACTGCCTTCGGAAGCTCACCCTGGAAGAAATCCGCCTCATGCTAGAAGAGGAGTCGAAGAAATGGGCCCGCATCACGTTCCCAGTCGTCCGGGGCAAGGTCACCGCCTACCACCTGGTGGAAAGCGGCATCATTGAGAAGGGCCTTTTCGAGAGCCTCCTGGAGGGAGCCGTGAGCCCCGAGGAGGTGCTGCGCATGGAGTCTGTCCGAAAATACCTGTACGGCACCGGCAGCATTGGGGGGATCCTGCTGCAGCCCTCCAATGAAAGAGTGAGCCTCTATGAGGCCATGAGGAGGCACCTCGTGCTGCCCGCAGTGCTGCTGCCGTTGCTCGAGGCGCAGGCCGCCACCGGCTTCATCGTGGACCCTGTCCACAACCAGAGGCTCTGCCTCGACGACGCAGTGAGGGAAGGCCTGGTCGGGCCCGAGCTCTACGAGAAGCTGCAGCGCGCAGAAGAGGCCGTCACTGGGTACAGGGACCCCTTCACAGGAAAGAAGGTCTCGCTCTTCCAGGCCATGAAGAAAGGCCTAGTGGCTGACAGGCAGGCCCGGCGGCTGATGGAAGCCCAGCTGGCTGTGGGGGGAGTCATGGACCCCCACAGTGGCCACTATGTCCCGGTAGAATTCGCCCAGCAAAAGGGCTACTTGGATGAGCCATTCCACGAGATGCTTTCCGAGCCGAGCGGGGACAGCAAGGTGTTCGACACACTGGACAGCAAGCAGAAGGTGACGTATGGCCAGCTGATGGATCAGTGTCAGACGGATGATGCATCGGGCATCCACCTGCTGCCCCTGCCACAGGCGGCTTCCCTGGGCTGCACCGATGAGCAGATCAAACAGCTCTTCAGTGAGACCTTCGCAGAAGGCGGGGGGGCCTCCCTCTGGCAGCTCCTCAACTCTGGCTACTTCACCGAGGAGCAAAGGCGGGACTTCCTCCAGCAGTACAGCTCTGGGGCAGCCTCTCCCCACCAGCTACTCGCCCTGGTCCAGGGACTCATTAGGGAAGTCGAAATGAAGGCGCAAACGCAGGTCACTTTCCAAGGCCTGAGGGGGGCTGTGCCTGCGGTCTGGCTTCTCGACAACGGCATCCTTTCAGAAAGCACCTTCTCAGAGCTGGCGCAGGGCAGGAGGACTGCCAGGGAAGTGGCTGAGATGGAGCAGGTGAAGAAATACTTGCAGGGCACTGGAGGCGTGGCCGGTGTGTTCATTCAGGCCTCCAAGGAGAAAATGGGCATTTATCAGGCAGTGCAGAGAGGCCTGCTTCTGCCAGGCACTGGGGCAAGGCTCCTGGAAGCTCAGGCAGCCACGGGGTCCATCACAGACCCTGTGACGAGCCAAAGGCTTGGCGTGGAGGCGGCCATGAAAGCCGGCCTTGTGGGCAAAGAACTGGCCGAGCAGCTGCTGCAGGCTGAGAGAGCGCTGACTGGCTATGCCGATCCTTGCTCAGGAAAACCGATCTCCGTGTGCCAGGCCATCAGAAGGGAGCTGATCTCTGCCAGCGCTGGCATCCCCTTGCTTGAGGCTCAGCTGGCCATGGGAGGGGTCATCGATCCTGTCCACCACCTCCATCTTCCTCTCCAGGCTGCCTACAGGCACGGCTTCTATGACGAGGAAATGTGCAAGATCCTCTCCCAGCACAACGACGACACCTGTGTCTTCTTTGACCCAAACGCACAAGAAAGTGTGACCTATCAGCAGCTGAAGGACCGGTGCATCCGGGATGCCGAGACCAGCCTCCTCCTGCTCCCTCTCTCAGAAGACGCAGTTCTTTATGGGGACTGGCAGACCATTGAGCTGCTGAAATCGGTGACCATCCGAATGGACATCGGGCGCTACAAGGGTTACGAAGCTTCTCTCTGGGACCTGCTGAATTCGGAGTACGTCAGCAACCGCAAGCGCAGAGAGCTGCTAACGCTGTACAAAGAGAAGAACGCCGAGCTACTCCAAGAGATGATAGCAACCGTCACCGCGATCATCGAAGAGACGGAGCAACAGGGCAAGAGGTTCACCTTTAAGGGCCTGCGCAAGCAGGTCTCGGCCAGCGACCTCTTCCAGTCCCGGCTCATAGACAAAGAGACTCTGGACGGACTGGCAGAGGGGAGGAAGACGGTCCAGGAAGTCACCAAGATGGATTCTGTGAGGCACTTCCTTGAGGGCTGCAACTTCATTGCTGGCGTCCTTGTGCAGCCGAGCCAGGAGAAAATGAGCATCTACCAGGCATGGAGGCAGGGCCTCCTCAGGCCAGGGGCTGCACTGGTGCTGCTGGAAGCCCAGGCCGCCACCGGGTTCCTCATTGACCCTGTGGAAAACAAGAAGCTGTCTGTGGAGGAGGCACTGGCAGCGGGGCTGATTGGCAGAGAGATATACAAGAAGCTGCTGAGCGCGGAAAAGGCAGTGACTGGATACACACACCCCTACACCAAGCAGCAGATCTCCCTCTTTGAGGCCATGAGCCAGGAGCTCATTGTGCGAAGCCATGGCATCCGCCTGCTGGAGGCCCAGATCGCCACGGGGGGCATCATTGACCCTGTGGGCAGCCACCGCATCCCTGTCGAGGTGGCTTACAAGCGGGGCTACTTCGACGAGAAAATGAACCAGATCCTCTCGGACCCCTCAGACGACACCAAAGGCTTTTTTGACCCCAACACACACGAGAACCTCACCTATCTGCAGCTGCTGGAACGATGCATCCAAGATCCAGGGACTGGCCTGTACATGCTGCAAATAGTCAGACGGGGCGAGAGGTACCACTACATTGATGAGGCCACAAAGCAGTTCCTGAAAGCACAGCCTGTGCGGCTGCATGTGGGCAGGTACAAAGGCCAGGCAGTCTCCATGTGGGATCTCCTCTGCTCCCCCTACATCCCCCAGCACAGAAGGAAAGACCTCGTGAGCCGGTACAAGCATGAGGGGCTGACCTTGGAACAGCTCCAGGAAGCCATCACCACCGCCATCGAAGAAACGGAGCAGAGTGCCCGGAAGTTCACACTGAAGGGGCCGAGGGGGAACCTGCCAGCTGCCGAGCTGTTTAACGCAGAGATCATCGACAAGGAAACCCTGGACAAGCTGCAGACAGGGGCTGGGGCGATCCAGCAGCTTGCCCAGAAGGACTCTGTGAAACAGGCTCTGGAGGGAACAGGCGGCATTGCAGGCATCTTAGCTGGACGTGAAGGGCAGAAGATGACCATCTGTGAGGCAATGAGGAGAGGCCTCCTCCCGCCAGAAGATGCTCTGGTGCTGCTGGAAGCGCTGGCTGCCACCGGAGGCATCCCTGACCCCATGCAGAAGCAAACGCTCCCTGTTGACGCTGTGGCCTCTAAGGGGCTCCTAGGGAAGGAGGCCCATGAAAAGCTTCTCTTCGCAGAGAAAGCGGCAACTGGATACACCGACCCATCCACAGGAAACAGAATCTCCCTTTTCCAAGCCATGAAGAAAAATTTAGTAGAGAAAGAATTTGCTCTCAGGTTGCTGGAGGCCCAGATAGCCACTGGTGGCATCATAGACCCTGAATATGGCTACCGCATCCCTGTGGAGGTGGCTTACAGAAGGGGCTATATGGATAATGATACTTTTATCCTGCTTTCTGATGCAGAATATACTACCAAAAGATTTGTGGATCCCAACACACAGGAAAGGATCACATATGCACAACTCTTACAAAGATGCACCAAAGACACAGACACAGGGATGTATTTCTTACCATTGCTAGAAAAGAGGGGATGTTTCTACAAAGATGAGATGACAAAGAACATTCTCTCTTCCACAAAAGTGAAGGTAACGCTGGGGAAATACAGAGGACAGACAGTCTCTCTGTGGGAGCTTCTCTCTTCAGACTACCTTAATGAGGAAAGGAAGAAAGAGCTGATCAAAAATTACAAGCAGAAATCCTCCGCTGTCCTGCAGCGCATCATGAGTGAAATCTTAAACATAATACAAGAAAAAGAAAAAAACAGAAAAGATATATGGTTCCAGGGACTACGGAAACAAGTCACAGCTTCAGAACTACTAAAAGCAGGCATAATTGGAAAAGACACAATGAAAAACTTGGAGGAAGGAAAACAGACAGCAGAGGATGTAGCAAAGGTGGATTCGGTAAGGAGGTACCTGCAAGGCACCGGCTGCATTGCCGGGGTGCTGGCGCCCTCCAAGGCGGACCCTCTGAAGACGGAGAAGCTGACCATCTACCAGGCCATGCAGAAGGGCATTCTGAGGCCAGGCACAGCCCTGGAGCTGCTGGAAGCACAGGCCGCCACTGGCTTCATCGCTGACCCGCTGAAGAACGAGAAGCTCTCCGTCGATGAAGCTGTCTCTGCCAGGCTGGTGGGTGGAGAACTTCATAAGAAGCTTCTTTTTGCAGAGAAAGCTGTCACTGGGTACACTGATCCAAATACAGGGAAAAAGGTATCTCTTTTTCAGGCAATGAAAAAAGAACTGATCAACAAAGATTACAGTGGACGCTTGCTGGAAGCTCAGATTGCTACGGGAGGCATCATTGATCCGAACAACAGTCACCGTCTTCCATTAGAGGTAGCCTACCAACGGGGATTCTTTGATGAGGAAATGAGCCAGAAGCTCTCAGACCAGACAGAGAGCACAAAGGGCTTCTTTGATCCAAACACAAAGGAGAACCTTACATACATGCAGCTCCTTAAGAGGTGCATTCGTGACCAAGACACTGGATTCCTCCTGCTCCAAATACAGGATCGGGGCATCAGGGCCCACCATTTGGATGAAACGATCAAGAAGGCTTTGCGGACTACAAGAGTGTGCACCGGAAAATCTCAGGGAGAGGCAGTGCCTCTCTGGGACCTCCTTCTCTGCAGTAACATGCAGGAAAAGAAGACACAGAAGATACTGGAAGAGTATACAGCTGGAAAACGAAAAATTCCAGAAGTGATAGAAGTCCTAACAGCCATTGCGGAAGAAAAAGAAAAGGAGAGAAGCACAGAAGTAACAGAGAAACGGGATCCAATTACACAAAGAAAACATATACTAGAAAAAAAAGATAACACTGAAGTGACAGAGAAGAACACGGAATATGGATTAAAAGAAGCAAAAATAGAGAAGGCAACCAGTGGGGAAACGGCTGCAGTCGCCTCCCCAGGTTTCCGGGACTGGAAAAGAGCCTCGCAGTCTCAGCCCAGGAAAGAGGGACGCCCTGGCAAAGGAACGGATGGTGCCGGCAGTACGGCCAGGGAGGGGGCTCCGGCCCAGACAGACGGAGCTGCCCCTTCCCCACGGGACGGAGAACTGGAAAGCGCCCTGCGGGCGGTGACGGTCGACGTGCCCGTGGGCGACTTCCAAGGCTCCCGGTGCTCGGTGTGGGAACTCCTCTTCTCGAGATACGTGACCGCAGACCAGCGGCACGAGCTCCTGGAGAGCTTCCGAGCCGGATCCCTGACGCCCGAGGACCTCGTCCAGAGGATCACCACCCTCATCCGGGAGATGGAGGAGAAGAGCAAGCAGCTGAAATTCGCTGGCCTCAGGAGGCAGGTGACGGCCTCGGAGCTCTTCGGCTCCCGCATCATTGACCGGGACACGCTCTCCGAGCTGACGCACGGCACCAAGACGGTGGGGGAGGTCACGGAAATGGAGTCGGTGAAGCGATACCTGGAAGGCACCGGCTGCATTGCCGGGGTGCTGGCGCCCTCCAAGGCGGACCCTCTGAAGACGGAGAAGCTGACCATCTACCAGGCCATGCTGAAGGGCATTCTGAGGCCGGGCACGGCCCTGGTGCTGCTGGAGGCACAGGCCGCCACTGGCTTCATCGCTGACCCGCTGAAGAACGAGAAGCTCTCCGTCGACGCGGCCGTCTCTGCCGGGCTGGTGGGCGCCGAGCTGCAGGAGAAGCTCCTCTCCGCCGAGAGAGCCGTGACCGGCTACAACGACCCCTACACGGGCGACAGGATCTCCCTTTTCCAGGCCATGAAGAAAGGCCTCATCGTCAAAGACCACGGCATCCGCCTGCTGGAGGCCCAGATCGCCACCGGGGGCATCATCGACCCGGTGCACAGCCACCGCCTCCCCGTGGAAGTGGCGTACCAGCGGGGCTACTTTGACGAGGAAATGAACCAGATCCTCTCGGACCCCACCGACGACACCAAGGGCTTCTTCGACCCCAACACGCACGAGAACCTCACGTACATGCAGCTTCGGCACAGGTGCCTCCCCGACCCGGACAGCGGCCTCCTGATGCTTCACCTGATGGACAGGGGCTGCCTTTCCTCCCAGCTGAACGAGAACGCGAGGAAGTCCTTGCAGTCCGCCCGGACCAGGGTGGGCGTGGGGATCTTCCAGGGACAGGAAGTCTCCCTGTGGGACCTCCTCTTCTCCAGGTACGTCCCTCCGCACAAGAGGCAGGAGCTCCTGAGGCAGTACAAGGCTGGCACCGTCACGCGAGAGGACATCACCCACATCCTCATCACCATCGTCACCGAGGCGGAGGAGAGCAGCGGCGCGCGAAGCGGGCACAGCACAGCTCCCGGCTCCCCCGCAGCCCCGTCGCCGGGAGATGGGGCCGCGCCCGACGAGAGCTGGCAGGAGCCCTTGAAGGCCACCACCGTCGACGTGCCTGCCGGGCAGCTCCACGGCCAGACGATGGCCGTGTGGGACCTGCTCTTCTCCGACTACATCTCCGAGGAGAAGAGGACGGAGTTCCTGGCCTTGTACAGAGGGGGGCTGCTGTCAATGGAGCGGCTGATCAGCCTCCTCCTCGCCCTCGTCACGAAAAAGGAAGCCACGGGCAGGAAACTGGACGTTAAAGTGAGGAGCCCCGACCGAGGGGGGGCGAGCGGTGGGGAAGCCCCTGCGGCCTCCTCCCCGGGCTGGGAAAGCGCCTTGCGGTCTCAGCCCATGCAGGTAGCTCTGCCGGAGTTTCGCGATCAGCAGCCCTCCGCCTGGGACCTCCTCTTCTCCCAGTACGTCTCCGAGGGCCAGCGCGAAGAGCTCCTCGGCAAACTCAGAAACGGCAGGCTGACCCTCGCGGAGCTCACACAGGTCCTCGCCACCCTCCTCGCGGAGGCTGCGGCCAGGGAGGGGAGACACCCCGCCGCCCCCGACAGGCCCCGCCCTCCCGGCGATGACGCCCCCGAGGAGGAGGAGGAGGAGGAGGAGGAGGAGGACGCCGACGCTCTGCGGCTGGGCGAAAAGGAGCAGGCCCTGAGGTCCCGCATGGTTACGGTGGCCGCCGGCGAGTTCCACGGACGCAAGGTCTCCGTGTGGGAAGTGCTCCACTCCAAGTACATCCCCGAGGAGAAGAGGAAGGAGCTCTTGCGACTCTACAGAGCTGGCATCCTCACGGTCGACCAGATAGAGACGGTGGTCACCACCATCGTCAACAAGACCGAGGAGGAGAAGAGGGAGGGGGCCTCCCACGGACACGCACACACGGGCCACTGGGAAGACGCCCTGAGGAATCACACCGTCGTCCTGCACATCGGCGAGTTCCGCGGCCAGGAAGTCTCCCTCTGGGATCTCCTCCTCTCTCGTTACATCTCCGATACTAAAAGGGAAGAACTTCTGTGTATCTTCAGAGACTGCCAGCTGACTCCAGAGGAACTGGCAGCTATTGTTTCCACTTTGATTCGTGAATTTACAGACAGCCGTGAAGAATGCTCACCACTGGATGGAAAGCACTCTGAGGAGGCATCTGCTGAAAGAGAAGAGGCTGCTTCCTCTCCAGAGGGGCCATCAAGGGAGATGGAACTCAAGTCCAAGTTGGCCATGGTAAGTATGGGCAATTTCCATGGCCAGCAGCTTTCTCTCTGGGACCTGCTCCATTCCCCGTACATCTCTGAAGAGAAAGGCAGGAAGCTTTTGCAAGCGTACGAAGCTGGCCAGCTCAGCATCGCCCAAATGAAGGCTGTGGTCCCTCTGAGTGCCATGAAATCGGCAGGACAGGAGGGGAGCCCTTCCCCAGCCGGCCACAGCCCAGCAGTGGCAGAGGGCCCAGAAGCTGCACCGTCGCCCCACTACAACCTTCTGCAGTATACCTTGCAGCGAAGGGATGCTGAGGCTGTCATCCAAGACTTCCGTAGCCAGAAAGCTTCAGTCTGGGATCCTTTCTTTTCTAGGTGTGTCTCCAACATCAGGAAACAGGAGAGTCTCCATGAACATGGGGCTCCAGCAGTCAGTGTGAAGGAAAGCGGCAGCAGCTTTGCTCCTTGGGGTGCAGAAAGTGGCAGCCCATGTGACACCTCTCTCCAAACTGGGGAAATTTCCACGGAAAACCTCTCCTCTCCGGAACCACTCAGGGCCTTTCAAACAGGATGCCCAGTTGAAACACAGAATGCTCTGAAAGCAGAACGGCCCGACCAGACGTTGCCCAGCAGGCCAGAGGGAGGCCATGGTGCGGCCGAGGGCCCGGAGGAGGAATGTAAAGGCCTGCTGGCACGGCAGCTGCAGCTGAAGCGATCTCTGTGCACGACGCTGGTCCCCGTAGCCGTGGGCGAGTACAAGGGGCAGCAGGTGTGTGTGCTGGACCTTCTGTTCTCCAAATACGTTCCCCAGGATAAGAGGCAGGAGCTCCTGGAACTGTATCGCGCGGGGAGCTTATCCATACAAGAAATGATCACGGTGATCACCGGCATGGTGGAAGAGTTCGAGAGCCAATGTGGGGGGTCCCACGCAAAGAAACGGACGCCCTGCAAGAAAGTCTGCTGGAAGGACTGAGGGGCCCCCGCAGCCAGCAAGGCCCGGCACCTGGGGCTCCTTCACACTGCACAGATGGCCTCCCGCTGCCGCCGCCTCTGGCATCCGTCACTGCCCCCGGACCTCTGGGAACATACAGCAAGAACACCCCTTGAGCTGGGTCGCTTTCCATGGAAGCTGTCCCCTTCTGAGAGACTTTCCAAAGGGGAGTTCTGACTCCCTCTCCATCTGCGGACGCCATCGAGCATCAGAGTTTCCCCCCTGCATTGCCAGTCACAACTTCCTTGACGAAGGTCTCAAAGATGCCCTCCTCCAACCCCACCCTCCCAAATCTGTGACCTGCTTCATGATGCCATTCTGTACTCCACTTTGGGAACACTCGCGTGTGCTGGAGAGCAAAGAGAAAGACATTTCTGCCAATTTTCAAGCATTTTATAATGCAGAGGGGCTCCCCCTCCCTCCCAGATGCAGTACCCAGATGCAAGATGGCATGAAGTGCATTGTGCCAAGGACCAGAGGTGATTCTGACCCTCTTCGTCAGGAGGAGCTAATCCTGTCTCAAGAGCTTTTCCCAGGAAAGCAACCTCAGCCAGGAAGACTTGCTACCTGTTTCCACCTCCACCTATCTTTTGGCAAGTGGCTCTCCTTCCTTAGCAGCTGCCCTTGGACTATCGCTTGGGGGACACTATGCCCTCCCTGGGGAAAGAGGAAAACTCTCTTCTAAGCACTGCTGATTCTAAACTAGGGATTGAAAGACACACCTGGACAGGCAGGAGATGGGCTGATGCGCACCTTCGCCTCCTAAAACCTGCTCCTTAGAATGGGCCTTTTATTCTGTGATGGAGCATTTAGCCCCTACACCTGCCTGAACCTGCTGGATGACCGTCGTGGAAGAAGGTGCCTCATCGGAAAGCAACTCAGCGTGGCTGTTCCTGCCGAGAATACAGAAGAGACTTGGAACCACAGTGAGATGCTTTTGCCGCCCGAAATTTGGCCTGGATCAATTTGCCAGGTCCACACCAACTGAGAAACCGTCTAAGGAACTGCATGACTGATTTACATAATTGTAGCACTTGTACATTGCCCTCCAGGAATAAAGGAATACCACAGAAACCAGTTAAAATACAAATTACATCTTAATATATGCAGAGAAACATTCCAGTTAAAAACAAGATGCATCCAGAATTAAAACACTGTATCGCACCATTCGCACCATGTGTAACCATAAGCGGAAGAAATAAAAAAGATGGTAAGGTCTATTTTTCATGCAAAGGGAACTTACATGAAGCACTTGGGAGTGAGTTCCATGGGCATGGGGCCACTCTGAAAAGGCCCTGCCCCTTGTGCTCACCAATGTTGGCGGCAGGTCTGCAAGCGGGGTGCTGAGGCCAATATTTATGCCTCAGTAGGTTTCTGTGAGAAAAGCCAGTCCTTCATCTGGCTCCCTCACATTTTAAAAGCCACCTCCAGTAATTTAAACAAGACCTGAAATCAAATCTAGGGGATGTCCATTCTCCGCTTTGGACAGATCCCTTTGGAGTTCCTGCCAATTCCTTTCAGTTTTAACCACCTGAGGTAGTCTGATGTCATCAGCAAATCCGGCAATTCACTGCTTACTCCTAATTCCAGATCACTGATCACAGTATCATAGAATGGCAGAGTTGGAAGGGGCCGGAAGGCCATCGGTACCCCCCCCCCCGCCGTTGCTGGACACTAAGTTACACCACCCCATTCAGGTGACTGTCCAGGTGCTTTCTGAATGCCTCCAGCAAAGGAGAGCCCACGACTTCCCCAGGTAAAGGTTCCATGGCCGTACTGTTCTGGCAGTGAGGAAATTCTTCCTGGTGCCCCATCTAAATCTGAATAAAGTCCTTTATTCCATGTCCTGCACCCTGGAATGAACGAGAAGAGATCATGTCCTCCCTCTTTGTGACAGCCTTTCAGGTACTTGAGGGCTTTCCTGTCCCCCCTCAGGGTTTTCTCCTGGAGGCTGAACATGCCCAGTTTTCTCAGTCTTTCCTCGGATGGCTTTGCCTCCACTCCCTGAATCATGGCTTGTCTGCGTCCTTTTTAAACATAGGTACCCAGAACTAGACATAGTCCTTCAGGTGAGGTCTGACGAGTGCTGAGGTGGTGGAACTGTATTTCGGAAGTGACGCTTCTGTTAATGCCGCCCAAAATAGCGCTCGTCCCTTCTGCGGTTGCATCCCATGGTTGGCTCATAGTTAGCTTGTGATCGGCAAGAACCCCAAGATCCTTCTCGTTTGCAGGCTTGTCGAGCCAAGCGTTCCCCTTCTTGTAGCGGCGCGTTTGGCTTCGCGTCCCTAAGTGGAGAACTTGAAATCCTCCCCGAATTTCAAACCACCCTGGAACTTCTCTCTCTTCCAGGAGTTTGCCCTTCCGCCCAGCTTTGTGTCCTCTGCAGATGTAATTCTCTCTCCTTGCACTTGCTCCTCTAAATCATGAACGAAAATGTTGGAGAGTGCTGGTCCCGGGACGCTTCCCTGCGGCTCCCCGCTTGGCTCCCCTGCCCAGCCGGAGAAGGGGCCGCCGAGGAGCGCTCCCGGAGTCCGATTCTGCAGCCAGCTGTGGCTCCGGCTACTGCTGGCACGACCTCGCCCGCTTTCTGCTAGTCTGGCCATCAGGCTGTCGTGGGGCCTTGCCAAAGGCTTTGCTGTAGTCCAGATGGGTTATGGCCACTGTGTTGCCACACTCCGTTTTGGAGGCTACCCAGTCAGACATGAAGTTGCATTCATCTGGCAGGATTTCTTCTTGAGAAATCCACGTTGGCTTCTAGTAATTCCTGCATTGCCTTCCATGAGCTCGCAGACTGCTTGTTTTATAATTAGTTCTAGAATTTTTCCCAGGATTGATGTCAGGCCAACTGGTCTACAGTTAGTTAATTCTCAAAGGCGATAGCCAGTGGTGCTGAGAGTTCTTCCACTGGCTCTTTGGACTGAAGGTCCTCAGGCCCTGGAGACTGGAACTCAGGCAGCCCAATTTGAGGCCCTTGACCATTTGCCTGCCCATCCTGGGCTGCCTCCCTGCCCCTGCAGCTTGTACCACACCTTCATAAGGAGGGCGCGCGGTCGAAGCCGCAGCCGAGTGCTTCTGCCTTTTCTCTGCCATCTGCTGCCATTGTTCCATCCGTGGTGAGTAGCTGAACTTCTCCCGTTTTCCGTCCACAGTGAGCAGTTGAATCCCCTTCTCTTTTGTCTGTCTCTTGCTCTGGATACATTTGAAGAAGACTGTTTTGTTGTTTCCAGGGCCCCTCACTAGCCTCAGTCCGTCCATTGCTCTGACCTTCCTGACGTCATCTTTGTGGTTCCTTGCTACTTGCTCATATTCTTCCCTTGCAGCCCGCCTGGTCTCCCTCCCACCTCTTCCACGGGTCCTTTTTCGTTTTCAGAGTATCTCTTGGCTTTCCGTGAAGCCCCATGGGCTGCTGCTTTTGCCTGCCACTCTTTTTCCTTCTTGGAAATGTTTATAGTTGTGCTTTAAGCATTCCTTCTTTAAAGGTAGGCCACCCTTCCTGGGCTCCTTTCCCCTTTAGAGTGGCTTGCCATGGGTCTTTGCTTATCATTACCCTGAAATGGTTAAATTTGGCTTTTTTGAAATCCAAGGTACATGTTTGGCTATATTTAGTTTTAGTTTCCTTTATTATTGAGAATTTTGGTAAGGCACGGTCTGTTTCCCCCAGATTTCTTGCAGCTGTTACTTTGTCCACTGTGTCTTCTCTTTCCCACTTCTACTTTATGTTGGAGGAAATTACCGGCAGCACATTAGGACACTCTTAGAGGGGCTGTGCTTGGCAGAGTTTGATTCCCAACAGTTATCAGGGGAACTGAAGTCCCCCATAATGACAACATCATGTCTTCTTGAAATACTGGCAAGGATTTATTTTTGAAAGTTTGAAATTTTCAACCTTGGTTGGGGGATGATGATAGATTCCAAATACAATGCTCCTTTTATTCCTTTCCCCGTCAATATTAATCCAGATGCTCTATGGGGTCACTGTTTTCTTCTTGCTATATTTCATCACAGAGATCTGTATCTTTAACATAAAATGGAATTCTGCCTCCTTTTGGTTACTCCCATTCTTTTCGAACAGGTTTTATCCTGCAGTTTTTGGATTCCATTCATGGGAGTCATCGCATTAAGTTTCAGTTATACCTATCAGGTCTTATTTGCCCCAAGAATTCAAGTTCATGTTGTTTGTTTCCCATACTTGAGGTACCAGTACATAGACATCTAAGGCCCAGTGAATCAATCCCTGGCTTCTTTTTCTAAACTTTTGGGGCACTGGTGTTAGGCCCAGCTGGAGTTTTTTCGCTGTTACCGTACATAATCCTTTGCCAGTTGGTGCTGCACCCAGACGCATGGTCTCCCTCCCAGGTGGATGTTGGTTTAAAGCCCTCCTGACAAACTTCTTCATACTGTGGCCAAGTTCATCCATTTGTTTCTTTGTAAGGTGCCAACAAATAGGCGAATACGCTGAAAAGCACTAGCCCCACCACAGAAGCCTGTTGGGCTTCACTAGTGGCTCCTCTCCAGTGGGAGCAGCTGCCCCCCCCCCACTGGCACCGGTGCCTTAACCAGGGAGTGGTCCACAAGAAGGTTGCCAGCATTCAATCCCATGACTGCGTATTTTGGCAAGAGCCTTTGGTGAGAGACTTCGCCAAAAGCCTTTTGGGAGTCGAAGCAGACAAGGTCCACGTGTTTACTGACGTTCTGATCTGGGTGGTCTCCCCAGTGATTTCCCGCAGGTGTTAAAAGCGTGGGGGAAAGGTGGCTCCTCGGCGCACCTGACGGATCAATAGCCATGAGGTGGAAAGCAAGGCCAGCACCACCTTGTGGGTTCACCCCTCTTAGAGCCACTGAAATGCCACAGCTTGGCAAAGCCAGTGCCCCTGCTCAGAGCAAGGGTTAGGAGAGGAACAACACAGGCACTGAATTCTGGGGTGCGCAGCGTCCCGCAAACACACACACACTTAGTCCTGTCCGGAAAGAGCAGCTGCTTGACCAGAGCAAGGAATCCTGGGAAGGAGGGGCCCTGCCACGGGCCACTCTGCACTGGGGCGGAGCTGCAGCTGTGTGACCCATGGCGGCCAAGGGACGGCGCCTGGGGCCACCCACCCCTGCGGCATCCCATCCTGCACCGCCGCTTGGCCAGGAGGCCCTGCCAGGCCGCGCAGCCACCTGCCAGGCATGCCAGGAGAACAACCCGAGGTGGGCCAGGGAAGGCCGCTGTGTCCCTTCTCCCCCTCCCCTTGCCGCACCTCAGAAACTGGGCTGTGACCCACACCGCAGGACCGGAGCTCCCCAGTGTTCACCTCCCCCCCGAGGGACACCCTCCGTCGGTCTCTGTGGAAGAGCGGGAGCTTCACGCTGCGTCTCAGATCATCCACACAGGCAGGCATAACCACCTGGCACAACCGCAACCGCAACCACAGCCACGGGAGAGAGAGCTGAAGACGACAGGGAGTCCCCGAAAGCAGCGCGTGTCTCTACCTGCCGAAATGCCCCGTGCCTATACACGTTTTTTCCTTACCCAGAGAGAAGCAGGATCCTATCCAATCACCATGATACAAATTTTAACATCACATGAGCCACAGCACTTACCTGCTGGCTTTGACCTTGGTTTTTAGCAGGCACTGGCTCCATCTGCCATCAAAACACAATGCGGGGCATCCCAGAGACAGGCTGCACCTGGGGCTAGCAAAGGTCCGTGCAATCTATGACGGCCTGGATCTTCCCGAGAATGCGCACTCGCTGTCTTCACAGCACGTACAGGAGCTCTGCTCTCCCCCCAGGCCAGCTGGCTGGGGAATATTCCTAGAGTCAAGGGGCAGAAGTGTTGCACGGGTGGTGGCCACCCGGCCCAAGGGCTCCCAAGCTGAGCCATCCCCCCACAGGGCTGGAGCGGGCTCAGGGCCAGAGGGGTGCGTGTGGCCCAAAGCGCCCCAGCGCCACCCAGCTGTTCTCCACGGTCAAGACCGCCTCGGCGACCAAATACAACAGGTCCAAGCTGCATTCCCAGCCAGATCTGAAGCCGGCCGGAATCTGGGCCGGACTGCATGATGGCCGGACTGCACGACGGCGGCACGGCAAAGCCCGGGAACCGGCACGCTAGCCAGGCCTGCTGCTCGGCAACCTGGCGGAAAGTGCCCTGCTCCCACGGCCGCTGCTGGCACGGCGGGCGTCCAGGAAGAGGGCGGGCCCCCAGCCGTCCTGTTTCCGCTCTGCCCCCCAAGGTCCGTCCTGTCCCGGCATCGCCAGGCCAGGGACAGCCCTGCCTGGGGCCCAGGAGCCAGCGCCAACAGCCTGCCCAGCGCCTGCCCCGGGAAGGCGCCCCCCGATGAGGCCTGCGGGCAGGACGCCGGCCGGGCAGGAGAGGTGCCCAGGAGAGGCGCCGGGATAAATGCTTCCACAGGGCAGCCCAGGGCGCCTTGGATAAATGCCCCCCTCCCCCGTGCCCAGGATGTGGGGACCCGGCAGGCATGGCCAGGCCCGGCGAGGGACACAGGATGCCCGGTCGCCTCAACTTCCGCAGGCAGCCCGACGCAGAGCCCGCCGGCCCCTTCCCTCCCACTAGCGGGCCGCCTTGCCGGCCCCCTGCTGGCACCGGGCGACCGCCAGCGGGGGGGGGGGGCACCGGGGAGACCAAAGGGAGCCGCACCGCGGGCGCAGGAGGCGCGCCAGCCCGGCCTCTGCCCCGGCGGAGGGTCTTCTTCCGTCAGAGACGGGCGCCGCAGGGGCCCCGTGGGGCGCCCGGGACCGAGCCGTGCCCGGCCGGTGCCATCCGGCAGAGGGCGGGCGCGGACGGGGAAAGCGCGCCGCGGGGCCGCCCCCGCCGCCGCTCCGTCTCGCTCGCGGCTCCCCCCCGCGGCGGGGGCAGCTGCCGGCGGTATGGAAGCCGCCTCCCCGCCGTTTCTGCCCCGGGAGCAGCCGGCGCGCACGCCAGCGCGGCACGGTCGCCCGCCCTGCGGAGGTCATGGGCCGGCGTGGGGGCCGGGAAGGAGCTCAGCCGGCCAGAACTGCCCCGGGCTCAGAGGGCAGCCGCCCGCCCGGCCGCCCGCAGGTCTGCGCGGCCACCGCTTCGGCGCCGGGGAGGAAGCCCCCGGAGCGCGCGGCGGCTGTCCAGCTGCGAGGTCGCTGAAGGGCGGGGGGCCGCGGGGCCCCGCGGAGAGGAGGCCCCCTGGGCTGCAGCGCCTCGGCGGGCGCGGTGCGGCGTTGAAAGAAGCAAGAAGTAGCAGTGCGGCGCTGCTCCGGCAGAGGGCGCTCACCCCGCTCCCTGGCTCGGGTGCAAAGCAGGTGGGGTTGCAAGTGGCCCGCTGAGGCTTCCCTCTCCAGGCAGCAGCAGGGCGCGCAGCGCAGCGCGGCGCAGATCCATGAAGCAGGACGGCCTCCCTGCGCTGCCCCCCCCCCCGCCTCCTCCACACCCAGCAGCACAGATGGCCACTGGGCACGGTCCTCGCACGACTCAAGCTCAAGGGACCAGGCTTCAGGTGGGATGTCAGGAAGCAGTTCCTGATGGTTAGCGCCGCAGGGATATGGAATGGGCTTCCATGGGAGGTGCTTGAAACCCCACCAGTGAGGAAGTTCAAGAAAAGATTGGACAGCCACGTGTTGTGGATGACATGAGCGGAGCCAGCTGGAGCTGGGGTCAGCCTAGATGGCCCAGGAGGCCCCTTCTGGCTCGCTTTGTTTCTATGTTTTCATTGACTGGGCACAGGAGGGCCCTGCGACGCCTTCGACCACACGCTCCCGGGGGCACTGCAGAGAAACCGAGGGGAGCAGCCGCATCCTTTCTGCCCGCCCGCGGCACTGCGAGCCGTTGCGGCGCTCGGCGGGCAGGAGGAGGCCGTCCCGCAGGCCGGAAGGGCCCCGGGCGCGTCGGTCTGGCTGCGCTGCGGCTCGGCCGCTCGTGCGGAGGCGCCTCTCGGGCTGCAGGCGCTCCGCGTCCGGCGAGGGGCGGGGAAGCTGCGGGCAGCCGCGCGCCTGTGCACATGGCTCGGCCGCGCGTGGCCCCGCGGGCGCGAGGAGGGCTTTAAAGCGGCGCGGCGCGGCGCGGGCCGCACTCAGTCAGTCGCCGCCGCCGCCGCAGGAACCAGCGCTCCAGACGGAGGTCGCCGCGCGTCTTCACCCGGAGCTGCCGGTAGGAGCGGGGCGGGGGCGCGCCCGGGGCTGGGCATGGGCCGGCGCACGCGGGCCCTCCCGGGGCGCGGGCTGCTCGGGCTTGGCTCGTGCGCGCCCCCGGGGCCGCTTTCCCCAGAGCTTGCCCGGCCCGCGGACTTTGCCGGCCCGCGGGAGGAGCTTCGCGGTTTCCCCGGGCAGGGACAGCCCGCCGACCGGAGAGCAGAGCGCCGGTGGGGGGGGGGGGGGGCCGGGGCCCCCGTGCCTGCAGCAGAGCGGGCGGAGCCCGGGGGCCGCGCCCCCCCCCCGCAGCCCTCCCGGAGTGGGCCCCCTGCCGGGCCTGGGCAAGGATCCTGCAGGACCTCTGGGGGGCAGAGCCCCCCGCAGCTGCCCCGGCGCCTGGGTGTGCCCCCCCGAAGCCCCTGGGGGTCAGACCTGGGCAGGCAGAAGCCCACGGGTAGCCTGCGAACAGGCTCTAGGCAGGCCAGGGCAGCCGCGGGGTGCACTCTACCTCCCATGGCAGGCTGAAGGGCGGTCGGCCATCTTACAGGAAGGCCAAGCTGGCCCCGAGCAGCTGTGGTTTGATTGATTGATTGATTGATTGATTGATTGATTTATATCCTGCCTTTTTCCTACAAAGGGCTCAAGGCAGCTTACATCTCCTCCTCCATCTTATCCTCACAACAACAACCCTGTGAGATAGGTTGGGCTGAGAGTCTGTGACTGGCCCAAAGTCACCCAGTTGGCTCCATGGCTGAGCGGGGGCTAGAACCCAAATTGTCTGAGTCCCAGTCCCATGCTCGTAACCACTACACCACACTGAGCTGCCCCATCCTGCTCCGCAGGGGTGTGTGTCATTTCCTCCTCGGTTGGCCTGCAGGGAGCCCAGGGCTGCTGCCGGCCTGCCCAGGCGCAATTTGGCCGGCTTGGAATGCGGACTGCCTCATGGCCCTCCGGCAGCATCTGGCCCCTGGGCAGCCGGCCTTGTCCTCATTCCCCAAACCATAATTGGGGAGCCGGGTTGAGAACAGGCACTGCTCCTTTTGGGACGGAGACGGAAGCACTGCTCCGGAGGAGTCCGCAGGGGAGCCGAGAGCACTGCGGTGCTGGAATGCTGGGGTGCCAGAAGCGGCTGCGAGCGAGCGGTGCTGCAGAGCCTTGCTGGGGCTGCAGGCGGGCTCCCCCAGCCCTTTCTCAAGACGCCGCCAGGAACTGAGCCGCTGCATGCAGAGTGGGGCTCCCAGCCCCCCAAAACTGTTCAGTAGCAAAGGTGTTCCAGCAGGCCGGCTGGCCACCTGGAGCTGGGCTGAGTGAGCGTGTGCTCCCAGCAGGAGGCTCGGCCAGCCAGCCCTGGCAGTGGGACTAAAACCCCAAGATGTTCTAGCCTCCCTTTACTCAGAGTAACCCCATGCAAAACCACAGGCTCATTCCTTGCATCTGGTAAGACCGTAAGACAAGCCCTGCTGGATCAGGCCAAGGGCCCACCTAGTCCCGGGCTCTGTCCACACGGTGGCCAACCAGCTGCCCACAGGATCCCTTTGGCAGGAGGGGTGCAAGACCCTCCAGCCCAGGCGCCCTGGCAGTCGCTGTGGGCAGGCAGGCCACCTCTGGCGGGGGGGGGGAGCACATGGCCCGCAAGGCTAGTAGCCACAGATCGCCTCCTCCCTTGTGAATCTGCCCAGTCCCTTTAAGGCCACCCGGATTGGCGGCCATTGCCACTTCCCAAGGCAGCAAATTCCGCACTTTAACTGCACGCTGCATGAAGAGGGACTTCCTTGATCTGTCCTAAACCTGCCACCAGTCAGCCTCATGGGGTGACCCCTTTGGGTTCAGGTGCGTTGCGAGAGAGAGAAATAGTACGCCCTGTCCCCCTCTTCCACCCCAAGCATTAGTCTAAACAGCCTTATTCTCCTTTTTTTCTGTCCAAATGGTTCCTGTTCTTGTAGCTGCTCCTCATGGGATCTAGCCCCCTGATCACTTACCAGATTTGCCAAAAGGAAGTCTGATCTTGGCCATTCTGTATTCGGTTTCATCACCAGTTCTGCCTCAGATGGCATTTGCCTCTTCTGTGGCAGCCGGGCACTTCCAGCGAGCTGCCCACCCAGTCTGAGCCCCCCCTCTGGCTCGGGCACTGCCACCTCGGGTCCCACCAGCGTTTCCTTGGGGGTGGGTGCTTTGCCCCAACTTTATATTTGGCGTGCCTCTTCCTCCACATTAGAAACATAGAAAGGCCGCGAGTCAGAAGGGGTCTCCCAGACCATCTAGTCTGACCCCTGGCTCCAGCCGGCTCCACTCATGACTTGCCCACCATGTGGACGTCCAGCCTATCCTTGAACACCCTCACCGATGGGGCCTCAACCACCTCCATGGAAGCCCATTCCACACCCTCGGGGTCCTGACTGTCAGGAAGTGCTTCCTGGCATCCAAACGGAACCTGGGTTCCCTGAGCTTTGCTCTGTTGGAGCGCGTCCTGCCTTCTTCTGCAGGGGAGAACAGGTCTCTATGCACCTCAGTGTGACACCCCCTCACATACCTGCATGTCCCCACGTTCTTCCCTTATCTTCCTGGGAGGGGGTAAGGGGAGAAGCGGGGCTGGATCTGACCAGGCGGCTCCAGCCCGGCCCACGCCATCAGGGGGTGCATGGGGCTGCCCCAGACATGGGCCCACACCCGTGCCTGCTTCTCCAGGTCCACCATCCCTCAGTGGCCGGGGTGGGGTGGGGCGGGGCGCTGGGCTCTTCAGCCTGGCTGCATCAGGCCCAAGCCCAGGCCTGTGGGGGGCCAGTGAGGAGGGGAGCGGCTTGCTCCACGGCCCCCTCTGGGGACCGGGCAGGCTCCCGGGACGTGGTCCGCCCTGCTCTGCCCCGCACGGCATGCCAGGAGTGCTTGCTCACCTTCCCGGCTGTGTGGGGTGGCCCATTTTGCTTTGTCCCAGATGGCTTGTTCCCCCGAAGGCAGCCACGCCGGTAAGCCCCAATTAGACCTGTTTGGAGCATGACCTCACTGGCCAGGCAGCCCCGCTTTCGGTTTGAGTGCAGAATTAGCCAAATGGGGCAAGTCACCCTCACAGGACGGCAATTAGTGCTGCTGTGAGTCGACGGCCGGGCAGCCTTGGGCGAGAGGCGGGAGGCACACGCAGCCGGCCGGTGCGAGCAAACAGGTTCTCCAGCCAGCCGGGGGCAAAGCTGTGCTCACGCGCCTCACCTGGCTCGGCAGGCGAGTCTGGCCAGGCACCCTGCTCACCGCGGCCTGCTGCCCAGGCCTAGGGCTCAGCATCACGGGGCTCCGGGCAGGAGGCGTTTTCCCAAAGTGGCGGAAGCGGGCCAGTGGAGCCTGTCCGGGCACAGGATAATTGGGGCTGCCGGTCCGAATCCTGCCTTGCTGCAGCTGGGTCTGTCCGGACAAGCAGCGGCAGCAGGAGGAAGCAGCCTGTGGCAGACAGCCCCGCCAGGGCCGGGCCGGGCCTCACGCACCCCAGGGGCTCCCAGAGTCAGGCGGACACGCCACGCGGGCTGCTGCTCGTCCAGGACCCCTGCCGGGCTGCCCCTCCCGCCGCCTGGCCTTCCTTCGCCTGGAAAGCCACAATGCCCCGGGCCAGCTCTGCCGGGGCTGGAGGCGCAGCTGGGGTGCAGGTGATGCCCAGGCACAGGCTGGCCTCGGTTCCCATGGAGCCCACGGAGGGCAGCCGGGGAGGGGCCACGAGGCACTGCATCCTCACTGTGGCCGTGGAAGTGGCTGCTTTGATCTGGGGGGCTCCAGGAAGGCTTCAAGGGTGCGCTTCCTGTATCCCTCACGGAATTCCACGGGGAGGCCAGAAGCCGCAGTCCCCCATGCTTTCCTATTGAGGAGCCCATGGTGGGGGCAGGAGGGGAGGTGGGACGGAGATGTGGCCCGAGGCCCTTTGACTGAAGCCCCCGCAGCGCCCCCCCCCGCAGTCCCAGGACTTCCTGGAGCAGTGGCAGCGCCTGCGGCAGGGGCGTGAGGGACGTGCCCTCCCAGCGCTGCGGGGGACTTCGCAAGGTGGGCCAGCAGCGCCTGGGAACCTGCCGGGGGGCGGGGGGGCTCGGGCAGCCTTGGTTGCGCATGCACGCTCCACAGGGGAGCGGCACGTGCCCCAGGCGCCTGTGCCGTCGCTCACTACCTCCGCCTTCTTCCAGAGCCCTGCGTGATCTGCTCCCGCCAGAGGAGGCCCACCCCGCCCCACGCCAGCACCATGCCACAGGACAAGCACTTTGCCACGGAGGGCGTCCCGCTGGTGCAAGTCCGCGAAGAGCCACGCTGGCCCTTCCCTACTGCGGCGGGCCTGAGGGAGGACCGCATCGTGGCCGGCATCATCAAGGAGCCCAGGCAGGAGAGGCTGAGCATCCGGCAGGCGATGCACCGGGGCCTCCTGACCCATGGAACAGGCCTGGCTCTGCTGGAGCACCAGGCAGTCTCCGGCTACATCGTGGATGTTGCCCAGAACCGGCTGCTCTCCGTGAGGGACGCCAAGAACGCGGGCCTCGTCGACCGAGAGCATTTCAACACGCTTCTCATTGCGGAGAAGGCCGTGACGGGCTACACAGACCCCTTCTCGGGGAACAAGATCTCCCTCTTCCAGGCCATGAAGAAAGGCCTCATCATCAAGGACCACGGCATCCGCCTGCTGGAGGCCCAGGTCGCCACGGGGGGCCTGATCCACCCCATGCACAGCCACCGCCTCCCCGTGGAGGTCGCCTACAACTGGGGCTACTTGGACTCCGAAATCTTCCGCCTGATCGCGGACCCAGCTGGCCACAGCAAGCGGTGCTTTGACCCCAATGCTCGCGAGAACCTCACCTACCTGCAGCTCCTCCCGCGATGCATCTTTGATCCTGACACGGGCCTGCTGATGTTCCAGGTGGCAGACAAGGGGTCCGTCCACCTGGATGAAAACATGAGGAAATGCTTGAAGTCAGCCACAACCCGAGTCCACACGGGGCTTTTCCAGCCGAGCCACGGAGCCACGGCGTGGGACCTCCTCTTCTCCAGGTACGTCCCTCGGCAGAAGAGGCAGAAGCTCCTCAAGCAGTTCAAGACTGGCAGGATCTCCCTCCAAGACATCACCCAGACCCTCACCAGCATTGTCACCGAGGCAGAGATGGGGTGCAGGCAGGAGCCCCCCCACGCGATGCCATTGCCAGAGGCGGAGCGGGACCCATGCCCGGCGCGGCAGGCCGGTGCAGAGGCCGCCCTGAGGTGCAGGATGATCCGGGGGCCCTCTGGCCAGAAGGTCTCCCTCTGGGATGCGCTGTACTCCAAGCACATCCCAAAGAGCGAACGGAAGGAGCTGCTGGCGCTGCACGAGGCCGGCTTGCTCAGTGCCGACCAAATGGAGACAGCGGTCGTTGCCTCGGCGGCCAAAACGCAGGAGGCGGAGGAGGCCAAGGAGCCGGGCCCCGGAGCGACCGAGGGCCCCGAGGCAGGGGGCAGACGCGACCTCCAGGAAGCACAGATGAGACGATCCCTGCAGGCAATTTGCATCCCCGTGGCCTCTGGAGAGTTTAAAGGACAAAATGTCTCAGTGCTTGACCTTCTCCATTCTAAATATTTCTCCCAGGAGAAACGGCAGAGGCTGATGGAGCTGTACAGGACTGGGGTACTCGGCCCCGAGCAGATGAGAGCTGCTGTGAGCAGCGCCTTGGAAAAGGCAGAGGCGGGCACCAGGAAATTCCTGGTGCGAGTGAAGAGCCGGAAGCAGGGGGGGTCGGGCTCCAGGGAGCCCCCAGGAGCCCCCCACTGCTCCCCCAGCCAGCACGCGGACGACCTGCTGCGGGCCCAGCTCATCACGCTGCCTGCCGGAGAGTTCCGGGGTGAGCAGTGGTCCGTGTGGGACGTCCTCTTCTCTCAGTACCTTGCCCAGGACAAGCGGGAGGAGCTCCTGAGGCAGTATCGGAGCGGCAGGTACAGCGCCCAGGAGCTGGCGTCCATGCTCACCATCCTGGTCTCGCTGCACGACCTGTTCTGCTCTCTGGGGCAAACCGCGACCAGGCCGAGCAGCCTGCCTGGAAACCAGGACGAGTCCAGCCCTCTCAAAGCGTCTCTGGAGGATGACGAGGAGGAGGACGAGGAGGGGGATGAGGAGGAGGAGGAGGAGGAGGAGGACAATAAAAAGGATGAGGTCCTGAAGTCCAGGCTGGTGGAGGTTCCGGTTGGAGAGTTCCGTGGGCGGAAGGTCTCTGTGTGGGACCTGCTCCACTCCAAATACTTCCCAGAAAAGAAGAGGAAGGAGGTCCTCAAGCTGTACAGAATTGGGATCCTCACTGCTGACCAAGTGGAGACGGTGGTCACTGCCGTTGTGAGCAAGCTGGCAGAGGAGGCGGCCAGGGAAGGCCGGCACACAGCCCTCCCCGCCAGCCACGGAGCTGCAGCACTGCGAGGGGCGGGGAGCGCCGGGGAGCCCCACGGCAGGCCCTGGGTCCGTGCCACAGAGGTGCTCACCCTCGAGTTTCCCCCCGGGGGATCCCCAGGCCAGCACATCCCCATGTGGGACCTGCTGCTCTCCGCACACGTGCCTGAGAGCAAGAGGCAGGACCTTCTGGCGAGGTACGTCACGGGCGCGCTGAGCAGCCAGGAGGTGGTCGCCAGCCTCGTCACCGAGGCCCACAGGCAGAGCAGCACGCCTCAGGTCCTGGGCCTGCTCTACCCAGAGGCCTCCAGCGTGATGGTTGGGCTGTCCCGGGCCCCCAGGGCTTCCCTGCATGACCTCCTCTCTTCTCAGGACCAGGAAGCCGGCCAGCCAGGCAGGGTGACCTTCAGCGAAGTCACCGTGACGTCCACAGTCATCGCGGGGCCCGAGCAGCCGGCACAAGGCAGCTCCTGAGCCGGTGAGCCCCCTGCTGTGCGCAGCGTCGGGGGTACCACACGCTGCAGCCATGGCTCTGGCCGGGCAAGCAGCAATGGGGGGGGGGGCAGCTGCGACGGGAATGCCGGGGAGGGGGAGGGACACGCAGGGTAGTGTGGGAGGAGGGGTAAGACTCATAGGCTAGTCGCTGCGGAAGGGGCCGTGAAGGCCATCGAGCCCAACTCCAGGGGAAGCACCCCTGAGGGATGGCTGTCCAGCTGCCTCTGGAACGTCTCCAGGGCGGGGGAGCCCCCCGCCCCCCGAGGTCATGGGTTCCATTGTAGTGCTGCTCGGACACTCGGGAAGCTTTTCCTGATGTCCAGCCAGAACCCGGCTTCCTGGATCTTGGGCCTGTTATTCCGTGCCCTGCACTCTGGGCTGATGGAGAAGAGAGCCCGACCTTCCCCTCTGCAGCAGCCTTCCGAGTCCTCGTGGAGGGCTACCCCACCTCCCCTCGGCCGCTGCTCATGGCCAAGCACGCCCAGCTCTCCTCAGAGGGCTTTGTTTCCAGTCCCTGGATCATCCAGACCGCTGAGGAGGGCAGCCGTCTTGCCTGGCACTGTCCAGCCCAGAGAGAGCCGGGGCCAGCCCACGGTCTGTGGGTCATTGCAAGCGTGGCTGGGCACTCTGCTCCCCGCCAGCAGGGTCCCCCTTGAGCACCCTTGCCTCAAGCCGCCCCGCTGGGGCCTCTCTCTGCAGTCCCTCGGCGGGTGCAGGCCGCCACTGGGAGGCCTCCTGCCCTGGGGGCTGATGCCCGGCTGCTGGTGGCCCCGGGCCGTGTGCCCCACTGGCCCTCGGGACAAGCACACCAAAGGAGGCCCCGTCTTACCTGGGGGCTCTGCCACAGCTACTGGAGTTCCTTTTTTATTTATTTTTAGTTTTCCCCCAAAATACAAATTAGCTAAATGGAGAACATGCAATTAAAATCTTTCTATGGCAACCAAGCACCCACCGGGACCATCAGATACGCTCCAGGTCATTTGCTCTTTCAAGAAGCTCCGTCCCTCTTCCAAAATTGCAATGACTTGTGGAGGTTCAAACCCTTCTCAAAATTATTCTTATCTATATAGCCTTTTCATTTTAATACCACAAGTTAATTTATCATTAATAGCAATATTCCAAACTTCTCTCTACTAATCACCCAATTGATCATCATGTTTTACTTTCCAATTCTCTGCTATAATTAATCTCGCAGCTGTTAATAAATTTGTTATTAGTTCTTTAACATTCCATAATATGGGTTACTAATGCAATTTCGGGATTTACCTCAATATTTAGTTTTACTGCTTTCTTTAAAATCCTCTTTCCGAAACTCATTATATAATCACACTCTTTCCACATGGAAATGCGTTCCCAGGCCGCAACCGCCTCTCCAGCGGAGGTCAGAATGTGCGCGTCCATATGATAAAGTTTCACCAGAGTCGGTCCCATTTCCATGCTAGTTCATAAAAACTCCTTTATTCTTTCCGACATCCAGTTTAGCATCCTGTAATCCCACACATTTTCCAGCCTTCCTTACTGACGTTCCATCTGAAATCCGCTCTAAGAGGCTCGTTCTGGCCCCATTGCCTGGCCGGGTCTCCTGCACTCTGCCCGGGACCCTCCTGCCCTGCCCGCCGCCTGGCCGTCCCCGCGGTCGTGCTTCGGCGCAGCAGCATCTCGGCGGCCGCTCTTCGCCCGAGCCAATCCTCTGGCCGCGGCCCGGCCGGGCCAGAGCGAGCCGAGCCGAGCCCCCTCCCCTCCCCTCCCCTCCCCTCGCCGCTCATTCACCGCCGGCGGCTTCAGCCCAGCGCGGCCGGGCCTGGCGAGCGCCGCCGCCGCTCTCCTCGCGAGGAGCGGCTGCCCGGGCCGTCGGTCCCGGGCGGGCCACGCGGGACGCCCGGGAGCGCACAACCTCCCGGCCCGCGCCCGCGCACTGCCCCCCGCGCCCGCCTCCGGCTGCTCCCACGTTCCCGGCAGTCCGGAGCGGGCCGCTCGCATCGGATCTTGTAATGCTCGCGGGGCGTGTGGGGGGGGTGCTTTCCGGCAGCAGGGGCTGGGGCTGGAGCAGCGGGGCCTCCGCGGTCGCCGCCGCCTCCTCCTGCCTTCCGACGGGCGAGGCGCTGGCGGGGGCCGGGCCGATGCGGGCTCCGCTCCCCACGCAGCACCAGGCTCCCGGGGTGACTGCGGGCCAATCCCGGACCCGCGGCCCGACCTGCCGGTTGTACGGGAACGGGGGCCGGGGGCAGAATGTGGGAGCCCCCCGCGCCTCTGATCTGCCCCGCGCGCTTCTCTGGCGAGCCCCGCCGGGGGCGGGGAGGGGCGGGGAGGGGAGGGGAACGCGACGAGGCCGCCGCCGCCTGGCGCTCCGGCCTGGGCACGGCCTGCCCGGGTCTGTTCCTCCGTCCCGGCAGAGCTGCCTTCATCCATCTCCGGAGCTTCCACCGCCTCCGGGACAAGGGCCTGGCCCGGACGGGCACCATGGGCTGAAGAGCTCCGGGCGCGTGGCTTTCCGTGGCCCGGGGCAGGCGGGGTGAGACTGAAGGTGACGCGCGTGGGCGACACCCCACCTGTCCCGCCGCGCGGACCTAGAGGAGCCCCTCGGTGACTGCAGGCTGCAGCGCTTGCCCGTCCCGTGCGTGTAATGGTCCTTCGCTGAGTGGCTTGGTGCGCGATCCGCCCGGGTTTGGACTGTGTCAATAAAAGCGCTTATGGATGTTATATGGTTGCCTGATCGTGTCAATGAAATCGCGGCAGAAACTGCTTGCCCCCAGGACCACCCCCTCATGAAACTTCCTTCTCTCCCTCTCTCCCGCCAGATTTCATTTTCCCCTCAGTCCAGTTCTTATAAAAGTAAAAAATTAGCATTTCCAGAGACCCGGTGAACTTTTTATCGCCAAGGACCAACATGTTGCTCCCCGTCCGGCCTTTTCACCCGAAAGGCTTGCCTGGGCGCGTGCTGCCGCGAGAGTCCTCGTTCTCGCCGGGTCGGCTCCGCTGCATTTGCTCTCGCTTGCTTCTCTGCCGCCACCAGCAGAGGCTCTGGGGCGCCTTGCAAGCGGCTGCCTGCGTCGCGAAGGCCCGTGTGCACGAACGCTTTCGCGCACACGCAGCCCCCTCCCCCCGCCGCAGACGCGTGTCCAGGGCTGGCGCGCACCGGCACGCACCTGTGGCCCGGGAAGGGACGTGGTCCGGCTGGCCCGGGCAGGAAGAGCAGGGCGGCGCGTGTTCGGGCACTGGCGCCTCTGAGTCAGGCACTCGGAGGCCGTGAGAAGCCCTCGGGGAGGCGCCGCCCAGGAGGGGGCCACACGCTCCCGCTGGCAGCCGGACCCCGGGGCCCGCACACCGCTGGGCTGCGGCGGAGCTCCTGCCGGGGGGCGGGGAGCTGCTCGGCGCCTCCACCCGCGCGGAGAGGAGGGACGCCCCGCCAACGGCAGCGGGCGGGAGGGCGCGCCGCCGCCGCCGCCGCTCCCGCGGCCTCCCGCCCCTCCCAGCCCGGGGCGAGCGCGGCGCGGCGGGCCGCCTCTGGTCCTGGCGCGGAAGGGCCGGCGAGGAGCTCCCCTGCGAGCGCCCCGGGGCGGCTCCAGGGCCCGCCTCTCCGGAGGCGCAGCCGGCTGGGGCTGGCAAGGGGGCGGGTGGAGAGGCCCACCGCGGGCCCTGCGGCGGATGGCGACGTGCCCCGGGCCCGGCACGCAGCGAGTCCGCTCGGGGAAAGGCGTCGGCGGGGAGGCCCCTTTGACGTCGCCCCGGCGCCCGCCTGGAGGAGCCTTGCTCGGCGCGTCCCCGCGAAGCGCGCGCCTGCCGCTGTGCTGCCGCGCGCCCAGCGGCACGCTCGCGGTCCGCGGAGCCGCGACCCGCCGAGAGGCGCGGAAAGAGCGGCGGAGGCCGTGGGGCCCAGGAAACGCGCTGCGGTCGGAAGCGCGCGGCGGCTTGGAGGGGGCGGGGAGCGCGGCGCTCTGCCGGGGGCACAAAGCAGCCTCTCGCCCCGGGGCTCGTGCGGGGGGGGGGGGCAAAAGGGACGGGGCCTCTGTGCCCGCTTGCCAAGGGAGACCCTCCCCTCGCCTGCGCCCCCTCGTGGTGAAGCGCAGCCCGACGCGCCCCCCGCAGAGGGCATGCGCTCCCGGCTTCACCTCTGGGGACGGGGCGGGAAGGGCCTCCCCTGCTCAGGGCGGGCTGCTGCTTCCCGAGGCGGCAGCGCGGCGATCCAGGAGTTCGGTGCCTCTGCAGCCTCCTCTCCCGGAGAACAGCAGGCAGGAGCGAGGACAGGAGTTCCGGAGCTTTCGCACTCTGGCCTCTTTCCTAATTTTAAGTTTGTAAACATTTAAGCAAACACCCCGACCACGCATGTCAGCATGTGATTGTGGCACCCCGGTGGCAGGGCCGTGGCCTAGGGAGCGTGGCTCTGAGCAGCCGGACCAATTGGCCCAGCACCGTTCCATCCGCTTCGCAGGGAGCGGGCTGGGCACTGGCACCACATGGGGCACAAGCGGGGCGTCCCAGAGGCATCCCCCATCTCTGCTGTGCTGGTTCTTCAGGGTGGTGCAGGCGGGCTGAGCCGGTTGTGGTTGCACAGCTCGGAGGGGCCACGGCTCGGGGGCCTGGCACCAGGGCCGTGCCGTTTTCAGCCCGCGCAAGGGGCTGGGTGGCACCTGCCCCGCACAGCCTTGGGAGCAGAGGGCGCCTGCCAGACAGCTCTCCCAGGCGTGTGCTCCGCTGGCACAGGGGCTCTTCGCCCTCTGCTTGGTGGGAGGGCCCAATCCGCAGCCCTCCCTCCGCACCCACCTCACTGCTGAGCCCGGCACTGCTCAGAGGCTGCCCCAGAGCAGCTGGCTGCGCCCAGGGGAGGAGACTCCTGTCTTGCCCCATCCGGAGGGGCCTGCCAGGGGGTCCCACACAGTCTGTGGGACCAGCAAGGGGGGCTGGGGGGGCAAGCAGAAACTGGGCCAGAGGACGCGCCGGCCACTCTCTGGGGCGACCCACCTCGCTTACACACGCCCTGGCTGGCTCCGTCCTGCCCTGGAGGGGCCAGACCACCCCCGCCCCCCAGCTTCCCCACAGGCTGCCCTGTGTGCAGTGGGCTGCCTGCATGGTCATGGTTTTGGTGGCACCCCAGATCACTGCCTCACCCACAGAACGCGGCTGAGGCCGGGTGACCTTTGCTGAGGACTGGCTGCTTGACCTGCAGAGGAATGCTTTGTTGTGGCTGTAAGCAGAGGACTAATTGGCTTGCTCCCGACGATACCAAAGACACCAAAGCCGGTTGGCAACTTCCCAGTGCCCCAGGCTCCGGGGAGGTGCCCAAGCAGCCAGAGCGGCTGCTTTTCCTCGGCCAAACCGGCTTCGGAGGCCTTCTGGCCCCCTGCAGGAGAAGCGTCCCTGACCTGGGTCAGCCAGCTCCAGCGCCAGGCCAGGGCAGCCGGCCTCACACTGCTTCCAGCCCCGGTTGGACATGTTCCCTGGGCAGGCTGATGCTGGCATTGTGTTGCTGTCGTCCAGCCCAGAACCCCAGGTGAGAGGCCACGCGTGGCTGATGGGTCCCGCTCCAGCTGCCCCTCCTGCCCAGCTGCCCTTCCAAGCAGACAGCGGGCAGATGCCTCCAGCGCCGCGCTCAGCCGCAGCCGCAGCCTCCAGGCCCTCTGGCATCTGGCTATGGGCTGCAGTTGGGCCTGGGAGCCTTGACCGAGCCGGCAAGGGCCCCGGCGGGACTGAGTGGGCTTGCAGAGGGGGTGAGTGGCAAGAGGACGTTGCGAAGAAGAGTAAAGCACCCAGCGCAACAGGGACTACGCCCTGCGCACAGACTGCCTGCACGACAGTCTCTGCCTGCAGGCGCCTACGCCAAAGCAGCAGCAGCAACAGAAAAGGAAGCGGGGGGGGGGGGCAAATGAGCTCAAGCGCCAGCTCCTACAGGCAGATTGTTCTCGCAAGGAGCAGCATGAGTCCCCTCCCCTCTTTCAGTGGGCAGCTGAGGAGAAGCCACTCTTTGTGTTCTGTTCACCCCCAGTTCTAGGCGTGCTACCCAGTTGTCCTTATGGGGTTTTTCTGGGGATTTGATACACCCGACCCTCAAAGTAGCAGAGCAGGCAGCTGGAGAAGTGGTGGGCCAGGCTGCCCCCAGACGGTGAGGCGCAGGGCTGTGGCCCAGGGCTCCCGCCTGACCCCCATCGGGGCCACACGCTCTGGCCTGGCCAGAGGTTCTTCGCCACCATTGCTTGTTCTGAGGACTTGCCGAGTGCCGGTGGGATGCCGCCCACGACTAGGACGTGACAACGGAGGGGAGCAACTTGCTCAAACAGACCAGAGGATTTAGGCAACGTTGTGGAGTTGCATTCCATGCTACAAAAAACTGGTCCTTGCACAGAAGTGCAGGAGGATGAGCCTGGTGCCCAAAGAGCATCCGGGCCAAAATAAGTGTGCCCAGGAACCAAGGGACAGGACAGGCGGCGTTTGCAAGAACCACCCAGTCGAGGAGGCGAGAGGATTGCCAGTATTTCGAGGATGTCTCACAGGGCAGTAACGGGGCTCCCATTCATCACTCCCGTATCTGCTGGGAGGCAAATTCTGCCAAAAGTAGGCCCTCCGAGGAATTCTTGTCATGCAAGGGGGAACCGCTTTCTTCTGCAGAAAGTGGAAGGAAGGGAAGGAAGGGGACGGCCGGCGAACTTAGTGGATCAAGTGAATGAGACAGGAACTCTGTGGGGAAACGACCACAATGTACTTCAGTTCCTGATTCTAAAGGAAGCCAAAAGGCTTGTAGCCGTACACATTCTCTGGATTTTGGGAAAGCTGATTTCAATACACTCAGGACAATGATGAGGCAGATTATCATTGTTGGTCCTGTGGCAAGTGACCCTAGGGAGGAGAGGACTCCAGGATGGGTGGGTGTTTTTAAGAAAGGAAATTTTAAAGGCACAGTTCTGAATGATTCCAACAAAAAAATAGCTGATGGCAGGCAAAACCACTTGGCTCCACAAAAACCTTTGCGTTGAGCTAAAACCCAAAAGGGACATGTAGGGACAAGTGGAAGGAAGGCCAAGGAACAAAAGAGCACAGACAGGTGGCACGGAAGAGCAGGAATGACACCAGGCAGGCAAATGCTGGGAACAAGCTGAGTCTCAAGGGATGCCAAAAACAACACACAAGCTTTTTTTCTGGTGTGTTCACAGCAAACAGCAGAAAATAAATGGTGGCTCGACTCTCAATGAGGAGAGCAAATTGGTAGCAGATGGCAAGGAAAAAGCCAAAGGGCTCAGTTTAACTCTGGATCAACCTTTTCCCAGAAGCAGGTCTATGACTGCCCTGGGGGAAATGAGGTACCAAACAAAGGTCAGGACCGAAGTTTGAGATCGACAAACAAATGATCAAGGAACACCTAATTTTTTGAGCGAGTTCCAATTCCCTGGGTCTGATAAATTGCATCACAGAGTAGTAAAGGAGCTGGCAGAACACGCTGAACCAAGGCCTATCATCTCTGAGAAACCATGGAAAAGAAGGGAGTGCCCAATGGCTGGAGAAGGGCCAGGCTTGCCCCCATCTTCAGCAAGGAAAAGGAGATGAAGCTGCAGACTAGAGGTCTGTCAGTCTGACGTCAGTCCCTGGGAAATTCTGGAGCAGATTATAAAGCAGTCTGTCTGTACACACCTTGAAGACCATGGAGAAATTACTAGAAGCCAGCTTGGATTTATCGAGAACAAATCCTGCCAGTCTCATCTGATTGCATTTTTTGATTGAGCAACCTCCCCGGTGGACTGTGGGAATGCTGTGGACATAGTCATCTTGACTTCAGCAAAGCTTTCCACAGAGTCCATGGCATTCTGAGCAGTGCGTTGGCCAACAGTGGGTGAGATGGAGCCCCGATCAGGTGGCTCTGCAGGTGGCCACGGAGTTGCGCCAGAGAGTGCTTCTCAAGCGCACCTTCTCAGGCTGGGGAGAGGAGCAAGGGGGGCGCTGTAGGGCTCCGTCCCGCCGCTTGGATGAGAGGTGCCGGGAATGCTGATCAGATGTGCAGGCAACATGAAATTGGGGGGGGGGGGGCAGTTAATTCCTGGAAGAAAGAAGCAAAATTCAAGGTGATCTTGATAGGTTGGAGTGAAAACAGAGTGAAATTCAGTGGGGACAAATGCCAATTTCATCACCTAGGAAAGGGGAGCCCAGTGCAGTTACAGGATGGGAGACACTTGGCTCAACGATACTGCAGCTGCGGAGGCTCTTGGAATCGCCAGCGATGGCAGAGCCAAGACGAGGCAACCCTGGGACGCGGCTGCACAACAGGCTGATGCCACTTTGCGCTGCGTGAACGGCAGCAGGGCTCCCGCATCATGCGAAGCGCTGGCTCCCCCTCTTCGGGCCCCGCCTGGAGGCCTGCGTCCAGCTCTGGCACCACAGTTGAAGAAGGGTGCAGGCAAGCTGGAAGGGTGCAGAGGAGGCAGCGCGGGTGGTCCGGGGCCCGGGAAGCGAGGCCCCGTGAGGAGAGAGCGAGAGAGCTGGGCCTGTCCAGTCGTGAGAAGAGAGGGCGGAGGGAGACATGGTGGCACTTTCCAAATACTTGCAAGGCTGCCACAGAGAGGAAGGCCAGGATCTCTTCTCGACCATCCCAGAGTGCAGGAGACGGAATAACAGGCTCAAGTCCCGGGAAGCCACGGTCTGCCTGGACATCAGGAGAAGCCCTTCCCGGCGGCCAGAGCGGCGTGACAGCAGAACCAGTGGCCCGGGGCCGCGGCTCTCCCCATGCCAGAGGCCTTCGGGAAGTGGTTAGGCAGCCCCCTGCCAGGGACGCGCTAACCTGTGATCCTGCTCTGAGCAGGCAGTCGGGCCTGGTGGCCTTCCGGACCCCTTCCGACGCTGCCGCGCTGTTATCCGTGGGCCGCAGCTCCCGGGGCCCTTCTTGGAGCCTGAAGGTGGCTCATGGCTCTCAGGCCTGAGCCGGAGAACCACTCGGGGCTGCTGTCAACTGCCCAGAGAGCTTTGGCGGTGGGGGGTGAGGAGATACAGAGGTGCCACCCAGTGTTCAGCTCCCGCTGGTGTTTTCCTGCCGTGTTTTCTGTGTTGTGGTGGATTCGCTTATCAGTTTGAACCTGTCTTCTGAGTGTTCCGCCCTGGAAAACAATATACGCTGGCACTGAAATAATGCCCATTAAATAAAACGAAGACGTCCCCTGCTGGACTTTGATTTCTCAAAAGCTCTGGAGAAATAAAAAGGTTTGCCCGGCGCCAGCCTGATCTCCACCTGGGGAGCAGGCCGTGACGGGGGGGCATCACCACAGAGAGGGCCCCCTGCTTCCCCAGACCACCACCTGCTCAAGCTCAGGTGATGGGGCAGCTGGACCAGTGGAGTTTCCAAAGAGCCCCAGATATCCCCAGCAGGTGGATGCACTTATCAGGTGTGCCACTGCTGCCCCCTTCAGGGCAGATGCGAATTACATTCTGACTGGGCAGGCACTTCTGGACAATTGAGAAGCACAGACACAGCGCGAGTCAGAAGGGGCCTCCTGGGCCATCTCGTCTGGCCCCCGGCTCCAGCCGGCCCCGCTCGTGCCGTCTACCATGTGCGTGTCCAGCCTCTCCTTGGACACCCTCCCCGGTGGGGCTCCAGCCACCTGTGGAAGCCCATTCCATGCCCTCGGGGTCCTAAGTGTTAGGAAATTCAGGGATCCGAGGTTCAATTTAGATGCCGGGAAGAACTTCCTAATGCTTGGAACATGTCCGCCACCACAGGGGGAAAATGGTCACAACCCATTTCCATGTGACACCCCTTCACGTACACTGAAGTCGCTACAGGTCCCCTCGGAGTCTCCTCTTCTCCGCAGCGCAGGGCTGCTTGCCTTGGAATGGAGAGAGGGGGGCTGGAACAAGCGCCCTGCCCGGTCTCTCCCAGCTGTCAGGCTCTGGGCACTGGAGCAGGCCGTCGTGCGAGGGAAAGCAGAAGGCAGAGAACAGGGGTCAGCTAGAGAACGGAGATGCTTCGATTCCATACAGAAACCTGCAGCCTTGAATTTGGAGCAACTGAGCAGGGCTGTCATGGACGGGACGTTCTGGGGGTGTCTAGGCTGCCATAGGCTGGAGACGACTTGACCACGTGGAACAACAACATCTTGGGGCGAATTGTGCCAGTGCCCGAAATGCAGGTTTTCCTGGTCAGGGAGTAGCTCCACCCCTCGTGATCTGGGTCGCCCTTTTCGGCGTCTCTTCCAGTGCTGACAAACCTTTGTGGAGACGCCGCTCAAGCTCTTGGAACACGGATGTGCTTGCGATTGCAACGAACCAGAAAGGGAGATGGCCAGTCTCTCTCCTACACGAGCGGAGGAGACTCGGAGAGCTGGCTGGCTGTGGTGCTCGCACCCTTCCCTCAGGTCTCAGCTTGCCCTCTTCTGTCCAGGCAGAGTTCTGGAAAAACCAGTCCCGCGGGTTTGGGCTGGGTGCCTGCTGCATGCGGTGCAGGTCGCTGTGCTCCCGTGAAATCGCAAAGAAATCCCCATCCCGGAATAGCTTTGTGCCTCCAAATGCTCCGCAGCCCTGGAGGGCGCAGTGCCCACCCCACCCAGAGCTGCCCGAGGCAGGCCCAGCCTTGGCGCATCCCTGCCGCAGTGGGGTCTGGACCCCACGGCCTCTCCGGGGCACCTGGGCCTTTTTGTCATGGCCAACAGCTGTGTGGCCCCCTTGCTCCTTGGCCCACGAACAAGGGGCCCCACATGCACGCCCGTGCGTGCGCCCCGACTCTCATCAAGGCCACAACCAGGGAGGGACGCCCGCCAGGGTCATGCGTGCTGGCGCAGCTGCGCCGTTGTGCTTGGCGGCAGAGCTGGTGTGGACAAGCCCAGCCACGGGCGGGTGCCACGCTGAGCGAGCCCCTCCAGCCCCGCGGCAGCCCCAGGGCCCCCGATGGGTGATGAGCCCCTGCATGGCACAGCACACGGCCCCCCCAGAGCACCGCGGCGCCCGTGGCGCGCGCCCGTGAGCGTGGTGTGGGACACGAGGCACCGCAGCTCACGTCCCCAGGACCGTGGGAGCTGGCGGGAGCGCCACGAGCTGCGGGTGGAGGTCGTCAAAGGATCCCAAGCCGGGAGGCGCGACAGGCGTGGCGGCGCATGCATGTGTGGGGGGCTGGGCCTCTGGAGGGTGTGCTGCTGCGGCTGGACACGGAGCTGTGCCCCCCGCCGGCTTTCTTCACCCCTCCCATGAAGGCATCCAGGAGGCAGAACGCTCTGCCCAGGCCGGGGCTGCAACCAAGGTCCGCGGAAGAGGGCACAGAGGAACTGGGGGCCGCCTCTTCGGCCCTCTCGCCCCTCCGCCCGGCTCTGCCACCTCCGCAGCTGTGCTGCCACAGGCTCTTGTGAGCGTAAAATGGAGAGAAGAGCCATGGGGCGAAGGCAGGAGCCGGTCCGCCTTCCCTGGCTGGCAGGCTGGCAACCCGCCTGCGCCTCCTCCCCTCCCTGAGGGCTTCCCAAGGCATCCAGTGCTGGTGTTCCTCCTCTGGGAGCAGGTGGGCTTATGCTAGGGGTTTTGGAAAGGAATTTGCTACCGAGCAATGTACGCGCCAGAATACTGGCAAGGCAGACACAGGCAACCGCACGGGGGGCCAAAACAAGCGCCGCTGAAGGGGTTGCCCTGCTTCTGGAATTAATTCCACTTGATCAGCTGATGGGGTGGGGAGGGGAGTTCCCCAGGTAGCCAGCAAAACCAGCAGACTAATTGCAGCAGGCTGCTGACGAGCGAGCCGGGCAACGAGGCCTCCTGGTTCCCAGACGCTGGGAGTCAAGCGGCTGAGCTCCTGGGAGGCGAGTGCCCAGGGAGAGCACACAGGAGTCTGGCGGCAGAGTTTGGCAGGGCGGCCGAGGGAGAGGTCTCTAATGGGGTTCTTTCCCCATTTAAAAAAAAACTTCTCTCCCTCTACGTCTTCTTCCCGCTTTGTTTTCCTCCTTGAACTGTCTCCCGTTCACTGGCAGGCCTGTGCTGGCAACCTTCAGGAGGGATGGGAAGCGCTGGGATCCCGGCAGGCCCAGTGAGGGAGATCCAGCAGGCGGAAGGAGCGGGCCGGGGACTCCGCCCCGAGGAGACCTGCGCCGCCCGGCCGTGTTCGTCTCCTGGCTGAGGCCGGCTTGGCCAGCGT
>NW_025336455.1:2738383-2781655 GCF_004798865.1 Varanus komodoensis
ACCGGGCGGAGCCGCGCTGGTCCCGCCCTGGCCGCGGCGCGCGGCCCACGAGCGCCCGGGCAGCGAGCTCGGCAGAGGCGCCGCCGTCCCCGGGCTTCGGGCGCCGCGGCAGGCATGTGGGGCGCCGCGGAGGCGGCCCCAGTGGCCGCGGCGTCGCAGGAGGAGAGCGAGGACGAGAGCGAGGTGCTGGAGGAGAGCCCGTGCGGCCGCTGGCAGAAGCGCAAGGAGCAGGTATGCCCGCGGCTCTGCCCGATCGGCGCCTTCTCCCGGCCGCCCGCCCTGCAGGGCACGGGCTGCCGCCGCCGCCGCCGGAGAGGAGCCGCCGCCGCCGCGCGCGCTTCGCCGCAGCCCCTGGGCACGTGCGGCGGGCGAGGCGGGAGGAAAGCGGCGGCGAGCTCGCGGCTCCCCCGCCCGGCTCCCCGCCTGCGGGCGCCCTGTGCCCTCGGCCGGGAGGCCGCGCAGCCAGGCGGGGTTCGTCCGGGCTCTCTCGCCCCGCCCGGGCATGCGAGCTGTGCACGCGCACCGCGCCCGGCAGGAGGCTCGGGGGCGGGCGGCGACAGCCCCCGGCCTGGCCCGGTTGGGAGGCAGCAGGAAGGGCGAGGGGCGCAGGCTGCGGGGCGGGCGCCGCGCTGGTAGCCCACGGAGCCCTGCGCGGGCGCGGCGCAGCGGGGGAAGCGGGTGGGGCGGAGGCAGCCCGTGAGCGCGCGCCGTCCGGCCTCCGGTCCGCGGCTGCCCCCGCAGCCCCGCGTGCCTCGTCCTTCCCGCCGCCTGTTCCGCGGGGCACGGCGGTGGGGCAGCTGGGCGGGATCCAAGCTGCCGGTGAGCGGTGAGCGCGGGGCGGAGGGAAGGAGAGGCGCGCAGCCACGGCTCATCCCTCGGCGGTGACGGTGCCTCTTCTGGGCCACCAAGCGCGCCGGCATTGGTGGCTGGACGCGCCCGTTCCCCTGGAGGACGTTGGTCCTGCGGCCGGGAGGGCCGGCCCTGCCGGGCCCGTGGTGCTCGCTCTGGCAGAGGCGGGTCGGCAGTGCCATGCGCCCGGGGCGGAACAGTCCCCCGGCCGGCGTGGGGTGCGGGGCCAGGCCCTCCGCCTGGAAGGAGGACTGCGTGGGTCGGGGCAGTGAGTGGCCGCCCTGCCCAGTCCTGCTCCTCCGCTGCGGCTTTCTTCGCAGTGGGGTGGCCTCCACCTCCCACTTTCCCTCACCTCCTTCGGGTCGGGGAGAAGATGCAGGTGCGCCCCAAACCAGGCCGAGCCCGGCCGACTCTGCAGGCTTCCTGTGCGGGGCTCCTCCCTCTGCCGCACAAGCGCTGTCCCCAGACACGTCTCGCGTGGGGGGGCCACCGAGTGCTGGGCGACTAGAGCTGGAAGAGGCTGGAGGGCCCTCGCGTGGCATGGCGTGGCTTCCAGCAGGTTTCGTGGTGGTCTTGGGTGGCTACTGCAGCACCTCCCTGGTGGTGGCCTCTGCACGCTGCACCCACCGGAGCATAGCCGCACGCCAGCCTTGCGGTGTGGACTGACACCCCGCTCTAGATAGGGCTGCGCTCACTCTGGGAGATCAGGTCCGTGGCTTGGGCCTGCTCAGGGGGTCAGGTGATGGCGGCAGTGTGTGCATTGCAGAATCGCGCTCAGAGCACCCGCTGCGGCTCTGCCTGAGTCAGTCCGACTTGCCAGCCTTCTCCTGTGGCCTGGCCGCATCACCTGGAGGTGGTTGTGCTTTATGTGGGGCAGCCCCATAGAGCGCCAAGAACCCGCATAGCTAGCTTGTAGCATCAGAACCATATTATACCCATCTCAAAACTCCTGCACGCAACTGAAAGTGTCATCGAATCTCAGACGGGCAAAGTCGGAAGGGGCCGTGAAGGCCTTCGGGTCCACCTCCCTGCTGGTGCAGTACACCAAGTCACACCACCGATTTTATCCCTCAAAATTTTCACAGACTTCGAACCTGCTCTCCAGGGAACCACATGCCCCATGGATCTGCAGGGTGTTAAGACCTGCATGGACCAAAGGGCTTTGCCCGAGTCTCTCCCACCCTCTCCCTGGAGATTGACAGCAGCTTGCAGTTCCTTTGGCCTTCAGAAAGGCTGGGAGAACGCGCTTCTTCTGCTCCATCGGTTGGAACATGTCATTTTCAAGGCTGGCACCTGCTTGCTGATCCCATTGCCTGGTTTTACTTGTTTTAAGATGTGAAATGGCTGCGGGCTGCCCCGATGGCTTTTCAGCAGCGGCAGCGAAGTCCGTGTGTGCCGCCAGTGCCACTAAGGGCGGCTCGTGAGACTCGGGGGCTCGGTGGGAGAGGAGAGGTCCTCTCGTGGGGATGCCCGCTTGGGGTGGCGGCGCTGGCATTCCTCCCCAGTGCTGGCGTGCATTGGGCCACACCACCCCCTGCCACTCAGGCTCTGGGTGCCGCGGTGGCCACGACACCCTGCTGGATGGCTGCCCGCTTGCTCCAGAGGCCGGCAAAGGACTCGGCCTGCGAAGGAGCCTCTCCCGCTTCTGGAACCAGGGCCCTGCTGGCGTTCGGTGATGCTGCAGCAAGCAGCAGAAGCCCCCCCACGCTCCCCCGAAAGAACGCCTGGGGCGCGTGGCAGAGCGAGTCCTCTGCCGAAGCCGGGAAGGGCCTCGTCCCCCGCCTCGTCCTGGCTTGCCTCCATTTTGGGGATGCCCCAGGCCTCCCTGTTTTAGGGCCCCCCGAGCAGTGGCTGCTGGGGCCGGGGAAGGAGGGGCACCGGGGCTCTGCTGCCGCAGGTGCCGGTGGCCGGCTCAGGCACGGGGATTTCCGCAGGGGAGCTGCACGCCTGGCCCGGGTGCTGGGCTGGCGGCTTATCGGGACCTGCAGCTGTCAGGCTTGTGGGAGGAGGCTGGCGCGGGCCGGCCGCTCCCTCCAGCAGAGCAGGCCTTTGCCGTGCTGGACTTGGCCTGGCCCTGGGGCTGAGGCAGGCCCTGGCCAGGGCCTCCTGCTTCCCGCCTTTCAGCTCGCCGGGTCCCCGCTGTGCTCCCGAGGCGTGGCACAGAGAGGCGGTCTGCTCCCGGACACCACCGGGAGCAGGAGGCCGTCACCCTCGGCCCTGTGGTGTGCGGGGACGGTTGCGTCTGCTCCTCTTGCCGGAGGGGGCTCCAGCGGCCGCCCTCCTTCCCGACCCTCCAACAGATTCGGCCCACCAGACGGCCACGGCTGCTGCTCCTCTGCAGCTGCTCCCTGGTCTCGATCCAGCTGAGGGCGTCCCCTCAGGCGCCAGCCTGCCTCAGTGGGCCCCCCTCTTAGCCCCATGCCTTGGGCCTCCTGGGGCTCCCCAGGACGGCGGCGTCCCAGGAGGCGGTGCTGGTGCCGGGCGGCATGCGCTGCGAGGGGGCCAGGGGGAGCTTCCGGGGGTTCCGGCCCTGACGGGCCTCCCTGAGGGCCAGCTCGGGCGCTCCGGCCGCCTGCTCTTGAGGCACCCGTTGCAGGCTGCTCCCCCTGGGAGTCCCTGGGGGCCTCTGGGGGCCTCACCTGGCCTCGCCGCCCCGCCGTGCGCTTGGAGGGCCAGCTCCGCAGCACAGCCACCACACAGCCGCCAGGACAGCTGCCCCACCTGCAAGAGTTGCTCCTCCCGCCCCCCGAAGCCAGAAGGACTCTGTCCTCAAACAGCTCTGCCCCTGCTGCCGGGGCACCCGCCTCTGCTTGGCCCCCGACCCTCTCCCACGCGACATCCACGGCCCCCCTCGCCCGCTCCCAGTGAAATGAACCTGGGAACAGGGACCGCACGGGCTCGCGGGTTTCCGCTCAGCCCCCGCCCCGGCTGAGACGCAGGCAGCAGGCACCTGCCCCCCCAGCCTCCTGCCAGGAGCTGCACCCCTCTTTCAGCAATAGGCCGCTCTTGCCAACGGCTCTTTATTTCCAATGAACGTCTAGCAAACGATAGCCAGCAAAGAAAGCCTCTGAGCATACACAGAGGCCAGGCTTTATCCCTCTATAAGTACATCAAAGGCTGTCACAAAGAGGAAGGTCAAGATCAGAGTGCAGGACATGCATGTCATGAGTGGAGCCGGATGGAGCTGGGGGTCAGACTAGATGGCCCGGGAGACCCCTTCTGTCTCACTCAGTTTCTGTGTTTCTAGAAGCAAGTCAAGCTGTGACAACCCAGAATCAGGCTGGACACTGGGAAAAGCTTCCTGATTGTCAGCACAACGGGACAGTGGATCCAGCTGCCTGGAGAGGCTGGTGGGCACAGCAGAGGCATTCAGAAGAAACTGGGCAGGCGTTGGAGTGGGGAGGTGCAGTTTGGCGTCCTGCACCCACAGTGGGGGGGACCCGAGGGACTTCATGGCCCCTTCCGACTCTGCCCTTCCATGATTCTGTGAACCCAAACTGGACACCCTGAGAAATCGCTTTTTGAGTCATGCTGGGCTGCCAGTCTGGCGGTATGCAGGCCCTTCTGGTCAGGTAGCCCTTCTCTCCTGGGGGTGCATCACAGGGTGAGGGGCCGGGCTGGCCCTCTCCCTTGTCCCCGCCCAGCACGTCCAGACCCGGTCGGTTCCAGGGTCCGCCTGAACACCTGGCACCAGTGGCCTTGGCACGAGCTCTCACTCCTCCGCTGTCGCTGCACCTGCAGCCCCTCTTCGCAGGCCTCGCCCCCCTCAACCGAAGAGTCGGCGTCTCCCTGGCCCTGAAGCACACGCCGACAACGGCCCCTTTCATGCCCGACACAGACCCACTCCTGGGGTCGCCTGCTGGGGTGGCTGTTCCCCGGCCCCCTGCCCTCGCTTGTCCGCCTGGCTGTGCCCTGGGTGGCCCCTGTGGTGTGGGGGTGCGGAGCACAGGCCCCTCTTCCTGCACCAGTGGGCCTCGCGCGGCCGCTGCCGAGGCCGCAGCCGCGAACGCCCACCTTGCAGGTGGCCACATGAGCGGCGCAGTGCTGCTGGCACGCCAACGGTCCCGCCGCGGCCCGGTGAACGCTGCGCATGCCAATGCCCGCGTGCTGCGGGGTCACGTCGGGCTGCTTGCTTCGGCCCCCTCGGAGACCTGCCGCCCCCACTCTCTGGGGGGCATGTCTGAGGGCATCGGGGGGATGGGGCCGCAAGCCCCCCAGGCACCTCCCAGCCAGAGCAAGTGGGGAGGGAAGAGGTGCGTTGGGGCCAGCGGGTCCTGTGCCCGCTGGGGCGGCTGTGAGGACATTCCCCCCGTGTCCAGGCTCCTGAAGAGGGCGCAGGGGCTCCTCGGTGCCGCCCCTTCTGGGGGTCCCCTGGGCAGAGGGCGGGGTAGGGAACTGGAGCGGGGCAGCTGATGTTGCCCTCTGTGGACCACGGCTGGGGGCTGCTGGGCCTCCCTTTGTGCCCCGGGCCTTGTGGGGCAGGCCGGCTCGGGCGCCAGCTCTTGGCGGGCCCGGGAGTGCCGCCTGTGGGCCAGCCGCACGCTTTGCCAGCTGGCCGACCTGTTCCGCCTGGGCATGCTGCACGGCGCGGAGGGACAATGGACCGCTGTGTCTCCCGCGGGGAAGGGCCAGAGGCTCCCGCCGGCCGGCCATCCTCCCCACACTCGGGCCCCACGCTGCAGTGGGAGGGAGGAGGGCCCGGGCCAGGCCCGGCAGCAGCGCCCGTTCTCCCGGTCAGGAAAGGCCGGCCTCGGTCAGCAGGTCCTCCGGAGCCGCTCCCTGCCTGCCGCAGCTGCTGCCTCCATTGGGGGGGGGTGGCCCCCGGCCGGGGGGCGTGGGGCCTGCACGAGCCCCCCGGAAGGGCTCTCTGGCCCCGCACGGCAGGCACGGAGGGCGCCAGCCCCTTGGCTTAACCTGCTCGGCCCGTGGCCTCCCCCAGGTGAACCAGGGCAACAGGCCGGGTCTGCAGAGCACGTTCCTGGCCATGGACACGGAGGAGGGCGTGGAGGTGGTATGGAACGAGCTGCAGTTCACCGACAAGAAGGCTTTCGTGGCGCACGAGGTGAGGCCCCCGCGCCGGCTTGCTCCCGGGGTCCGGGTGGTGCGGCCGCCCCGAAGCCCCCCGCCGAGTGGCCACAGTGCCGGCTGGCCCGCTGCAGCCGGCCAGGCCGAGGGCCCCGCCCTTGCCCCCCGCGGCTCCTGCAGCCGGCGGCCCCCTGCGTGGCCGTGGCCTGAGCCTCCCTGATGTGCAGGCCTGTCCTGCGCCCGCAGGAGAAGATCAAGACTGTGTTCGAGCAGCTGGTCGTCGTCGACCACCCCAACATCGTGAAGGTGCACAAGTACTGGCTGGACGTGACGGAATCCAAGGCCCAGGTGAGGGGCGCCACCCGGGGCCCCGGCCGAGCTGCCCCACAAGTGCCTCAGGAGCTGGGCCGCCGCGGCCACTGGCCTGTGGGCCTCCGGCAGCAGTGCCACCGGGGCAACGCTCTCCCGTGGCAATGGCAGGCCAGGTGCTCTTGGGGGCCCCAAAGGCCTGGCTCCCCGTCCAGCACCGGCCTCTGGACCTCGCACGGGACAGCCTTCTTAGGGGAGCCAGAGGCGGATGGGGCGCAATCACGCGCCCACGGGACTGTGCTCCTCCCTACCTGGAGGAAAGGTGGCGCCGGCTGGCCAGAGGAGGGTCCTGGGGCCACGGAGGCCCCTTCTCTGACCGCCCCCCCCCCGCAGGTGATCTTCATCACGGAGTATGTCTCGTCGGGTAGCCTGAAGCAGTTCCTGAAGAAGACCAAGAAGAACCACAAGGCCATGAACGCCCGGGTAGGCACGGAGGTGGGCGGGCGTGGAAGGGGGGCCCACGCACCCACCCACACAGGCACGCAGGGCCCCAGCCCAGGCAGGCGGCTTGGTCCCCGGGGCGGCCCTCCTTTGGGGGGAGCATGGGCAGGCCGCCTGCGACACCCCTTGGCTGGACGGGGGGAGGCCTGCGGGCGGAGAGGCTGGGAGCCTCGCTGGGGCGCAGCGGGGGCTCCGTGGGGCAAGCTGCCAGCAGGGGAGCGCTTGCCGGCTTCCGGCCACGGCAGCACCTCCCCCGGGCCAGGCTTCGCAGAGCGGCACACGAGGTGCTGGCGGGACGGTGCAGCCGCGCAGCGTGTGGCCTCTTCGGCCGGGATGGAGTGCCAGCGCTGCCCGGCTCACCGCTGGCCGGCTGTGCGCTGGGCGTGAGGCTTGGGTGGCCCGCATGGGCTTGCGGGGCCCGGGCCAGATCAGCCCGGCAGGCGCCTCGCAGGGACTGCCCAGAGCCCCCTCCCTCCCTCCCTCCCTCCCTCCCTCCCTCCCAGTGGGGGGGTGCCCCGGCACACGTGGGGCCGGGCTGGGCGGCCTCCCGCTGACGCTGCTCTCTGCCCCCAGGCCTGGAAGCGCTGGTGCACCCAGATCCTCTCAGCCCTCAGGTGCGTTGTCAGCTCCCCTGCCCCCCATGGCTGTTCGGGCCAGGCTGGCTCCTGCCCCCCTTCGAGGGGCCGCAGCCGGGGACTCCTCTAGACAGGCCCTTCCTTTGGCAGTTACCTGCACTCCTGTGACCCCCCCATCATCCATGGCAACCTCACCAGTGACACCATCTTCATCCAACACAACGGACTCATCAAGATTGGGTCAGGTACGGAGCCGGAGGCAGGACGGGGGAGTCCCCCATGCCCGGGCCCCACGGCCACCCGTGTGACGCTGCAAGGAGGGCCCGAGGCTCTCTCCCTGCGGCCCGTCAGAGCGGACCCCCGTGTCGGGCAGGAACCTGGAGGAACCTCTTCCCTGGAGGGGGCACCCCTTGCGCCCCGCCCCACTTCCCCACCAACTGTCGTGAGCCCCTCCTCTCGCTGCGGCAACAGTGGGCACAGCAGCTCGCGTCGTTTATTCTGTTTGTTGGTGCGCGAGCCATGAGCAGAGCTGCGCCCACCACATCCGTCGGCCACGCTTCCCTCGTGGAGTCTGCCGTGGGCCAGCCCAGGAGGAGGGCGCTGCCGAGCGCGCCCGCCTGCGCCCCTTCAGCCTGCCCGAGTGGGGTGAGGATTGGGGCTCCTCGGGGACGGAGCCGGCCGTTGCGGCGCCTGCCCCACTCGGGTTGCCCCGAGGTTGACTCTGCCTCTGCGCCCCACCCTGGAGGCGGCAGCTCAGCGGCCCCCCACGGGAGCTCTGGCCCCCCGCCCGTCTCCTCCTGTGCGGCCCCGCCTGGCCTCGGGACTGCGCGGCTCGTCCTGAGGACGGGCCGCCTGGCCAGCCTCCGCCTCGCCCTCTGCGGCATCCCCATCCCTGAGCGAACGGCGCTGAGCGCCTCATGCCCGTGCGCACAGCACTGCCCCAGCTGGCAGGCGTCATGCAGCGCCTGCCCCCAGCGGCCTCCTTGGGGGCTTCCCAGGTGGGCCCAAATGGGCTTCCTGGCCCGGTCTGGCCTCCCTGCCGGCCACGAGGGGCCAGGGCCCCGTCCTGCAGGCCACCGCGTTGCCTGCACGCCACCCAGTGGGCCTCCCCCCGCCCCCCGCACCGCGAGAGCTGCTTCTGGGAGAGGATCGGCTTTCCCTGTATGCATCATTGAAACCCACACCTCTCTCTCTCCCCCTCCCCCATCCCTGCCTGCAGTTTGGCACAGAGTCTCTGCAAAAGGTAAGGGCTTTTTGCCGGCTCGGCTAACCCTTCCCCAGCCTCTGCGGAGGGATTCCAAACAAGCCGAGGCTGAGACAGAAGGAGAAGCAGGTACGAGAGCAGGCGGCCTTCCTCCCCCTTGGGGCCCCTGCCTGGGCAGGGGGGGTCCCCGGGGGCTCCTGGGGGTTTGGCATGGGGATCTGTACCCCTTGGGTAGCGGTTTGGTCCCAGGTCATTCCTGGAGGCAGCGGAGCCCCCACGGCCTCTTCCTCTCCAAGGGGGGCTCCTCTGACCCCCACCCTCGTCTTGCCTGCCGCAGCGCTCCCGCCGGAGCTCCGCAGCCCGCTCTGTGCTGGACGAGAGGAGCAGCGGAACCTGCACTTCTTTCCCCCGGAGTATGGGCGTAAGTAGAGCCCCCCCGGTGGGCCGGCCGGGGCGCCGGTGGGCACAGAGCTCTGGTGAGCCTCTTGCTTGGCCTTGCAGGTGTGGCAGACGGGACGGCAGTGGACATCTTCTCCTTCGGGATGTGTGCTCTGGAGGTAGGGCAGCCACGGTGGCGGTGGCGAGCCGGGCCGGGCCCCTCTGTGCCCGCCGTGCTCGTGGAGGGAGGCTCCGCGCCGGCCTGGCCACCCGCTGGCCAACGGGCTCCTGCCGGGCCCTGCCGCCTGCCCGAGCCTGTCCCGCTTCCCCACAGATGGCGGTGCTGGAGATCCAGTCCAACGGAGACGCCTGCGTGACAGAGGAGGCGATCGAGCGGGCCCGGCACTCTCTGGACGACCCTATCATGCGGGTGAGAGGGCGTGGGGGCCGCTGCGGGGGGCTCTCCAGGGGCCCGAGCCATCGCCCTCCCCGGTCATTGCTTCAGCTGCCCACAGCGCCGTTTGCCTCTGGCAGCTTCACTTAGCCGAGGACGGCTGCAGGTGGCTGCTGTGGGCGGGGGGGGGCTTCTGCGACCCCTGCCCATCTCTGCACGCTGCAGACCACCGCCGCCGCTCCACGTGGGTAGTTTTGCAGCACACACGGGAATACGTTTGCTCAAGATACAGGCTCCCAGAACGGTACCAGCAGGGATACTGTCTCGCTCTCTCCCGAGCAGCAGCGAGCACCTCGTGCTGATCCGGCCCTCTTGGCATTCAGAGGGTGGCTGGGGGGGGGGCACTGGAGGAGGCTCGTTCTATCTGCCCCTTCTTGCTGCTTTCACCCTTGGAAACGGGACCCTGCCCACAGGGCGCCCAGGCCCTCCGGGCAAGCCGCTCCGTCCATCGGAAACTCTCCCGAGTTTCCGACAGAGAATATCTCAAAACCGTGCTGCTCGGCCGTGCTCAAGGGATGTGGCAGCCAGAGCATTTCTGCTGCAGAACGGCATGAGCAGAGCAGGCGACATTGTGTTGAGCATTGTGTTGCCAGAAATGGGAAGACGCCGCCGGCGACAGCTGTCCTGCCAGCAGGGGGCCGAACAAGGACAAGCCCCTCCGCCGGCCAGCGAACGGCGTCTCTCCCGCTCGGCCGCCCCAGATCACGCGGCCGCGGAGGCCGGGAACGCCAGCCGCAAAGCCGGCCTCCTGCCGCGGGGCAGGATCTCTCCCTGGCAAACACGCTGCGGCCTTCCGCCTGTTCGGAGTGAGGCCTCGGCCTCCGTTGCCAAGGGGCTCACGACCACCCACTGGCTCCCTGCGACATGGCCGGCGGCTGCAGAGAATCGCACCGTCTGCACCAGGCACTTGGCCCGGTCAGCACCAGTGTGCAGGAGACGCCTCTCGGGGGTGCCTCTGCTGAGGAGGCCCCCGTCCTGGCGGCCCCCTTCTGGCCCTAGAGCTGAGGGCAGCCTGCCGAGGCCAGCACGGCCAGGGTCCCCGCTGCCTCGGCCGGGTGCAGGCAGGAGGGGCCTGGGCACATGGGGGAGCCCAGGGCAGGCGGGGCCTTCTCCCTCACACGCGAAGTGTTTTGGGGAGCGCTCTGCTGCCCGGGCTGCGTGCCGTGCTTGCCCTCCACCAGGCTCCCCCCCGGGGAGCCGTTACTTTGGGAGAGAGCAGAGCCGTCCTTGCGCGGCAGCCCCTCGCAACGCCCCTCCGGTGTCTCCGCAGGAATTCATCCTGGGCTGCCTCCTCCCGAACCCCGACAGGCGGCCCACGGCCCACAACCTGCTCTTCCATCGCGTCCTCTTTGAGGTCCACTCCCTGAAGCTGCTGGCCGCCCACTGCTTCATCAGCAACCAGTGTGAGTGCAGGGGCGCTGGGGGGCGCTGGGGGGGGTGCTCCAGCGAATGCTTCAGCCCGACTCTCCCCACAGATCTGTGGCCCGAGAACGTCGTGGAAGAGAAGACCAAGGCGCTGGACCTCAGCATCGTCATGGCTGAGATCCAGCATGTGGGCCGCCCCCCCGTGCAGTGGAGGTGAGCGGCCTGGGCTGCGGTGCGTGGGGCCGGGCCGGGCCGAGCCGTGGGGGGAGCCGCGGCCCCAGCAGGGGCGCACAGCCGCCACTGCCCGGGGAGGAGGCACCCCAAGGCCAGGCCCAGACCGACCCTGCCGCTTCCGCACCGGGCAGGAGGGCCGCCCCTCGCCTCCCAGCCAACTTGCTCTCGTCCCGCGTTTTCTTAGATACTCAGAGGTCTCTTTCCTGGAGCTGGACAAGTTTCTGGAGGATGTGAGGTAAGCGAGCAGCAGGGGGGCAGCAGTCGTGGCTCCTTGCTCACCCGGCATTGGGCCCCCCCAGGCCCCCTTGGAACGTGGGCTGCCAAAGCGAAGGCTCTTCGGGGGCTTCAGAGGCCTGGAAGGTGCTTGGAAGGGGCAGGTAGAACGAGCCGGGCCTAGAAATGTGCAGAGTGAGGATTTTAGAAATCCGAGTGACGCATGGGGAATTACACCAGGTTTTGGGTTCTGGGGGAAATCCAGGGTAGGGTTAGGGTTAGCAAAACGAAGGTGCTGCTGAGGCTTCCGAGGCCTGAATGTGCTCAGAAGGGCCGATAGAACGAGCTGGGCCTCAAAACCTGTGGAAAGTGAGAAGCTGCGGCAGCCAATCCGCAGGGCCCCGAAAAGGCCTGCGAGGGGGCACGGAGCAGGGGCCGTGCGGAGGTGGTGTGTGTGCCGGCCCCTGCCCACCCCTCTGCCCCTCACTGGGGCAGGCGGACCCCCATCCCCGGCCCTGACGTGTGCCCGGCTGGCTTTCTCTGCCAGGAACGGCATCTACCCGCTGATGAACTTCGCCTCCGCCCGGCCTCACACGCTGCCGCGCTCGGCCTCGCAGCCCCCGGAGGACTCCCAGAAAGCCAAGACCCCCACGCCGGAGCCCTTCGACGTGGAGACCAGGAAGGTAGCCTCTGCCTGCGGGGCGAGGGGGGAGAGGGAAGCCCCCGTCGCCCCCCAGAGCCGTGCCCCTCCCCTCCCTGCCGCCCAGGGTCCCGTGGGGCCAGGGCCACTCGCACCTGGCCTGCCCTCCTCTGGCCGCCCTTGCCTCAGCCTGCCGTCACGGGCGAGCCAGGCGCCGTCCCGGTGTGGGGAGGAGAGTGAGGAGGGGGCTGCCCCCTGCTGGCCAGGCACAGCTGCCCGCCTCTCGGCCGCCCCTGCAAGCCCAGCCCAGGCACTCCTCATGGCCCTGGGGAGCGAGCGGGGTGCGGAAGGGTGCAGTGGGCGTCCGCACCTGGACTGGCTCCTCTTGCCCCATCGGCGCTGCTCGGCACGTGTGGCTGGGGGTGGCCTGGAGCCGGGGTGAAGCAGGTGGGCCCACTGCCGGGGGGCTCAGAGTGGGGCCCGGAGCGGGCGCAGGCCCCTGTGCGCTGCCAGGGGTGGGCAGGGGCTGCCCGGCCCTCGCCTGCTTGCGAGGGGGCTGGCGGTGCTCCATCACGGGGCGCCCGTGGCTGTGCGTCCGGCGGATCCGTGGCTTCGGCACGCTGCTTCAGGCGTGGGGTGGGTTGCCCCGGGGGGCGGCGGGCTGCCCAGGCAGGGCGGGGGGGCTGACGGGCGGAGGCCCCCAGGGCACGTGCGCCGACCCGCCCTTCCGCCGTCCCGCAGGTGGTGCAGATGCAGTGCAGCATGGAGTGGAACGAGGAGAAGAGGCAGCGGCACGTACGTTCGCGCAGCCCCCCCCCCCCCCAGAGTGCCTGGCGGCTTCGCAGGGCCCGGGTGGGCGGTGGGCAGGGGAGGCCGCGGGGCTGCGCAGGGACCAGGCCGCGGCAGAGCGGTGCGGAGCCAGGCCTCAGCTTGGTGCTGGGGCCGCTCACCACAGACGCCCTGTGGTCATCCCTGGAGCTCAAGAAGAGCCGTGCGGGACCAGGCGGGGCTCCTCCAGCAGCCTTCTGTTCGAGCTGCCCCAGTCCCTGCAGCGCCTGGCGCGCCTAGGCACCCCGCTTCCGAGGCTGGCGGCCCCCCGGGCCAGCGAGCCCTCCCAGCTGGCCACCTCCTCCCCCTCGGCGGGCCTGCCCGCTCTGCTCTCAGGGCCCTCCCAACGGGCAGCCGGCCACGTCCCGCAGGAGCGGATGCTGCGGTCCGGCTCTGGGCTGCGCGAAGAAGGCGGCAGCGGCTCCCTCCGAGCGCTCTGGACGCCCCATCAGGCCGCTGCAGGGATGCTTCCAGAAGGGGAGAAGGACTCCCCCTTGCCCACCCCAGGCGTAATCCCGAATGCCCTTAAGCGCCTCCCCCTGAGCGACACAATTCCAGGGGCCGCGACCATTCCGACCCGCGTGTCCCGAGTTGCCCTTCGCCGCTGTCCCCCCACTCGGCTGTGCCCTTTCCCAGGTGCGGGGACCAGAACCGTTCACGGCACCCCAAGTGCGTGCGCTCGCTCCAGCGGGCCGTCCGAGGGGGCCCCCTGGCCCGTTCCGTTTTCCACGCCTTCTCTGGCGGCCAGCTGCAGCTTGGTGTTGCTTTTCCTTCCCTCGCCCCGCTGGGCTTTGGGTTCAAGATGGGTTTCCCCAGGAAAGGCCTGGAGCCTGCCGGAAGATCCACTGCAGATCCGCTGACTTCTGCCAGGGCTCAGCTAGGTGGACCCAGCTCTGAGACGCCCCCTGATCCCTTTCTGCCGGGGGGCTTCACCCGCCTGCGCCACACGCCCGCAGGGATGCTGCTGAGGTCAGACCTCCGAGCGCAGGTGGGGCGGAGCACACAGGCACCCGCTGGGTCACCGTGGGGCAGAACACCGGCCGGGGGCCTTGGGCCGCCCTCCGTGGTGCTGCTGTGGTCCCCAAGGACAGCCGGGGAAGCGGACGCCACCGCCCACAGCACCCGAGGCTGCTGGGGCCCCGTCACTGCCCGCGAGCGCCTTTGCCTGCTTTAAGTGCACAGCATTCCCGGAGCGGGGCGTGTGTGGCGAGATTTGGGAAGGGCTGGCCGTGGGTGGCGCGTGCAGGCCGTGCCGCTGCAGCCAGTGACTCTGACCCCCTCCCGTGCGTGTTGCAGCTCACGCTTCTCCTGGTCCTGGAAGACAAGCTCCACCGCCAGCTGAGCTACGACCTGCTGCCGAGTGAGTGAGTCTGGCTCTGCCTTCCAGGGTGGACGCCCCCAACTGCCCCACCCCGAGGGAGGCGGGAGCGGGCCGGCGGGTGGGATGCAGCGTGGCTCACTGGCCTGGGCAGCCAGAGCTCCTGCTGCTGCCGCCCCCCCCCCCGTCCACTCGCTATTGCTGAGCTCCAGGCATCCTTCTGACTGCTCTGGGTGGGGGTGGGGGGGCAGAAAGCCCCGAGGCTCTTTTGCGACCTCTCTTAGAAATGCCCCGTGGGGTGGGGAGCAAGAGCTGCCCGGACCCATTCCGCTCAGGCGGGTGTCGGCCTCTTCCTGCCTCCCCCTGCAGCTGACCACCCACGGGCCCTGGCTGCCGACCTCGTGCACTACGGATTCATCAGCCAGGTGAGTGCCCCCACCAGTCCCTGGGTATGGGCTGCGTGGGGCGACGGGGAGAAGGGGCCTGTGCCGGGGGCGGGGGCAGCTCCTGCGGTTGCTCCGGGCGGGAGGCCACGCGCAGCGGCAGGGAGGGGCTCCAGGGGTGTGCTTCAGAGCTGCTGACCAGCACAGCCCAAGCCCCCGTTCTTGAGCCCGGGGCGCGGGGGGGCTCTGGAGGACCCCAGCGGCTAGAAGGGCCCCTGCAGCCCTCGGGAAGAAGCCTGGCCAGGAAGGGGCTGTGCCGGGCCCAGGAAGGGAGGTGGGGAAGCACGTGGAGGGTGGGAGACCCAGAGCAGCAGCCCTTAAAGAGCTGGCTGGGCGGCAGCGGGGGCCGGCCGTGGGGCCGGAGGGGCCGTGTGGCCCCCAGGCAGGCGGCAGCAGCTCCGCCCCGCCTAGCCCCTGCATCCTTCTGCTGCCCCCCTCCAGGATGACTGTGAGAAGCTGGCTGGGTTCCTGGACTCGGCCTTCCACAAGCACCAGGCGCCCCCGTCCTGAGCACCCCGCCCCGCGCCGGGCTCTGCAGCCAGCGGCCGTGTCCCGAGAGGAAGAGTCGTGCCGTGGACCTGCTGGAGGCTCCGACCGAGCACCTCCGCCTGCGCCAGCCCAGAGGCCGAAGAAGAGGCGGGAGCATAAGGCCGGCCGGAGGAGCACCTGGAGCAGGCAGCGAGTGCGCGGCTGAGGACGGGGGCTGGCCGGAGCCGGGACCTCGGCACCCGGCTGCCCCCTGGCGCTGGCCCTCCCCTGCTGTGCGGCCCTCTTGGGAAGACGGACCTGCAGACAGGCTGGCACGGGGAAGGGTCTGGCCCCTGCCCGCCCCACTTCCTGCTCTTCCTTCGCGGTTCCTGCGCTCCCCGGCCTCTTGCCCCCACTGGCAGTGGGGGAGCTGCGGAGGCAGCTGAGCTGTCAGTGGCCGCACTGGGAGGAGCAGAGCGCAGGCCTTGCCTCCGCCTTTTGGGAGCGTTGCTCGGGCCTCCGCTGGCTCTCCTGGGGCTGCAGCTGCCCGGCGCGGCCCGCCACCGCGTGCGCTGCTTGCCCCCTGCGAACTGGCTGTGCCTGCCCCAACGCACGTGGTCCTGCCTGACCTGCCCAACATCCCCGAAGAAAACTCCGATCAGTGCATTAAAATCCGGTGAGCCCCGGGGGCCCGCGGCCTGCTCTGTCTCTGCCCCCGTTCCCAGGGCTGCAGAGGCAGCCCTGCCAGGGCCAGCGCAGGGCGGCAGGAGGCGCCCCGGCTGGGGACACCGAGGGGGGAGGGCCTGCTTGGGCCTGCTGCCAGCTGAGCTGTGGGATCGGAAGGCCATTCGTGCCGCATTTTCTCGACTGATTCCCCTCCTGGAGCTCATGCTGGCTGGAGCGGGAGCCACTTTCTGAGATCATGGGGGTGGGTGGCTTCAAGTCTAGACAGGAGACATGTGTCACAGCCATCCAGGTGGCGAAATCTTTCGATCTTACCAGTCCATCCATGTTTTTGATCTGCCCAAGGGGCTGGTCGTGCCCCCCCCCATTATAGGGTGGAATCCAGACCTCCCATTTTCAGCCTTATCCCCATGAAGAGGGGCTGCTTGTGGGGGGACGAGGCAGGCTGGGGCCCAGCCTTTGCTCCCTGAGACCAGCTCTGCTTGGCTGGCTGCTGGCTGGCGGTTCCTGCTTTCGCGACAGCAACTCTCCTGCAGAGCCAGCAAGAGCCACCCAAGGGCGCCCCAGGATGCTCTGGGCTGGTGCCGCTGGGCCTCGGCCCCCCGGACTTGCTGCCTGCTGAGGGGCCGGAGGAGGAGCAGGGCTGGTAGGCCGCTGGGCTTAAGGCAGGAGGCGGCCCTGTGGCTGGGCGTTCCTGCCCGTGCAGCTGGGTGTGATGCTGGCCTCCACCTGCTCGTCACACCGAGCGCTTCCCCCACCGCTTGCCCATGAAGCCCAGCCAGGTTTCTGCTGGGAAGGCTGCTGCACCGGCACCAGCGACTGCGCATGGGGGCTGCCCTCCCTTGACCCGCCCCCGTTTTCCTGGAACACTTGTCATCAGCTGTGGAGCCTGCCTCTCGTGGGGAACCCAGGCAAGCTTCTGCTGCCGCCTTGGGTCCAGACCCTTGGCAGCCATTGTGAGATGCATGTTCCCGAGTTGCCGCCTGCACGCAGACCAGAGCGGTCCCCCGGTGCAGCTCATCCAGCCGGAACATGGCACTTCGGTCAGGACACGGAGCGTGGCATCCTAGCAGTGGCGAGAGGAGGAAGGATGACGTTCCTTCCGGCAAATGCCTGCTGGCCACGCAGAAGGTCCCTGCGGGTGCTGTAGCAGGGCATCTCTGCAGAGGCCCATTCTCCATGCATCCCCCGCTGGGGACCTGGGCGGCCCGTTCTGCCGCTGATCGGCCTCTGGCATCCCGTCACAAAGGCCCTGGATGGCAGGGCTGGCGGAAGCTTCTCTGCTGGAGGGTTGGAAGAACTGCTGCCTGCCGGAGCAGACGGACTGGCAGAGCAGCCTCCGGGGGCAGACGCTGCAGAGGGAATCCTGCACGAAGCATTTGCTGCCACGTGAAAAGGATGGCTTTTTAAAGGGAACGTTTCTAGCCGCAGATCCATCTTTTCAGTACAGGAAATGAGATGGAAACGAGCAACAGCTCGCTGGCTCTGTCCAGCATTAATTTTCCTGCAGGGGGACAGCCCAGAACATGAAACGGCCCCCTGGGCCAGAGCAGTGGTCCGCCCAGCCCCCTCTTCACACGTGGCCGGCTGGCTGCTGGCAGGGCCCTCGGGCAGGACGGGGCCTGGGTCCTACCTGCCCCAGTGCTCCAGCAACTGGTGTACGCAGGCATGCCGCCTCTGGTGCCGGGGGCACGTGGCCAGCAGGGCCGGTGGCTACAGGGAACCTCCTCTGCGTGAGTCTGGCCAGTCCCCTTTGAGCGCCGTCCCGTTGGGGCAGGTCAGCCAAGTGGAGGCGAAGAAAGTCCCCTTTTGCACCTCAGACCAGGCCAACTGTTCAGAACAGTGCCTGGCTTTTCCAAAAAGCGCCAGGATCCTGCCACTTGTGGGCCGAGACCTGGCACCCTGTTTGACCCCTGGGCACACAGCGAGCCTGTGGCTTCCCCCTCATGACCTGCACGGCGGCGTGCCCAGGAACCGGCGAGGCTCCCAGCTGCCGAATGCTGAAGATGCTGCCAGAAGAAGGCTGGTCCGGGTGCCCGGAGCAGAGAAGCAGATGCTCCCTCGTCGGGTGTGGCCCGTACCCCTTCTGGTCTCCCTGTTTGGAAAAAACCAGGATTCCCAGCCTGCATCGTGAGCGCCGCAAGGCATTTACTGGGTCGCTTGCTGTGCAGCGGCCGGCCCCGGGTTCCAGGGAGCAAGCGCCCGCCTCGCTTGGTTGGTGCCTGCGGGATGCACTGCTCGCCCCTCTGCTGCCCCACGCTGTGGTTCTGCCAAGTTGGGCCTGGGCCTCGTGTCTCGGGTGATAAAGTCGCTGCATCCCGCTGCTCTGTGGCCCCAGGAGCCTCTGCGGAGCGATCCAAAGCCACGGGGAAGGGAAGGGGAGGCCGCTCTGCAGCCGGCGCACACGGCAGCCCATCAGGCTGGTCCAGACTCCCCCCAGAGCCTGCCCTCCAACACGGGTGGATCAGGATGGGCTGTGAGGCAAGCCTTGACTGGGACTCCTCCAGAAGTTGTCCTGATGATCGGAAACTGCACTGAAGAGCAGAGGTCGTAGCAAAATGAAATGCGTCTTTTAACATTCAGACATTTCTGCTTGACTTTACACAGCAAAAATAAGGCATATGGAAAGTTGGTGCTTCCACAAACCACCTCTGTCCAGCATTTCCAGAAATTGCATTTGTTGGGAGCTGTCCTATTTCTCCATGACGTTATGGACTATGTTCATACAATCTTGCTTCAAACAGTATTACGGCTTATTCACACGCACCCATATTCAGATCTGCAATCAGCTTTGTATGTGTGTACCTCTGGCCTGCATCTGGAAATGTTCTGCACATACTTGGCCATGTTTGTTGCAAATTTGCTGCTTTTATAGAAAAGTGCACTACAATTGTAAAAAGTTGAGCTGTGCTGCCACGCTGTGATTAAACACTGGAAGCACACCGGACTGGCTTGCGTTGGCTTGTGCTCACACAGGTACAGCAGCTTGGTTTGGGTACCACAGCAACCCCCATCTGGGGGGTGGGATGTGCAGGGTGTCACCCAGCACCTGCCTTAGCCACCCGCTGAAAGCAAGCTGAGCCACAAATCCACGCACACCCATTAAAATCCCCCTTGAAAATGGCCATGGAGAGAAGTCCAAGTATAGGGGGCACGACTCAGAAGCTCCCCGGTGGTCTGCAAGGGCAGCCTCAGAAGTGCCAGGAATGTTTGGGTAGGTAGATGCAGTTGGGGCCAAATCATGTGAGCCTTTAACGGGACCACCGGCACCTTGAACTGGGTGCGCAAGCAAGCAGGCAAGCCATGCGGCAGTGGAACATGGGTGTCCTATGCGCTCCTGGGTGCTTGGCCCACCTCGCAAAGCCTCCAGACCATCTCCGAGGCGACCAGCTCATGAGTCAAGGATGTTCCACTGCTTGCACTTGGGGCATAGGAATGGGTGCCATAAGGACAGGTTAGGGGGCAAGTGGCTGGGGGGCAGCACTTCTAGATGGAGAGAGCTGCTGTTGCCACTATACGGTGCACCCACAGCTGGAGTAGTGTGTTCAATTTTGGGCCCTCATTAAAGAAGGGTATAGCAAGGTTGGAATCAGTTGGTTTTGCAGGGGAAGCCATGGGAGAGACTGAGGGAGCTGGGTCTTTCAGCCTGGAGAGGAGACTCAGAACTGTTAGCAACATACAGGTATGAGAGGGGGTGTCACGTGGAGGTGGGTAGAGACCTGTTTTTCCCTGGGGAGGAAGGCAGGACACGCTCCAATGGAGCAAAGCCCCTTAGGTATGGAACGGGCTTCCATGGGAGGTGGTTGAGGCCCCATCGGTGGGGGTGTGCAAGGACATGCATGTCATGAGCGGAGCCAGGGGTCAGACTACATGGCTCAGGAGGACCCTTCTGACTGGTTCTGCATCTATGTTTCTATGTGGCTCAAGAAGGGATGCCACAGCCTTGAGCTCACAAGTGCTGAGCGAGGCTGAACATTTGGAGAGCTTTAATTCATTTTATTTATTTATTTATTTATTTATTTATTAAGACATTTTTATGCCGCCCCATTCGCCGAAGCCTCGGGGCGGCTTACAACAATAAGTTAAAATACAAATACATTAAATTAAAATACAAACATTAAATTATAACTTTAAATTAAAATGTTTGTAAAATGTAGACATAAAGTTAAAACACAAAAATAACAATATAAAATAAGTCGCCCTGGCCAGATAAAATCCAATAATATTAACAAATAAATTAACAATTTATTTAACAATTAACAATTAAATAAAAAGGTCTTCGCCTGGCGCCGAAAAACAAATGACGGCGCCAGATGGACCTCTCTGGGGAGCGCATTCCATAGATTAGGCGCCACCGCAGAGAAAGCCCTCCTCCGAGTCCCCACCCTCCTGATTTCTTCCACGGACAGTTCCCGGAGAAGGGCCTCTGCCACCGATCTCAAGGGGCGGCCGGGCATATATGGACGTAAGCACTCCTTTAGGTAGCCAGGACCCAAGCCGTTCAGGGCTTTATAGGTCATCACCAACACCTTGAATTGGGCCCGGACTTCAATGGGAAGCCAGTGAAGCTGACGGAGAACTGGAGTCATGTGAACATAACGCCCAGTCCCCGTCAGCAGCCTGGCAGCTCTATTTTGAACCAATTGAAGTATCCGGACTGTCTTCAAGGGTAGCCCCACGTAGAGTGCGTTGCAGAAGTCAAGGTGGGAAGTCACTAACGCGTGTGTCACTGTCGCTAGACAGTCGTACTCCAGATAGGGGTGCAGCTGATGGATCAGCCAAAGCTGAAGGAAAGCACTCCTCGCCACTGCTGTCACCTGAGCTTCCAATGAAAGCTCCGGGTCAAGGAGCACTCCCAGGCTGCGGACCTTGTCCCTAAGAGGGAGTGCAACCCCATTCAGGACTAGGTTCAATTCACCCTCTCCGAAGCCCGATCCGCCAACCAACAGGACCTCCGTCTTGTCTGGATTGAGCTTCAGTTTATTGGCCCTCATCCAGCCCATTACCTTGGCCAGGCACCAGTTCAGTACAGCCACTGCCTCACCTGGATCAGTTGAAAAAGAGAGGCAGAGCTGGGTATCATCAGCGTACTGATGATTCCGCAGCCCACACCTCCTGATAACCTCTCCCAGCGGTTTCATGTAGATGTTGAACAGCAAAGGGGACAAAATGGACCCCTGCGGTACTCCATGGCATAGCTGCCATGGTGCAGAGCCATAGTCCCCCAGCACCACCTTCTGGAACTGGCCATTGAGATAGGAGCGGAACCACTGCAAAGCAGTGCCTCCGACCCCCAATCCCGCTAGCCTATCCAGAAGGATACCATGGTCGATGGTATTGAAAGCCGCTGAGAGGTCCAGGAGAACCAACAGGGACACACTCCCCCCGTCCTTCTCCCTGCACAGGTCATCGTACAGGGTGACCAAGGCAGATTCAGTACCGTACCCGGGTCTGAAGCCGGACTGAAATGGGTCCAGATAATCAGTTTCATCCAAGAGTGCTTGGAGTTGTCCCGCCACAACCCGCTCTAGCACCTTGCCCAGAAACGGGAGGTTGGCCACAGGTCTATAGTTAGTGGCCATCTCTGGATCCAGTGACGCTTTCTTCAGGACCGGTCGGACTACCGCCTCCTTTAAAGGGGCAGGCACCCGACCCTCCCTCAGAGAAGAGTTAACCACTTCCAAGATCCAGATCCCAATCCCGTGCTTGGAATTATTTATTAACCAAGACGGGCAAGGGTCCAATAGGCAAGTGGTGGGACGTACTCGTCCAAGCACCTTGTCCACATCATCGGGCCGCAGTAACTGAAATTCATCCAATAATTCTGGACCAGACGGCAGCATTGGTGTCTCCCCAAAAACCTGATTCACTAGTGGTGTCCAGCTCGTGACGAATCTGAGCGATTTTCTCCCTGAAATGCCTGGCAAAGTCATCACAGCGGGCCTTTGAGGGTGGAACCAGGTCTTCCTTAGGACCTGAACGAACCAGGCCTTGCACCACTCGAAAAAGCTCCGCCGGACGGCATTGTGAAGAGGCAATGGAAGCGGAAAAAATCTCTTTCGCCGCCCTCATCGCCACAGCATAGGCCTGATAGTGGGGTCTCAAGTGTGTTCGGTCAGATTCATCCCGTGATTTCCTCCACCTACGCTCTAGCCGTCTCCCAAGCTGCTTCATCGCCCGCAATTCATAAGGTTACCATGCGTCGAAGGCAGTTCTTTATTTCCTTTTCAGTTCTTTATTCCCTGTCCTGAATACGGTAGGAGGTGTACAAACTTATAGGTCGTGTTTGCGGGCTGGGGGGGGGGGTCGACGAGGAGACGCTTCCCTCCCTCCCGGAGTCCCAGCGCCGAGGAGGACGGGCAACCCTTTTCACACGTGCACGGAAGCCCCCTGGCCCGCGAAGGAGCCGCGCCGGCCCCAGGAGCGGGTTCAGCGCGCGCGGGCGGGCTCCTGGCCCCGGCACGGGGCGCCGGCCTGGGGCAGCCGCGCGGAGCCTGCCGCTCTGCCGGGCGGGGTGCGTGCTTCGGACTGGAGGGCCGCGCAGGGGCCTGCGCCGAGGGGGCGTCCCGGCAGGGCCCCCGCGCAAATCCCGCGCAGCGCAGCGCCCCCTCCGTCCCAGGGGCGGCCAGAGCCGGAAGGCGCGCAGGCGCGCGGCACGGGGTCTCCTTGCCCCTGCTCACGATTTGCCCTGCTGTCCTCGCGAGAACTGGCTCGAGGGCTCTCGCGGCCGCCAAGTTCTCGCGAGGTCGCTGCTCTCGGGGAAGGAGGAGACGACGAAGATGGCGGCAGCGACGACGGCTCTGTCTCTGGTGAGCTGTTCTCTCCGCGGCGGACGGGAGGAGTGGAAAGAGACGGACTCGGGACCGGGAGAGGGGCTCCTCGTCCCCCGGCGGCCTGGGGGCCTGGCTCCCGCCGTCGCTGGGCCGGAGCGGGGACCTTGTGTGCGCGGGAGGGCGGGTGACGGTAGTCGGGACGGCAAGGACCACACTTCCCAGCGTGCCCTGCGCCCCTTTCTCTCGCGCCTTCACCGGCGGCGGCTGTTGTGGCCCGCCGGGACCTGTAGTCTCCTTGCGGCCGCGCGCTTGTCCGTGGGAGGGGGAAGCGGGACCCCCGTGGCCCGGGCGTACGGCCCCCGTGGGCGCGCTCCTTGTGCCGGCCGTAGGGGCAGCCACGCGCGCAGGAGGGGCGGAACCCCGTGTTCCACCCAAGGCCTTGCTGGTGCTTCGGGATCGGTTCCGCTAGTCGAACTTGGGCCGGCGGCTGCGGGATGGCCTCGAGCCGGGTGGCTTTGGGGCCAGGGTGCGGGAGACTAGACCAGCCCACGGGCCCCGTCCTCCATCGGCCTAGCGCGCAAAGCAGCCTCCCGCCCCTGTTCCATCTCGAAGCAGCAGCGCGAAAGTGCTGCCGCTCGTAGGAGGGTTGCCGGTGGATGAGAGCGCTCAAGCCCTCCTTGGGGGCTTCTCTGGCGGGTGAAATGTTTTCCAGAGTAGCAATGAGCCCCCGTGCCCGCCCGCCTCTTGTTTCTCCGGCGCAGAAGCTCCTGCGGCTGTTGCGTGGGAGTGCAGCGGGCTGGCGACTTTGGTTTCTTTCTGGGGTGCTGAAAGCGCAGGCAGCTGTTGGAGAAGCGAGGATGTGCCGTGGCTCTGATGCCAAGGAGGGAAAGCGGCTTCTTTCTGGCCCATTCTGGAATCCCAGGGGCATGTTAGCAGATGAGATGAGCCCTTTGCCTCTCTTCCGGAAGCCCACTTGCTTGTTTCAGTGATACCTGTGGTGACTTGCAAATAATCAGAAAAAAGGCCTCTGTAAGCAAATGAATGGAGGAAAAGAGGCTGGCCGCCATGGATTTTTTAATGCTCAGAACCATCAGAAACAGGAAGCTGAATTGAATGAAGTGCTGTTGCTATTGTCCTGCAATGGCCAGCAGCTCCTCTTCGGATCTGATGCTCATTTCCCTTTTGCTCTCCCTTTCTTTTAACTTGCCTGGGAGGGGCAATGGCATTGACTGTTATTTTTACACCTTTCCAAGCTCCCAAGAAAGATAGACATGCTTTCTCAGATGCACTGGACTCATTCTCTAGAAATACATTGAACAACTGGGCAACAGAGAAATGTGCTGGAGTTTGTAATGATGTGCTGGTTCCCCTTCTCTGCACTGCTTTGAAGTGGCCTCTCTGGTCTGTCCTCACTGCTCTTCAAGCAGGGCATCCCATGCCAAGGGAAGGGTGGGTGAGGGCTCGTTTCAGGCCTTCCGAGGTTCTTGGGAGTGACCAGCTTTCTAAATGTCTCTGAGCTTTAGTGGGAGATCAGAGCCAAGATCCATAGCTGGGGTGCTGGCAAGTTGCTGTCAATTTTATTTCTGTGTCACACAGTAGCTGAAGTTTCTGGACAGCATATAACAAACAATGAAATACTGTTTATCCTGTTATTTATATTTTATATTGTATTTCAGTAAGGATAAACTGAATTTTAACAGATTAAATGGTTAGGATATGACTACACAGCTTGGCCTCCTGCAGCAGCTGACAGAACCACCCTTGCTGTTCCAAGCTGTCCCATGGAATAGTAGAGCTGGAAGGGGCCAGAAGGCCATCAGGTCCAACCCTCTGCTGTAGCAGGTCACCCATTTACCATCCCACTCAGATGGCTGTCCAGTCTCTTTTTGAATGTCTCCAGTATGGAGAGCCCATGACCTCTCTAGGCAGCTGGTTCCACTTTTGTATTGCTCTGACGGTCAGGAACCATTTCCTGATACCTAGCCTGAGTCTGGGTTGTCACCTCCTGAATGGATTCTTCTGTGCCCTGCACTCTGGCATCAGCAAGAAGAGATCTTGACCTTCCTTGTGGCAGCTTTTGAGGTACTTGTAAAGGGATACCATGTTGCCCCTCATTCTTCTCTTCTCAAGGCTGAACATGCCCAGTTCCCTCAGTCTCTCCTCACAGGGCAGTGTTTCCAAACCCTGGATCATTTTTGTTGCCCTCCTCTGGACCCTTTCTAATTTTCCTGCACGTTTCTTAATCTCGGTGCCCAGAATGAGACACAGTATTCCAGGTGAGGTCTGCTAGTGAGGAGTATAGAGGAACTGCTACTTCTTGTTATTGTGAAGTAATCCTTCTGTTAATGCATCTCAAAATGGCCGTTGCCCTTTCGGCGGCTGCATCCCATTGCTGGCTCCTGTTTAGCCTGCTGTCCACAGGAACCCTGAGGTCTTTTTCTTTGTCAGTTCTGTTGAGCCTCGTGCTCCCCATCTTGTATGGATGCCTTTGGTTTCTTCTTCCGAGCTTTAGCACTTGTCATTTGCTCCAATTGAATCTCATTCTGTTGTTTTCAGCCCAGCATTCAAGTTTATCAAGGGTGCCCGGATCTTCATTCTGCTTTCTGGGGTGATTGCTATTCCACCCAGTTTTGTATCATCTGAAAATTTGATTACTGTTTCTTGTACTTCCTCATCTAAATCGTTGATAAAGGTGTTGAAGAGCACTGGGCCCAGGACTTGGTTCTCCGGAGCTGGGGGCCTTCCTCTGCACTTCAGTGTACTTGATTCAGGGCCGCGACGGATGCAGCATTGTGTACTTGCGTGTGGCTTTGCTCGGCTGAGGCAGCCTTTCTGGATGTCTCTCTCATTGCAGGGCACAGAGACTGTCAAGGTAGAGAATGGGCAAAGCACCGCAGCCAAGCTGGGGCTCCCCCCTCTCACCCCGGAGCAGCAGGAGGCTCTTCAGAAGGTGAGTCGCTCGACCAGGGTTCGCCTGCTGTGAAGCCCGGCCTTTCAGGGGGAGGAGGGATGGCAGGGGTGGCGAGGGGGGGGACGATGAAAGCAACCCAGCCTGTAGGTGGGAGGTCTTTGCAGGGCCACCAGCAAGTGCCTTCAGGGGCTTGAACACGGGTCTGGATCTGAAACTGCAGCTGCACTCGCCTGCTCTCTGCCAGTGTCTGTGATGGAGGGTCCTCGGGGTGAAGCCTCAGTGGCGGGGGGTGTCTTAGACCCTAAGCATACGTGGGTTGGGGGATGCCTGCTCTCCTTTCCCAGGGTGGCCTCGAGGCCTTTTGAAAAGCGGCTTCCATCAGCTGCCGGGGCTTGTTTCAAAGATGAAAGAACTCAAGATTCTGGGGCACAGACTTGCCAAGCTTAGGGGTGAAGCTGACCTGGCTGGACTGGGCTGGGCAGATGGTGCTTGTGTGGCCAGGGGGAAGGAGGCAGCTGTCTGCGGAGCGCTTGATGCCTGAGGTTCCCGAGCCCCACAGGCCTTGGTGGCTAGAGAGCACTTCCAGGATTACGGGCAGTGTGGCTCCCTCAGACAGCTGGCAGGGAGCAGGAGCAGCTGCGTTTCTCCGGGGCCCTGCCTGAGGGGTCCGCTGTGGGAGCGGAGCATCGGTCTGGGCAGCCCTCTGGTCGGTCCACCCAGCACTCATTTCCCGCGTCGTGGGATGGGTGCCTCGACTTGACCCGCGCCTGCCGGCTCTGTGACGCTCGGTGTTCTTCTCCCCACCCCCGCACAGGCCAAGAAGTATGCGATGGAGCAGAGCATCAAGAGTGTCTTGGTGAAGCAGACCATCGCCCACCAGCAGCAGCAGCTCACCAACCTTCAGGTGAGCGCCTTCCCCTCCAGGGAGGCCCATGCGTGACTCTCCTCCTCCGCAAGGGTGGAGCCCTTTATGCACTTAGAGCCACTGCACAGCCCTGAGATCTGCCTGGAGCCAGGTACTTTCGCTTCCGTTTCCGCTGTGAAATTGAAGTGTGTCGCACTCAGCCTGCCCGGTGAGGCCCCAGGCCCCAGACTCGCCTGCACTTCCCGTCTGGGGAGGGAGCACAGCCGCTTGAAGGGGGAGTGAGAGTGCGCCAAGGGAGCTCCCTCCTGGGAGTCCCGCAGCCGCCTGCCCGGCGTGGGGCGCCTGGGACTGTCGGCTCCGCTAGCCTTGCCCTGGCAGGAGCGGTGAGCCATGAACCGTGATGGTTTGAGGAATGTCAGAAGCTGCCGCGAGCTGAGCCAGACTTCAGTCCCTCTAGCCTGGATTTTGTTGGCGCATTCTGGCAGCAGTGGCTCTCCGAGGTTTTGGGCAAGGCCCTTCCCAGTCCCCCGATCTGGATCCGGGGCTTGAACGCCGGACCTTCTGCATGCAAAGCAGGGGCTCTACCACCGAGCTCTGGTCCGCCCCCAGGACAGGAGGGGTGTTAGTTGCTACCGGAGCCCCTCCCACTCAGGAGTCCTGGCCCGGGCTAGGGTGGCTGGGAGGGCTGGTGCGAGGCTGTTGGGCAGCCCTGGCTGTTGTGGGCGGGGTGGGGAGCTCCTGGCCGCTAGTCTTCTGCCGAGGGTTGGAGAGGCCCCGGTGCTGTCTTGACCCTCCCCCCTCGCTCCCTGGGGCTGGCAGGGGCTGTGCAGCGAGGAGGAGGCAGCAGGCAGGCAAGAAGGAAGAAAGGAGAGTTGGAAGGAAGGAAGACAGGAAGGAAGGAAGGACGGAAGGAAGGAAGGAAGGAGAGGCCTCTTCCGCTTGAGTGTTGACAAAAAGCCGCCATGTGCTCAGCTCCCACAGACTGAACTCTGTCTTTACTGTCTTTCAGATGGCAGCAGTGACAATGGGCTTTGGAGATCCTCTCTCACCTTTACAATCGGTCAATAGACACGTTCACTTCTTCTGGGGCACTTGGTCTTAGTCAGGGCCTAGCTTGGGGGAGGACTTAGCGGGGAACCCTCCCTCTCCCTCCACATACCTACCTGCTCCGGACATGCCCCGCCAACCAAGGCCAAGTGTAAGCTCCCCAGTGGAAGACCTTGGGCTGGGGGCAGCTGGGGCCCGTGGAGGAGGCATTGGGCAGAGAGAGAGAGAGGCAGAGGCAGAGAGAGCGAGCGAGCGAGCGTTAGGCACAAGCAGCTGGGAGAGCCGCCTTTCTAGGGACGCTGAGGTCCTGACCTAAAAGTACCTGCCAAGGTAACTTGCCTGTGGGCCAGCAAGGGACACCAGAGGCCTGGCAGCTGGGTGCTGGGGCGTGGCAGGCACCCGTGGCAAGTGGGAGCCCCTCCTGGAAGAGGACTAGCAGAAGTGGCCTGTGGATTCTGGCCAGGAGAGCTGGAGGAAGGCGGTGGCTGCAAAGCCGCCCCCTCCCCGGGCACAGGGCCCTGAGCAGTGGCTGACGGGGCACACGGAGCCCATGTGTAGGGCAGATAGCAGAGTTGTCCCGGCACCCTGGAGGCCGCCCAGATCCTCCCCTGAGGAGCGGGCGCAGAGAGCAGGGCTGCCCGGGCTCCTGCGGGCAGGCCCGGACCCTCCCTGGAGCCTCGCGGCCGTGGTGTCCAGGGGGCCAGAACGGCTCCGGCTCTCGCGGCAGCACCGTGGAGGCTGCCGAGGCGTGCCAGCCACTGCTGCGTGGGGTTCAGCAGGTAGAAGCGGACTGAGCTCCCTGGAGCCGTTGAGGAGTCCGGCTCGTGGCAGCAGGAGAAAGCGCCAGTGAGCAAGCAAGCGTGCTGCAGGGCCGGTCCCAAGTAGGCAGCAGGCTCGGGCCGCTTTCCTCTCGGGGGGGCGGGGGGGCGGTCTTCGCTAGCTGCAGGGGCAGGTGCACGGATTACATGAGTGCTCAGCTGATGTTGGCCGTGTGCCCCTGACAACTCACTGTGGTGCCTCGTCTTAGGGCAGCCGGCTGTTTTCCCGCTGGCTCTGGCGGCTGCTTGGCACGGCTTCCTTGCTCGCTTGCTTGCTAGCTTGCTTGCAGTGGGGAGGAGCAGACAGCCCCGCGGAGTCGGGGGGTGGGGTTGGCTCCCCTTGCCCCATGTGCTTCCCTCACAAGTCCGTACCGCCTCTCTCCTGAACTCTTGGCTCTGCTGGCTCCTGAACACTGGGGAGTGTGTAGGGCCTCACGCTCGTCACCCAGCCCCGGGTGTCTTAGTGCGCAGCAGCAGCGGGAGGGAACCGGGAGCCACCCCCTGAGGCCTGCTGGCTGGCTCGGGCCGCTCCAGAGAACCAGGCCTCTTCCAGGGCGGGGAGGTTGGGCTTGCAGGGGCCAGGCCTCTCGCCCGCGAAGTTCTCTCCCGGGGGACGTTGGGTGGGAGACAGCAAGGAGGGGCAGGCCCGGCTGTGCAGTCCCACAAAGCAGCGCAGCCTCCAAGGGACAGGCAAAGGCTGCCTGTCCCAGGCTCTTTCGGGCCACCGCACCCGGATAGTCTGGAAGGCCCGCTTGGGTTCCTCTGCCCGGTGCAGCAGTGCCCGTGCCCAGGGCCCACGCGACTCCCGCACGGCCTGCGAGGCTCCCCAGCTATTTCCGTGTGGCCTCTCAAGGACAGGTCAGGGCTTTGCACCCTCAAAGAGCGGTTGCTTTTGCTGGTGCTACGTACGGGGGGCCGGGGCGGGGGTGCTGCTGTGAGAGAGCAGCTTTGGGTCTAGCCCGGGCCGATGACTTGGGCTCCTACCGAGGCAGTGCTTGTTCGTTTCCGGCGGTGGTGAGGTGGTGCCTGGGGAGTGGCGGGCGCTTCCTCCCCGGCACCATCGGTCGGGCGTAGGAAGGGCTCTGCATCTGGAGGGGCCTTTCTTCCGGGCGGGTGGGGGAAGTCCGTCCAGAGAAGGTGGAAGTGAGGTGCCCAGACCTGGATCTCTTGCTGCCCCGGGCTGGGAGGCGGAGCCCTTGTGCCTGCAGCGGGACGCGGTGCAGACTGTGGGCTGTTTCCTCTTGCAGGAGCGAGGGGGTTGGGCTGGGCTGCCGGAGAGCCTCCACGTGCCACCCTGGAGCCCTCCGCTGCTCCCCCAGGGAGGGTGGGGGGACTTTCCTCGCCTGCCCCTGCCCCGTGTGCTGACCAGCCAGCCCTTCTCTCCGATACAGATGGCAGCCCAGCGGCAGCGGGCCCTGGCCATCATGTGCCGGGTCTACGTGGGTTCCATTTACTACGAGTTGGGGGAGGACACAATCCGGCAGGCCTTTGCCCCCTTCGGCCCCATCAAGAGCATCGACATGTCCTGGGATTCCGTCACCATGAAGCACAAGGTGGGTGAGGGCTGGCTCAGCTTGAGGCAGCTGGTGGGGGTGCGGTGGGGGGTTCCGCTGGCTGCAAGGTAACACGGCCCCTCTTCCCCCAGGGGTTTGCCTTCGTGGAGTACGAGGTGCCGGAAGCGGCTCAGCTGGCCCTGGAACAGATGAACTCGGTCATGCTGGGCGGGCGGAACATCAAGGTGGGTGCGGGAAGCTCTGCCCAGGAAGGCTCGGCGCAGCCCGTCTGCACGCCTCGTGGCGGGAGGGAGGAGTGCAGGGCCCCAACGCCTGGCCTGGCGTGTGAGATGCCCGCATCACCACGCACCGCCTGCCCCATCATCGGGTTCGTGGGACACCTGTCCCCCTCTGCAGGGAGCCGAGGCCCGTGCCAGGCCCCGGGTTCCGCGGCGGTCCTGAGCTGTCCTTGTTCCCGCGCCCACGCAGTGCCGGAGGAAAGTGCCGAGCCACCGGAGCGCCTTCCTGTGGTTCTCCTGGCTTGTCCTTTGGCCCGCCTGCCCGCGGGTGCGGGTGGCTGGCCTTCTGGCCATCCTGGGTGGTGGCGACGCAGGCGGTCTCCCAGCCCGGCAGTGCCCGCCTCCGTCACAGAGCGTCGCCTCCCCGCAGGTGGGAAGGCCCAGCAACATCGGCCAGGCCCAGCCCATCATCGATCAGCTGGCAGAAGAGGCCCGGGCGTTCAACCGCATCTACGTGGCGTCAGTTCACCAGGACCTTTCCGACGACGATATAAAGAGTGTCTTTGAGGCCTTTGGGAAGATCAAGTCCTGCACGCTGGCACGAGACCCCACGACCGGGAAGCACAAGGGCTATGGCTTCATCGGTGAGCCAGTGGGCCAGCCCCGCAAGGACTGCCAGGACCTGACATGCTCCGGGCAGGGTGCCCCCAGGCGGTCTTGGCCGCGCACGGGAGAGCCTTGCGGAGGGAGGGAGGCAGGCGCTGGGCTTTCTCGGCGGGCACGCCTGGCCCGTGGGGGTTTGTGACGGCCTTACTTTACGCTGCTGCGTGTAGTTCAGAAACGGTTCAGTGTAGTAAGGCATACGCCGTTCCCTCTCGAAGCACCGGGTCGCTGTGAGCAGAGGGCCCGGCTGGAGCGCCCTCAGCCCGGCCCAGGTGCTGCCTCTTGTGTGCTCGCGCGGCAGCAGTGCTCATGCTCCTGGCCTTGCTTTTGCAGAGTACGAGAAGGCGCAGTCCTCGCAAGACGCCGTCTCTTCCATGAACCTCTTCGACTTGGGGGGCCAGTACCTCCGCGTGGGCAAAGCTGTCACTCCACCCATGCCACTCCTGACTCCTGCAACACCAGGAGGTCTGCCCCCTGCCGCTGCCGTCGCAGCCGCAGCGGCCACAGCGAAGATCACTGCTCAGGTACGGGGCAGGGGCAGGGGTGTGAATGGGGCCAGGCGAGCTGCCCTTCCTCCAGACGAAGGGAGAAGCAGCTGCCCCTTTCCCAGGCTGGCTGGTGTTCCCTCTGGACAGCCTGTCGTGGGCTGGATGTAGCAGTGCTTGAGCCTAGAAACGCCTCCCTCGCTTGCTCTCACACGCGCAACGCCCCGCCTCTTCCTCTTCCCCCAAGACAGTGCTGAGATGTGGAGGGTGGGTGGGCGAGCCCTGCGGGGAGGGGGCCTGGGGCCGCTGGCAGGCCAGGCTCGTCCTCATCATCTGTCCAGGTGAGGCTCCCCAAGTGGAGCTGGCAGTAGCAGGAGAACGACGAGGCAGGGGGTGAGTGGGCGGAGCTGCTGGGGGCAGGTTTGTCTGGCTTAATGGTGGGTCTTGAAGCGGTGGCCCCCGATGGCGTGTGCTCCCCCCCGCCCCTGGTCTGCCCTGTAGGTGCCGCCTCTTGTGTTGGCACTCCGGCTCGCTCCCTTCCTCCCTTGCGGCTGCATCTGTCTCCGCTCTGACATGGGCAGGGCAGCAAGGGAGGTGGCCCGCATCGGTGCTGTGTGAGGCATGGAGGGGAGGGCAAGGGTTGTGACGGAGACTGTTCCTCTGCCGGTCCCAAGGAGAGGCCAGGAGTTCTTCTCGCCGGGACCAGAGTGCAGGACACAGAATCAGCGGTCCACGCTCCGGGCTGGAGCTCAGGAGGAGCTTCCTCCCTGCCAGCAGTATGACAAGTGGCGAGTTGGGGGCTGCCAGGAGCGCCTCCCGGCCCCTCCCTGCTCTTCTGTTCTGCAAAAGCTAGGCTGGCGCTGCCTGGGCAGAAGTGACACACCGCGGATTCCTGTGTTGCAGGAGGCTGTGGCAGGCGTGACAGGCGCTGCTGTGCTCAGCACATTGGCCACCCCGGGACTGGTGACGCCAGCACTGACCCTCGCCCAGCCCCTGGGGGCTCTCCCGCAGGCCGTGATGGCTGCGCAGGCACCGGGTGTGATCACAGGTGAGTCTGTTGGGCGGGGGGCGGCTCGCCCTTGACCTCGTCCACTCGGTGCCCGACAGCCCCTCTGGAGCCTTTCCAGGGGCATCCTGAGAGTTCGCACACACGGCGGCTTTGCCCTTTTGCTCCGGCACCTGGCCTGCAAAGGAGTCCTCCCCCCGGGGGGCTGTGGAGGGTTCGTAAGCGCACCTTGATTGGCTGATACTCGCCCTTCTTCCAAATGGCAGTGGGCCGTCCCAAAGGATGCTGCGCCCTGCGCTTCATGTCAGTCCTTTCCGCCCTCTGGTGGGTCCTCCATCTGGGGTGTGCAGGCAGAGCAGGGCACGCCTCGCGACGGCCGCCTTGGCTCAGTCAGTTGCGTCGGCCGCCGTTTCCAGGGCTGCAGGGAGAGTGGCCCTGGCCGAGCCGGGACCTTTGCTTGGGTGGCTGTCCTCACCACAGGGCGTCCTTGGTTGCTAAGCTCCGCCAGTGTGTGCAGTAGGGCTGCAGCAGGCAGAAGGATGGTCTCAGATGGGCGGCTTTGCTCTCCACACGCCTCCGTGGGCCTGCTGGTGGCCCACGTGCCCCGCCTGGGGAGATGGCTGGAGCTCTTCATGGTCTGCTTGGAGTTCAGGGATATCTGCAGATTGGCTGCCTCACCCGCACTCCAGCCTGCTCAGCACGGGAATTAAAGCCACGGCCAGGCCCTGCGCGTCTCACCTGCTCCTGGTGTTGGTGGTTGGCATGAGGGGAAACGATAGCCAAACTCTGAGCCGCCCCTTCATTGGGATGGAGCTACAGGTGCCGCTTCCAGTGCTCTGCCTCTGTTTTCCCAGTCATCCTTCTCTGCTTGTTCTTCAGCAAACAGATTGTGATTTGTGCCTACAAAAAGTGCACAGATTCTGTGTTCTTTAAAACAGAGGGATTTAGCCGCATCATTTGGGCTGGGGGAGACTAAGGGGACTGCAGAGAGCTCCGGCACACAGGCTCCAGGCTGGGGAATTGGCAGCCAAATGGCGGGTGGCTGCAGCCTCTGAACGGGGAAAGCAGTGCCTCTTTTTTCCTCTGAGAAAAGCCGACATTCTGTGGGCTTCTACTATGGGAAAGGGGCACTGGAAGGGAGGAATGGAGCAGCACATCACACAGGCTAAAAATGATCGAGGGTGGGGAGTTGCCTTCCTTACAACCCTGGAATGTGGTGAAACTGGGAGGGGTTTGGGGCAAGCAAAAGGAAGGGATATGGGACCAGCTGCTGCCTGAGGGAGGGTGATGTGGCCACTGGCCCGGCTGACTTCGCAAAGGAAATTAAGGCCGGGTCAGATGGAGCGGGTGGACAGGCGCATCTGTTGAAGGCCGCTGGCTCTGCTGGCCGTCAGTCCTTGTGGGGAAATGGGGCGTTATCACTCGGTATGTTTCCCTGTGCTGTGAGCCGCCCAGAGAGCCTGTGGCCACGGGCGGCATACGAATGCGGCAAATAAACGCCTTCCCGGAGGGCTGGGGCCAGCCACGGCAGGAGGCAGGAGGCCGGGCTGGAGAGGCCTGGCCAGTCCTGCTCACTGCGACGCTGCGTCGCCCCGACCTTGACCTTCAGCCGTCCCACTCCCCTGCCCGGGGTGCTCTCAACCCCGAGAGCCTTCGGTGAGGTCGGGAGGCTGCGGGGCAGGACTGCCCTTGCCTGAAGCCGGGCCGGTTTTCCTCTGCCGGGGCTCTTTCCTGCAGTGCCCTGCAAAGGACGCGCTGCCCCTCCCCTGCTCTGCTCCTCCACATTCTGTTGTGCCGCAAGCCGGAACTGAAATGAATGTGATCGTGCTTGGCACCACTCGGCGCGCACAAAATGGTCAAGATGCTCCAGGTCGTGAAGGGGCAGGACAGCTTGATTGGGCACACGGTTGAAGCACGCAGAACCAAACTGGCTGCGGAGGGTTTCCTTCTCTGCAGAGACATGCCTTAGTAAACCCTGGTGCGAGTGAGGCCGACGGCACATGCCCAAAGAATGGGAGGGGTTCTCCCTTGGTGCGCTCGCAGTGCCGTAAAGTGTCGATGAAAAGCACATCAAGTGACACCGAGAGCCACAGTGACGGAAGCTGAGCCCCCCGTGTCCCGCGTGTTCGGAAAGGGAGGGTGAACTGCGTCCTTTACCACCAGGTTTAACAAAGAGCATCAAGGGAGCGGTGAACGGAGCAGAAGGCGTCCTTCAGCAAACGGAAGACTTGCCCAGGCTAAGTGAGCCTAAAGGAGCACGAGCTTGCGGCACAGAAATGCAGGCAGGCCAAAGGAGAAAGCAAAGAAATGCCTGCGGGAGCAGAATATCACCGACAACATAAAGATCGACAGTATATAATTCTCTATATAGTCCTGTATGCTTTTGTGAAGAAAAAAACCAGGCAGAGCGGCCATTGGACAGCAAGTTGTACTAAGGGAATACTAAAGAGGAGAGAGGCGATTGCAGAGAAGCCTCTTTGTGAATCCATGCTTTCTGTAAGCGAGCGTGAGGAACTAAGCTGCTAGTGGCAACTAAAAAGGAAATTTTTAATTAAAAAGAAAATTCTCCCCTCCTCGTAGGTCATTCCATGAATGGGAGAGAAAGAAGTAGTGAAGGGTGGAATTCACTGCCACAGGAAGCATTGGCGGGCACCAAGTGCAGCAGCTTTGAAAGGGGACTGGAGGAGAATCCTTCCAGTGGCTGCTAGACTTGTTGACTGTGTGCTGCCTCCACCATGAGAGGCACTCTGCCTGCCTCCGCCAGTTGTTGGGGAGCATGGGCCAAGGAACCTCTTCGGCCCATCCCACTTGAAGGATGGGTGAGAGGGTGGTTTGCCGTCACGTGAACAAAGTACTGGCCTGGACAGGCCGCTGCTCTGATCAAGCATGGAGCGTCTCAGCCTGGACTTGGCCCGAACTCATTTGCCCAGGGCCTGCGATGACATGCAAATAGTGATGCGCCTGCTTGAAGGAGTGAGCACAGCGCTCCCAGTGTATAGTCAAGTGGAGAATGGACACGAAGTCCAACCTTGTCACCTTTGACTTCAAAAGAAGAAGCTTCTCTAAAATGAGGGAAGTGCTGCAAAGGAATTTGAAAGGGAGGGACAAGATGGTTAAATCCCTTAGACGCCTGGTGGTTAACCACAATAGAAGCTCAGCAAGAATCGTAAGCCGTAAGTTAGTAAAAGTATCATCAAGTCCAAGAAGGCACCAGTGCGATTAATGAGGAAGGCCAAGGAAGCCGCTCCAGAAGAGCCTTTCTTCAGAGAACGAGGGCTTGCCTGCTGGAGGACACACGAGGGAGCACAAGTGTGTCCAAGCCAGACGCGAAAGAGCATTGGAGGGGGCATCTCTCGCAGTGCCAAGGGCAGCAATGAAGAATTCTTTAAATGGGTCAGAAGCAAAAAATCGGCTAGGGAGGTGGTTAAATGATGATGGAGTTAAAGAGCACTAAAGCAGGGTACGGGGATTGTGGAGAAGTGGAATGCCCTGTTTTGTTCTGCCTTCACTGCAGAAGATGCCAGACGGGCACCTGCTCCTGCCTCAGGAATGGGGCCTGAGGACCTGCAGCAAACGCTGATGACGGGAGTGTTTTATCGGTTTGTTGGTTACGCTCTTGCACGCTGCCAACTATTCCAACAGGAATCTCTAGGCAGATTATAATATTAATCAGAAGCACCGTTCTTAAAAATAATGATTCAATAAATAGATATAAAAACATAATAAAACAACATTATAGTTGCCATTTAAAGTAATAAATATAGTGACAAAGGGATGACTGTGCACACTATTAACGTTAAATAAGTTCAAATCGGTTGTTAAAATGCCTGGCAAAGAGATATGTTTCTGCTTGGCACCAAAAAGAGAATAGTGTTGGCACCTGGTGACTCTCTCTGGGGGACCTATTGTATAAGTGGGGGGCAGCCACCGAAAAGGCCCTCCTAGGTGCCACCCCATCCAGCTCCTTGCGGGATGGCTCTTTCAGAGGGACCTCCTCCCCACCTCTGAATGGGTGGGCAGGTGTGTATAGGGGAAGACGGTCCCGACGGTAGCCAGGCTTGATACGTCAAACCAAGCACTTCAAATGGACCCCAGCCCTGCAACCGGCAACCAGCGTCGTTTGTATAAAACTGGTGCCACTTGGGCCCACGAACAAACACCTGCTGCTAAACGTGCAGCCTGATGCTGAGCCAGCTGCCTTCGCCAGGCCATCTCTAAAGGCTTCCCCATGTAAAGCTCGTTACGGTAATCTAATCCGGATGTTACCAGAGCGTGAGTAACCGTGACCAGGCTCTCTCTGTTCAGGTAGGGGCAAATTTGGCATATCCATCCCAGCTGAAGGAAGGTGCCCCTGGCCACCAAGTCTACCTGGGCCACCCAGGCTAGTCCTGGGTTCACCCCCAAGCTGTGGACCCCGGCCTTTGGGGGGCGTGCAGCTCCTTCCAACCTGTCAGACAACCCACCTACCAGCAGTACTTCCATCTTGTTTGGATTGCATTTCAGTTTATTGACCCTCATCCAGACACAGGTTCAGCACAGAGACTGCTTCACCTGGATTAGATGTAAGTGAGATGTACTGATGAGCATTGTCCACATACTTCCGACACCTCAGTCCAAACCTCCTGAAGACCTCTCCTGGCGGTTTCGTGTCGATGTTGAACAGCATGGGAGATGGTTTAGAGCCCTGTGGAACCCCCTAGTACAGCCTCCATGGGGCAGAGCAACTGCGCCCCAGCACTACCTTCTGGACACAGCTGGTCAGGAAGGAGCGGAACTGCTGCGAGGCAGTGCCTCCGCCCCCGAGCTGGCCACCCGATCCAGGAGGACACCATGGTTGAGGGTGTCGAAAGCTGCCGAGAACCAACAGGGCTGCACTCCCTCTGTCTCCTTCCTGGCAGAGGTCACTGGACAGGCTGGCCCAGGCAGGCTCTTTCCTAAATTGGCTTCCTCCGAGATCCAAGAGCTGCCCAGGCACCACTCACTCCAAAGGGGAGGTTCACCACTGGGTGGTAGTGAGTCTGGGCTTGGCTTTATATTCTCAGCTTCATTGAAAAAGTGGAGGCCCAGAGTGAGTTCATCCTAGAGTTCTCAAAGAATTTAAATATGAAATTTGTGACGCATGCGAAATGTCCCTCAAGATCAGCTTCTGTGCCAAAAGAGTCAAAAATGGCCAACGGGGATCCATGGCAGGTTTGGAAAATTATAGGCCAGTTAGCATAATGTCAATGAAAGCATTATTAAAGAAAAATTAGTAAACATATTGAAGGACAAGCCCTACAGAGAAATAATCAGCATGGTTTCCATAAAAGTATGTCTTGCCTCACTAACCCTTCAGAATTCTTTAAGGATGTCCAGTGTTACACTCACATTCTGCTTTTGAGTTTCCTGTGGACAGCTGGCTGCTTTGGTCCAGCCTGCTGTTTCTTATATTCTTGTGGAGAAGTAGGATACAGACAGTCCCTGGGTAATAAACATCTGGGTTATGAACAGCCCATACTTAGAAGCACATGGACTGTCATAAACCCTGTACGAATCTCTTTGGTGAAAAGCAGTGAGTATCTCTAGGGAACTATGCAACACCTCTCTCAGTGGCTGTGTAATTCCCTAGAGCTTTCTGTTCCACGGCATCGGACACTAGACTCCAGTGGTAACCGCCCCGCTCTCCAGCAGCACAAGCAGAGCCTGGCTGGCCAGCAGCCAGTTCATCTCCATTATCATCAGTTAACGTTAGGCTTAATGTTAACTCAAAAATGTTCTAAACTTGTTTTAAGAACTGTTTTTGTTAGTTTTTTTACAATACTGTAGACCTTGCGCACACACACAGATTCTCTCTCGAGTACCTGTACTGTATTCTTTATTATTACAGTATTATTATCAGTATTACAGTGCTATATTGTGTTTAAGATGCTTCAGTGAATATGGAAGTATTTCTTGCATGTTTTATATGCATAGAGAGGTAAAATACGTACACATACTAAGAGGAGCATTTGGCTTACTCATGTGATCACCTTGCATACAAATCTCCTCCTTAAGCCAGGGACTGCCTGTGTAAGAAATGCTGCATGCATCCGATAGAGCTGGACATCTTCTTGATTTGTGCATTGGAACTTGGTTGGCGTGAGTTGTCGTCTGCTGCTGCTCCAGCACATTTGAGCTGTGCTTTTCCCACAGGTGTGACTCCGGCACGCCCACCCATTCCTGTCACCATTCCCCAGGTGGGTGTAGTGAACCCCATCTTGGCCAGTCCCCCGACACTGGGCCTGCTAGAGACTAAGAAGGAGAAGGAAGAGGAAGAAATTTTCCAGGAATCAGAGAGGCCCGAGATGCTCAGCGAACAGGAGCACATGAGCATCTCTGGCAGCAGCGCCCGCCATATGGTGATGCAGAAGCTTCTTCGGAAGCAGGAGGTGAGTCGGGGCAGGCGTCTGCCAGCAGAACGCAGGGGTGCTGCTGAGTGGCGACTGTTGGCCGCATTGTGGCTGGTGGGGGTTATAGAGATCTTGCTTCGTGTTCTGGCTGGAGGTGGAGGGCAAGGGAGGGGAGTGTGACTAGTGCGCTGAGGTGCTGGTGGCTTCACACTAGCTTTGGGGTCAGGCGTTACGGTCCATGTTAGCCTGGAGGTACGAGACCTTGTCCCTCTGCTCTCCCCACAGTCAACCGTAATGGTCCTGCGGAACATGGTGGACCCCAAAGACATCGATGATGACTTGGAAGGGGAAGTGACAGAGGAGTGTGGCAAGTTTGGGGCTGTCAACAGAGTCATCATATACCAAGAGAAGCAAGGCGAGGAGGAAGATGCTGAGATCATCGTCAAGATCTTTGTTGAGTTCTCCATGGCCTCAGAGACTCACAAAGCCATCCAAGCTTTGAACGGCCGTTGGTTTGCTGGCAGGAAGGTTGTGGCTGAGGTGTATGACCAGGAAAGGTTTGACAACAGTGACCTGTCAGCATGAACTCTGCTCCAGAGAGACTTTTCTGTGTTCTCAACTCCTTCGTGTGTTCAGTTACGCCCCTGGGCCCACATTGTTTGTTCCTGTGATCTGTATGTCATTTTGCATAAAAGTGCAAAGAAAAAAGATGACCATTCCCATGTTGTGTGTGTGCGGGCATGAACTAGAACTCCTTACTGCTGACCTCCGCCACGGCGAATGGGGCAGGTAGCCAGTCTGGGGCTCGTTTTTCCTGGGAAGACGGTAAGGGCTGAGCAGCATGCGAGTTGGGCTAACTGAAAAGGAAACGTTCTTTGGTTCCACTGGACCCCCAAAGTGGAATTGCTAGTCTGAGCTCCCCTGCTGGAAGACCGGACAGTCAACGTAATACCAGTTTTTAAGAGAGATCCGGGATATTGGAGGCCAGAGCCAGTTCCCTCAATGCTTGTTCTGGATAAGAGCACAAGAAGAGCTGTGCTGGCCCCAGGCCCCAGCAGGCCCCTCTGGACCAGCACTGCGTTCATTCAGTGGCCCACCAGGCACCACTGGCATGTCTGCCTGTGAACAGAAGGCATCCCTTTACAGAACGGGGAGGGAGACCTGTACCCCTTAATCTGTTTTGGGAGATTTCTGAACTCTGAAGCAGATTTTGACAGGGAAGCAGAGACATTTCCAAAAACTGCCCTCCACCCATTTTGCGGGGAGAAACCTTGTGTCAGTATAGGGTTACTAGTCTAATACCAGCTGTCAATACCTACAATTGTTACTAAGCATACAGAGAAAATTTTATTGCAGAAAAATCAGCATGGCTTCTGCAAAGGAAAGTCCTGCCTCACCAACCTTCTGGAGTTCTTCCTTATCTTTTGATTATAAATATGCAACAGACAGAACATCACATAAATTATATAAAATCATAATTACACATGAAACTGATATCGTTAACAATCACCAAACAAAGTAATCCTAATTTTTTCAACACATAATGCCATCCACTACTCAAATTTTACTCCAGCATTGCATAAGCTCTCAGTTTATTCATGTCCAAATCAAATTGCTGTTTTCTATAAGAAATGAATGGCATGTAGAGTTATTCAAATTTTATAATCTGACTAGATGAGCAAATATTGTCTCACGGGAGAAGTGTGTGGTAGTAGATTCTTTTATTAGACACAGAAGCACTTGTTACAGGTGTGTAGACCTTCATGGCCCCTTCTAACTCTACCATGATTCTGCAGACACAAATTCACAGTTTTGATAAGTGTAAAACCAAGCATCTGTGGTGAAATCTGGTTTAAAAAATTGCCCAACAATCTTGCAGAAACCTCTGGAACAGCATGACATTGTGAATGGAATAATGGAATTAATTTACCCAGTGTGTGAAACATTGCATGAACATACAGCTTCATGCCACATAATTAAAAGCTAACCCTTATTTTACGAAGAATAACCTTTGGACTATAGTGTATCTTAAACAGAAAACTAACTTTAGATAGATTTTTCCTCAAAAAGCATTTTATTTTTAAAAATCCCATTCAAATCCATTTTAAAATCTGATTTCAAAAACTCATTGATGCTTACCCATGCTGCTGGGGGAGGTGTTGCTCCACATATCAAAGTCCAAGATGCCCAAAAATTTAAAAGGTGCAGCTCCACAGAAGCCCCGTGAGTGACGACAGCTGGATCCAAGACTAATTTAGTCTTAGAAACCTGCTATCATTCCGTATGTGACAATGTTCAGGGCAATCTTGTGATGGAAAGTATCAGGGAGGCCTTCAGATGAAGAAGTGCTGTAATCACGGGTAGCTTCAGTCCATCCTTCCAATTAACTGGGCAAATACATGTTCCAATGATGACAAAGATGTCACCTTTCTCAATGTTCTAAACAACTGTTCCCTAGAGGTGTCCCTAGATTTACTCCCAAGTGCTGTTACCTAGGACTTGGCATAAGATGTAAATGTTGTTGAACAAGGTGGAAATGGTAACCAGTCTTACTTGATTTAGTATACAGTTAAGTGGAAAATTGACACAGAAGCCCAACACACATATTTGACGACAAAAAAGGAAGCTTCTCAAAAATGAGAGAATCGGTGAAGAAGACACTGATGAAGAGGAGAATCAAGAAGTTTAAATCTCATCAAAGCACTTGGAAATTACTGAAAGCATTATGACAGAGGCTCAGATAATATGCACACCAGAAGTGAGAAAAGGTAGCACAAAGTCCAAGGCATCAGCTATGATGGCACACAGAGAAAGTTTCCTTGAAAAAATGGAAGTCCTGCCCAAATGAGAAAAGCAGATGAGAGGCAAGCTTGCACAAGGGAGATGCTAGCAGGTGATCCGAAAAGCAAGGGGCACATTGCTAACAACATCAAGGTTAACAATAAATAATTATTTAAATATATTTGCAGAAAGCAAGCAGCTCAGGAAGCAGATGGGCCATTGGCTGATAATGGAATTAAAGGAGCATTAAGGTGAGGGGGTGAGGAGACTGCAGGGAAGCTGAATAAATTCTTTGCATCAGTCTTCACAGCAGATACTTGTCCCTAAGTTTATGTATTCTGGAAGGAAGTCTCAGGAATTAAGGCAAGGAGTAGTGACCAAAGATGAATTCTCAACCTCAAACAAAGTCAGCAAGTCACCTGGCCTACGCAGAATTCACCCTAGAATTACTAAGAACCCAAACATGAAATTGCTGAACTTTTAACTAAAATTATTAATGTCCCTAAAATCAGATTTTGTACCAGAGGAATGGAGAATTACCAATGTACACCAATTTTTAAAAATGGATCCAGGGGGATTCAGGGAATTACAGACCAGTTAACATATGTTCTAGATAAAATGCTTGAAAGCATAATTAAAATCAGTAAGCACATAGAGGAACAACCCCTGCTGGAAAAAAAACCAAATCACAGTGGCTTTCACAAGGGCAAGTCTTGTCTCACTAACTGATTGGAACTGAGAGTGTCAATGAGTACATGACACGGACTGGATGATCCAGTATCACCCAAGGCTGATTACTTGGACTACCAAAAGGCTTCCGACAAAGTCACCAAAGGCTCCTGAGCAAACTAAGCAGTCATGGAATAAAAGGAGAAAGCATGTCATAGCCTTGTCATGCACATCTAAAATGTGGAAGAACTTGAGAAGGATCTGCTAATTTCAAAGTTTACTAGAGTATCTTTCCTACAATGAAGGGCTAAACTAAAAGTTCCAAAATACACAGAAACAGAGCAAGTCAGAAGGGTCCTCCCGGGCCATCCAGTCTGACCCACGGCCCCATCCAGCTCCGCTCATGATGCCCACCATGTGCATGTCCAGCTATCCACTGACACCCTCACCGACGGGGGCTCAGCCACCTCCCGGGGAAGCCCACCCCACGCCCTGGGGGTCCCGACTGGCAGGAAGGGCTCCCCGGCATCCAAATGGGACCTGGGTTCCCTGAGCTCGGCTCCCTCGGAGCGCGTCCTGCCCTCCTCTGCGGGGGAGAACAGGTCTCGGCCCGCCTCCGTGTGACACCCCCTCACGCAGCTAGAGGAAGGTCAAAGAAGGGGGACACGAGGGCCGTGATGGCCGCCCAGGCTCGCCCAGTTAATAGCGCACAGACCGGGCGCAGGACGGGCTGCGAGGCCCGACGGCGGGGGCTCCGGGGGCGGGGGCGGGGGCGGCGGGCGCGCGGAAGGCGGTGGCGGCTCCCCTCGCGCCGCCGGGCAGGGGCCGTTCGACCTGTCGGAAGGGGCTTCCGCGCAGCTTCTGCGTGGCCCGCCGGCCCGCCCGAGCCCCCGGCGGGAAGCCGGGAGGCCCCTCGCGCTCAGCCGGGGGAGCAGCGGCGGGAGGGGCCGAGCGGAGCCAGGCCCGGCGGCCGCGCGCCAAGGGCCTCCGCGGAGGGACGACGGGGGCCGCACGCAGGCGGGCGCCCAGCCCGCTCGGCGGCCAGGCCCTCCCGCTGCCGGATGCGCCGGCGCGCTCCTTCCGGTGGCGCGAGGGGGCCGCTGGGAGCCGTAGTCGGCGGGGGCGCGGGCGGCCGCCCTTTCCCATCGAGCTTTGCGCGGGGGCGGCGCGGTGCGGCGCCGGCGGAGGGGCCGCTCCAGCCGCGGAGGGCGAGCGGGAGAGCGAGCGAAGGGAGCGGCGGCCCGAGGGACGAAGGGCCCGCGCGGGGCGGCCGGGCGACCCGCGGCGCGCAGTGAGGCGGCCCTCAGGCCGGGGAGGAGGAGCCGCCGTCGCCTGCGGCGGGCCGCTGAGAGGAGCCGGGCGGCGCCGGCCCCGGGCGCCGGCCGCGGCGAGGATGCTGCGCTGCATGCCCCCGCTGTGGCGCTGCAACCGGCAGGTGGAGACGCTGGACCGGCGCCACCGCTCGCTGCAGGCCGTGCCCGACGACGTCTACCGCTACAGCCGCTCCCTCGAGGAGCTTCTGCTCGACGCCAACCAGCTCCGTGAGCTGCCCAAGGTTGGTCGCCGCCGCCAGGCCGCGGGTGGGCCGGGCCGGGGGCCCTCGCGCGCGCCCACCCGCCCGCCGTGCACGCGCCGGCGTGGCCGCGCAGACCCTGACTGCGGCTCC
>NW_025336455.1:2781755-2832354 GCF_004798865.1 Varanus komodoensis
GGTGCCCGCTGGCCGCGCCCGCGGGGAGCGCTTGGTGCCGAGCGGCAGCGGCTCGCGCGCCTGCTCCCCGGCGGAAAAGGCCCGTGCTGCTCGGGGTCCGGGGCGGGGAGGCCTTGGCGCACCTGCGGGGTCTCCAGGAGGCCGGGCGGTTCCGCGGCGCCACCCCCGCCGCGGCCCTGCAGCGCCCGTCCGCCAGCCAGCTCGGCACTCCTGTGTTGCTGTCGGTGCAGGTGCGTTCTGGGCTCTTGCATTTTGATGCAGGTAGGCCTAATATTTTCTGGGGAGCAGAGGTGACGGCATGTGACTGGGAGGACTCCCCCACCCCCCAGTTGGTGAGTCTGGGCAAAGCAGGTGCTCTCTGGCATCCTGGGAATGAGTTTCTGGACAGCGGAAAGCTCAAGTGAAGCCTCTTTTTGCTGCCCAGACTGAGGAGGGAAGCCTGGCCGAATTCAAATGTGTTCGCTTGACCAGTTAGTTGTCTTGCGTAGTAAAGAGCTGTGCTTGTGCCGTACGGAGAGCACTTGTTTTGTGTGAGCGCATCAGGGTTTTCAGTGGAGGTCATGGGCACACTGCAGGGCTTCCCCCAAATTCCTGGGGAGGGAGGAACGCTGGCAGGCACCTCTCTTGTGCAACTGGTCCAGAGCTGCCGTGCCCCACCCGCCCCGGTCAGGGCAGGGCTATCGGCTCCGTGTGTCAGGGTGTGGAATGGTTGCCAGACCGTGTTCTGGAGTATTTGAATTACATTCCTCAGGGCCTTAACATGTGGGGCTAAATAGCAGGAAATCCAGCTAGCCTGCCTTTCAGGAGGTGGCTGCGGCTGCGGCCAAGTATCAGAAGTGGCCAGCTGGTTCTCTTAGTGCCTCTTAGTGCTTCCAGTCTTCTGGTTTGCCTCTTGTTCATCTCTATGCATGCAAGAAAGAACGAAAGAAAGAGGGATGCCGTGCCTGCCCCGCTGCTTTCAGCATACTTCCATCCCCGTAGGACTGCGTTCTGAATTCTGCACTTGCAGCTCACTGTGTGTGCATGCCGTGGATCATAGCAGGTGCCTTGCCCAGGCAGGTAGGCACGAATGCTCGCTCCCTCGGTCAGTGTCAGTTATCCCATCTCTTGCCTCTGGTGCAATTTAAAGCAATTCTGGTTCTGTGGCCTCCTCAGCTGTTCGCCTTGCAGGTTCAGGCCTTGTCTGGCCTGTCTGCCAGGGCATGCTGGCTGAGCGTCTTGTGGAGGAGTTTCTTGCGAAGGAGGCCTAGTGCTACTGCCAGAGAGGAGCTTCTCGCCGAGTTCCATCTGGGATATTTTGAAGGACAAAAGTGCCATATTGGGTTGCTTTCCCACGCAGGAATGTTAGGAGAGTCCAGGGACGGCTTAGTGCACACAAGCATGTTTGCTCCCGCTCTTTGTTCTCTTCCACCCCTGCTCTTCACTTTCAAGGCGTATAATAGGGCCACTGGTTTCCACAAAAGAACACTGATTGCTCCTTGGTTAAGTACCTCTCTCTCCCTCCCAAATCACAAAAGTGAACCAGAATGCACTGCGGGGTGTTTTCTGTTTTTTGCTGGATCCAGAGCCCATTTCTGCCCAAAGTATAACCTGCATCTAGTGCCCCATAGGTCCCCAAGCCTTACAGGGGCCTCTCTTGTGGATCCCAGAACCAAATTAGTCAACAACCTTGGCAGGAGAAGAGGCACTCACCAAGTTGACGGCACATCCCCAAAACCCCGACCTCACCCTGAAAATGGTGTCGCACTCCGTTAGTGGGGTGGCAGTCCTACATCAGCCAAGGACTTTCCCCTCTTGGGACAAGCAGGTCCTGTGCCTGCCAGGAGTCTGTCCTTGGTCACCGCAGCGTCACTGCCCAAGGTACACAAGACGAGGCAGACCCCTGTTCCTGTGACACTTGTTCCTATTCCCAAGTGCAAGACTTTGCACTTACCTGTATCTAACGCCATCCTGTTGTTCCCCGCCCACTTCCACAGTCTGTCCTGATCCTTTTGGATCTTGAGTGCCTTCTCCTCTGTCGCTGCCCCCATTTTGGTATTGGTCTTTGAATTTGGTCAGCGGACTGGTTAGCCCATTGGTAAAAAGGTTGCACAGAATCAGTCCCAGAACTGATTCCTGGGGGACTCCGCTCATCACTGGCTGCCGTCCTGATGGCTCTCCACCAATAGTCACCCACTGCTTATGGTCTGTCAGCCATGCCCTAATCCAGGGGTCGTGAAACTTTTAAACTGGGGGGCCAGTTGAAAGGTGCCGGAAGGTGGTGCTGTCAGTGCGTGCGGGCCAGCGCGCATGCTGAGGCGGGGGGCGTGGCGAGGCGGGGTGGGCACGCGCCACAAGGCGGGCGCATGAGGCAGTGGCTTGCTCACCTGGAGATAATTTTCTCCGAGGGAGCAAACCGCTGCCTCCCTGTGCGTGGGGCGAGGTGGGCGGCAGCAGGCGCGCGGGCGGGTGTGCCCGCGTGGAGGGTCCAGATGGGCACGGCGGGTCCCCAGGCCGTAGTTTGAGGACCCATGCCCTAATCCATCAGCTAGTGCATCGATCTGTCCCGAAGCTCATCAATTTAGATCCCTTCACTGGGAGAAATTACAGTTTATTCCCACCCTCTGCTTTCTGCTGTTTAACCTTACTGATCTATAAGAAGGACCCCCTCTTAATCCATGACTGCTCACTTTGCTCAGGAGTCTTTGGTGAGAATTAAGGGTAGGGTTTGGCAAAAGCCCTTTGGTAGTCCAAGCCAACAATCTACTGGATTGCCCCGTCTACATTCTTATTGACACTCAAAGAACTGCAGCAGGTTGGTGAAAGCAGCTTTCTGCTTACAGAAGCTATGTTGATTCTTTTTCAGCAGGGTTTGTCCCTCTGTGTGTTTACTGATTCTGTCCTCCTTAATAATGCTTTCAAGCAGTTTACTCAGAACAGATACTAAGATAACTGGCCTGTAATTCCCAGATTTTCCCTGGATCCCTTTTTAAACATTGGTGCTGCATTGGCCGTTCCTCAGTCCTCTGGTAAAGAGGCTGATCTTGGAGATGAAATAAATATTTTTGTAAAAAGACAAGGAACTCCTTCAGTGGGAACTCTGGGATGGGTGTCATTTGGACTGAGTGATTTACTGAATTTCAGTTTGCCAGTACGTTTCAGAATTTCATCTTTTGCCCCTGCTGTCTGCTTTAATTCTGCTGGTTCTCTTCCTGAATACTTAAATTCAGGAACTGATATTTGTTCTGCATCCTTTGATGTGAAGACCGATGAAAAGAATGTTTTCAGCTTCTCTGTAATCTCCATATTTCCATTTAGTGCCTTTTTAATTCAATTATCATCCATTGGTCCAACTTCCTCTTTAACTGGCTTCTTTCTTGTGATATATTTAAATAATTCTTCACTGTTGATTTTGACGTTGTTAGCTACATGCTTCTCAAAATGCTTCTCTGCTTCCCTGATTATCCACTTGCATCTTCTTGTGCAAGCTTGTGCTCCCTTTTCTTTTGCTGATTTGAGCAAGATTTTCATTTCTTAAAGAAAGCCTTCTTCTCCCTGATAGCTTCCTTGACTCTGTGTGTTGACCATGCTGGCGACCTTTTCGTCTTTTCCTCCTTTTTGGGGTATGCACACTGTCTGCACTTCTGTTACTGCGGTTTTCACAACATCACAGAATAGAGTTGGGAGGGGCTCTCTGTTCAGTGCAGGACACCAAGTTAAACCACCCCTCTCGGGGCTGTCCGGCCGTGCCTTGAGTGCCTCCAGCGGGAGAGCCAGCAACCTCCTGAGGTCATCGGTTCCGTTGCCATACTCCTCTGACAGTCAGGAAATTTTTCCTGATGTCTAGCCGGAATCTGGCTTCCTGTAACTTAAGTCTATTATTATTCCATGTCCTGCATGCTGGGATGATTGACAAGTGATCTTGGCACGTGTCCCTGTTGGATTTCATTGTGTTACTTTCAGCCCTGTCAAGAGCACTTGGGTTTTTGCTTCTGTCTTCCAGAGAATTAACTGTCCCACCCAGTTTTGCGCCTTCTGCAAATCTGATCAGCATTTGACCGCTCCTGTGCCGTGTGCTGCGCGGCCCCACCTGAGGCTAAACCTGGGATTTTGTCTCCCGGGCGTGTTCCCTGCCCGCCTGCTGTGGGGCACAGTCAGGTAGGGAGCGCATCAAGGCACTGAGCCTCCTCTGTGGAACATGCGTTCATCCAGTCGCACCCTGCAGAGTTGATGTCGGCCACTGGTGTGCTGGTCCTCCACCAGTTGCGCTTGCTGCCTGTCCAGGCCCAATTCAAGGTGCTCACGCTGACATCCAAAGCCCTCAGCGCTTGGGACCAGGATATCTGAAGGCGTGCCTGTCTCCCTGGAACAGGGGGCCGTTAGATGCAGAGCAGCCAGAAGACTCTGCCCCAGGGGAGGCCATGGCGCCCTCAGCCCACTTACGTGACTGGAGAGAGAGATGGGCGAGGGACCCGCTGTGAGGGAAATGCATGACACGCTGCCTAACCCTGAAAAAGGAGACAAAGGGTCAATCGAGTAAGGAAAAAGATACTAAAGTTTGCAACAGCGAAAGGAGAAGAGTGATCACAGCGTCATAGAACAGGACACTAAGTTACACAGCCCCATATAGATGACTGTCCAAATCTTTTTATTATTTATTTATTAAAAGCGTTTGTATGCCGTCCTATTATACAAGATCTCAGGACGGCTTACAATATTTAAAAGAACAATTAAAACAACAATTTCAATAAATAATAGAACAGAACAATAAATCAGAAAACAAGCAACAAGACATTTTTTGAATGTCTCCAGCATGGGAGAGCCCACAGTTTCCCCATGTAAGAGGTTCCACTGTCCTGCTGCTGTGACAGTCAGGAAATGTTTCCTGGTGTCAGGTCTAAATCTGGTTCTTTTTACTGAAGTCTGTTATCCTGTCTCCAGTGAAGGAGAGACAATGGGACCTATTACCAATGGACTTGATGGCCTTTCTCCTTCCAACTCTACTCTTCAATGATTCCATGTCCTGCACTTTGGAATGAATAAGAAGAGATCTTACCCTTCATCTTTTTGACGGCCTTCGGGGAATTGTACAGTGCTATCATATCTCCCCTCAGTGTTCTCTCCTGGAGGCTGAACATGCCCAGTTCTGTCTTTCCTCGGATGGCTTTGCCTCCACTCCCTGAATCATGGCTTGTCTCCGTCCTTTTTAAACATAGGTACCCAGAACTAGACATAGTCCTTCAGGTGAGGTCTGACGAGTGCTGAGGTGGTGGAACTGTATTTCGGAAGTGACGCTTCTGTTAATGCCGCCCAAAATAGCGCTCGTCCCTTCTGCGGTTGCATCCCATTGTTGGCTCATAGTTAGCTTGTGATCGGCAAGAACCCCAAGATCCTTCTCGTTTGCAGGCTCGTCGAGCCAAGCGTTCCCCTTCTTGTAGCAGCGCGTTTGGCTTCGCGTCCCTAAGTGGAGAACTTGAAATCCCCCCCGAATTTCAGACCACCCTGGAACTTCTCTCTCTTCCAGGGAGTTTGCCCTTCTGCCCAGCTTTGTGTCCTCTGCAGATGTAATTCTCTCTCCTTGCACTTGCTCCTCTAAATCATGAACGAAAATGTTGGAGAGTGCTGGTCCCGGGACGCTTCCCTGCGGCTCCCCGCTTGGCTCCCCTGCCCAGCCGGAGAAGGGGCCGCCGAGGAGCGCTCCCGGAGTCCGATTCTGCAGCCAGCTGTGGCTCCGGCTACTGCTGGCATGATCTCGCCCGCTTTCTGCTAGTCTGGCCATCAGGCTGTCGTGGGGCCTTGCCAAAGGCTTTGCTGTAGTCCAGATGGGTTATGGCCACTGTGTTGCCACACTCCGTTTTGGAGGCTACCCAGTCAGACATGAAGTTGCATTCATCTGGCAGGATTTCTTCTTGAGAAATCCACGTTGGCTTCTAGTAATTCCTGCATTGCCTTCCATGAACTCGCAGACTGCTTGTTTTATAATTAGTTCTAGAATTTTTCCCAGGATTGATGTCAGGCCAACTGGTCTACAGTTAGTTAATTCTCAAAGGCGATAGCCAGTGGTGCTGAGAGTTCCTCCACTGGCTCTTTGGACTGAAGGTCCTCAGGCCCTGGAGACTGGAACTCAGGCAGCCCAATTTGAGGCCCTTGACCATTTGCCTGCCCATCCTGGGCTGCCTCCCTGCCCCTGCAGCTTGTACCACACCTTCATAAGGAGGGCGCGCGGTCGAAGCCGCAGCCGAGTGCTTCTGCCTTTTCTCTGCCATCTGCTGCCATTGTTCCATCCGTGGTGAGTAGCTGAACTTCTCCCGTTTTCCGTCCACAGTGAGCAGTTGAATCCCCTTCTCTTTTGTCTGTCTCTTGCTCTGGATACATTTGAAGATGACCGTTTTGTTGTTTCCAGGGCCCCTCACTAGCCTCAGTCCGTCCATTGCTCTGACCTTCCTGACGTCATCTTTGTGGTTCCTTGCTACTTGCTCATATTCTTCCCTTGCAGCCCGCCTGGTCTCCCTCCCACCTCTTCCACAGGTCCTTTTTCGTTTTCAGAGTATCTCTTGGCTTTCTGTGAAGCCCCATGGGCTGCTGCTTTTGCCTGCCACTCTTTTTCCTTCTTGGAAATGTTTGTAGTTGTGCTTTAAGCATTCCCTCTTTAAAGATAGGCCACCCTTCCCGGGCCCCTTTCCCCTTTAGAGGGGCTCATCACCCTGAATTTGCTGAAGTGGGGGGTGGGGTGGTTGCAAGCCAGGGGGCATGTTTGGCTACATTTGGTTTTAGCTTCCTTTATTATTGAGAATTCAGGAAAGGCATGGTCAATTTCCCTAGAGATCCCATAGCTTTTACGTTGTCCACTCTGTCTTCCCTGTTGGTTAGGATCAGGTCAAGTAAAAGTTTACTTCTACTTCCCGCTGGAGGAAGTTGCCAGCGACACATGTTAGGAACCTCTTACAGGGGCCGTGCTTGGTGCAGTTTGATTCCCAACAGATACCGGGGAAATCGAGGTCCCCCCAGTGACATCACACCTTCTTGAAATGCTGGCAGTTTGCTTTTCAAAAATGTCATCTTTAGCCTTGGTTGGGTGAACAATGATAGACTCCAACTACTATGCTCCTTTTATTACTTTTTCCATTTGTATTAATCCAAACACACTTGATGGGATTACTGGTCTCTTCCTGTATTCCTTCACAGAGATATTATTTCTATCCTTTTTGAACAGGTTATATCCTGAAATCTTTGAATTCCATCCACAGGAATCGTCTCACCAAGTTTCAGTTATGCCTGTCAGGTCATATTTGCCCTCATGTAGCTGTGGGAGATTCTCTGATGCACGAGATGGAAAAATATGTATGTTGTGACGATCCAAAGAATGGCCAAGAATGCGGTCTGCCAAGAGACAAGATTAATAACCCATAAGTTCACGCATCTCATACAACCCACTGATGAATACCTCTTCCTTCTGGCTTTCTGTAAAGGGAGCAAAAAATAAGGAAAACATAGTCATTGGAGTCTATTACTGACCACCCAGTCAAAAAGAGAAGATGCAACCCTTGACAAGCAACTTGCCAGCATTTCCAAGAAGAATGATGTAGTCCTCATGGGGGACCTTAATTTCTTTGAGATACGTTGGGGGACAATTTCTGCCAAAAATGGCCCCTCCAAGAGATTCCTGACATGCGTTGCCGACAGCTTCCTCCCACAAAAGGCAGAGGAAGGAACCAGAGGAACAGCTATGTTTGATTTAATGCTAACTAGTGGATGGCCGGATGGTCAAAATAGCAGCCTTGGGAATTCTGGGGGGAAGTGACCATGCAATACTCAAATTCTCAGTTATAAAGGAGACAAAGACTAATTTAACTCCTTTTTGGACTGGGTAACCTCCCAAATGGACAGAGGGAACACTGGGGACATAATCTACCTAGACTTTAGCAAAGCTTTCAACGTAGTGCCCCATGACATTTTGATAAGCAAATTAGCAAAAAGTGGAATAGATAAACTATTAGGTGGGTCTAAAATTGTCTGCTAAATAGGACACAGAGTGCTCATCAACAGCACCTTCTCAAACTGGAGGAAGGTAGCTGGTGGAGTGCCACAGGGTTCAGTCCTGGTTCTAGTACTCTTCAACATCTTTATTAATGATTTAGAAGATGAAGTACAAAGAAAATTAATCAGATTTGCAGATGATACTATACTGGCTGGAATAGCAAATGCCCTAGAAGACAGAATGGAGATCTAGAGGGATCTTGACAAACTCGAAACTGGGCTGAAAACAACTCTTGGCCGCTTGCAGCTCTGCTGTTCTGTGAGTTCGTCTGTCCCTGCCAGGCCACTTGGATCTTCCCCAGAGGCCCTTCTTGGTGGACTTGCCCCCATGAAGTGAGGAGGAAATTGGCAGGAAAAGGGGCCTTCTCCGTTATCACACCTCTCTGGAATTTTCTTCCTAAATAGGTGTGACTGGCACCCTCATTATTCTGTTTTTGCCATCAAATAAAGGCTTTTTATTTAGTACTTGCTTTTATAATTATAGTTGTATTATGCTGTGTTTGATCCTGGTTTTGTTGTTGGTTATATTGTCTCCTTTTTTCATACCTTATATTCATTGGATTTTATGTGGTTTTAGCTGATACCGTTCTTCTTAGCATGGTTATGTCATGTTGTTCCTGTTTTCCTGTGAGCTGCCCAGAGGTCCCCTGGGCTATGGAGAGACATGCAAATACAATAAATAAATTGCAGCACTGCCTCTGCTGGAGGCTTCCCTGATTTCATTTTCCATCTCAAGGTGATCCTGATAATTCTGGTCCGGAAGACAATAGGCTACTCCTAGGAATACGTTGGTTTGCAGTCAGGAATTTTCACCCATGGTGCTTCTGTGGACGAGGCTGCATATTTGAGATGATCAGGTCTACTGGGCTGCAGCCTCTTCGGTGTAGTGGGTAGCACCTCTTCTGCGGCGTGTTTCCTTGTCATCTTCCTACAGCTTACACCCAGGGAGGGCCTTCTTCCATTGGCCTGCATCCGTTTCTGCCCCTTGGAGGAGCTCCCTTGTGCTTGGTTCCTTCCAAGTCCTTGCAGAGCGTCTCTCACTTTATTGTTTGGTCTTTCAGGCTTTTCCTATAGGATTTCTCTAGAGATGAGGCTGTCATCCTTTCATCCTCTCTGTACCGTTCTCCTGTATATTGTTCCCACCTTTTCTCTATTTACTTTCTCGGATAGCATGTTCTCCTGTTGGTATTTCAGCATTCCTAATCCCGTTTTGAATTTCCCTGTGCTCTTTTCAATCCATATGCAGAATACAGCATAAGGAAAGCTGGATTAGGTTTGGAGGCAACAGGATTGAAAATTGTGACAATACCATATTACTGGCAGAAGGTCGCAATTAATTGAAATGACTGCTGATGAAGATAAAAGAGAACATACAAAGAATATCAGGAGCAACAAAAAGGGTTCCATCAACATGTAAATAGCAAGAGGAAGGGGAGACAGGCAGTGGGACCGCCTAATAAGGAGGAAGGGGACTCATGACATGCCTGGAGCCGGGGGTCAGTCTAGATGGCCCGGGAGACCCCTTCTGACTTGCTCAGTTTCTGTGTTCTGACATGCAGGAGGACTGCAGTTTAAGGTTAAGAAAACAAAAATCATAACTGCAGAAGTGTTGCAGGACTTTATTGTCAACAATGAAGGATTGAAATTGTGAAAGATTTTGCGCACCTTGGCTCAGTCTTCCATTCAGATGGAGGCTGCAGCCAAGAAATCTGAGGAAGACTGAGACTTGAAGGGGCAGCAGTAACGGAATGATGAAGGGCCCTTCGGTGCCAGGATGTTGCACTGGAGATTGAGGCCTAGAGAATCCGCGGTGTTATATGCCTGATCGTTATTTGTGGGTGTAAAAGCTGGACAGTGAAAAGAGTGGACAGGACGAAAATGGGTGTGTTGGGAACGTGGTGCTGGAAGAGCGCTTTGCAAGTACCCTTGACAGACAGACAGACAGACAGACAGAATCAGTCAGTCCTGGACCAAATCAAGCCAGAGCTTCCCCTAGAAGCAAAAATGGCAAAAGAGGCTGTTGTGCTTTGGGCAGGTGATGAGAAGGCAAGAGCCACTGGAGAAGGCAGTTGCCTCAGGGAAAGTTGAAGGCAAAAGACTAGCTGCGCGGTGGATCGATTCCATAATGGAGGCCGCAGCCTTGAGTTTGCAGGGTTTAGCAGAGCCGTCAAGGAGAGGACATGGTGGAGGGCATCCGTTCAAGTTACTCATGTTATTTGGTATATTTATATCCCACAATGTTTCAAGGCAACTTACATAATTCTCCTCTCTCCAAGTATCCTCACAACAACAACCCTGTGGGGTAAGTTGGGCTGAGTCTGTGACGGCCCAGAATTTCCCAGTAATCACCATGGCGGAGCAGGGTCTAGGACCTAGATCTCTGAGTCCCAGTCCCACACTTTCAACCACTGCACCACACTGGCTCTCCTTTTCATCATGTGCCATCAAATTATCTCTGAGGAGGCATTTCAGTTCATTGTTGCTTCTTATCGGTAATATGGTATCTACTGCATGTAGCTCTGATTACTGACCAGCCAATTTTTGCTCTGTCCTCTGATCTTAATCTAGCTTCATTGTATGTCCTGTGTGTGGATTGAACCAATGGGGAGATAGAATATGCCCTTGTCTTGATGCTTTGCCAGTAGGATACCATTCTGTTTGTCCATATTCTGTGCATTCATTCGCAGGGTCCCCAGAAGGTGGAGACGACTTGATGTCACACAAAACACAACCAGCAAGCACACTCCTCCCTTACTTTGTTTAAATTTCAGGAAAAGAACAAGGGTACTGAAAACGGTTGATGCTAAATTATAGTTGAAAACCTAATTAACTGTGCACGATATTCTGACAGTCATCCTCCATTTCAACAGAGCACACCTCTTTTGCACCGAGGCTGTTAGAAACCTTGAGTTTCACTGATACCACTTATCAGTTCCATTTTGCACAGAGACATGTCTATTTCAGAGAGACAGATGTGTCGCCTCTCACATACTTAAATTACTAACATTAATAACAACTTTAGAACTGCCAAGCTTGTTTAATATTGCTTTTGCAATTGTTATATGTTCCTTCATTTTTTTTACTAATGAACATAGAAAATGGAACATTTTCCATGGGCAAATAAAGCTCTAAATTGTAGGGGGCCAGGCAAATGAGACTTGCTGTCACTAGCTGTCGAAATTGGTTTGGAGCATGGGGGAGGCCTTGCTTCTTCTGGCGCAAAGAGGAACGCTTCCCTCCAGCTCCCTGGCGTTGGCCTTCGCCTGGTGCGAGCGGGAGTGCAGGAAGGGAAGCCAAGTGGGGGAGATGCCTGGCTGCCCTTGGGGCCCAACAGAAAGGAGCAGGGAGGGACACAAGCACCACTGTTCTCTGGAGACCCCTCACCTGAACTGAGTGGTGCCTTGCAGGAGTGCGTGGCACAAACGTGGCACGGAAATGCCGTGCAAGGCCCCTCTCAGCAGGATGAGAGAGAAACCGATTTGGCCCTGAACGGAAGCCGGGAAAAGGTCACGGTCTCCTCGCGTCTCCTCCCACACCGAAGCCTTTGTCAAGAAGCCCCCCTTTGCCCCCCCAGCAGCATCCTGGGCTCATCGCTGAAACTGGCTGCTTGCCCAGGACTTGGGCAACCTCAGTCCTACCTTCCAGTTTCCATGTGCGGGTAGGCTGACTGCACGCCTTGCTTTGCATTTTCTTAGCGTTCCGTAGACCCATAGAATTCTAGCGCTGGGGGGAGCTGAGAAGGCCTTCGGGTTCAGCCCCCTGCTCAGTGCAAGCGGGACTGTCCCTCTTGGAGGGCTCTCCAGCTGCACCTTGAGCGCCTCCAGTGTGGGAGGGCCACGGCCTCCCCAGGCCACTGGTGTCATTGTCATGCTGCACGTCACGCTCAGGAAGTTCCTCCTGGTGCTCGGCCCAAGCTGGCTCCCTGTGGCTCGAGCCCGCTGCTTCATGTCCTGCGCTCTGGGATGATCGAGAAGAGATCCAGCCCCCTCCTTGTGGCAGCCGGTGAAGAAGCCCTCCCTTTCATCTGTCCTGAGTCTCCTCTCACCCATTCCCTACCTGGCCTGACATTATTGGCTTTAGTCTTACAAGAGAAGAGGACCTTCTCTTTCTCTACAGCGAGTCTGGAAACATCGGCAGAGCAGTGCGCAAGTTTCTCTGGGCTGCTTAGCCTGCTTTGGAGGGAGGGGTTTGCTTCGCAGTAGCTGCAGGCAGACCCGTCGGGCGGTTCCAGAAAGCGATGCCGCAGGCCTGCTGCTCTGCCCAGTGCGCCTGCCCTGCGAGGGCTGCGGCACCAGCCTGCTTGCCTCCTGTGCCCCGGGAAGCCAGGCTCTCCGCTTGGGTGGTCGGCGTGGATGCTGGCAGGGTGCAGGTCACCAGATGCTGCCGAGCCCGGGTAAAATTAAGAAGCTGCTGATGGATAGGCCAGCTTACCTGGAAGCATGTGCCGGACTCATGCTTCTCCCTTCCCAGTACAGCCTGGGCTGCCTTCTGCTTCCACTCCGCTATTTGTTGGCTTGACTTTCACAGCCGAGGGCCCCTCCTTTCGGTGTAGCAGCCTCTGCGATGCCCTTTTCTGGGCGAGCGGGAAGAACTTTGCTGTGATGATAGGCTTATGCACCTTGATTGCCTCTGGATTTGGCTACTTCAAGGTGCTGTGAGCGGGGCTGCCTCTGAAGAGCATCCGCTACTCCATGGTGTAGCAGCTCTGGGCATTGGCCTAAGGCACTGGTTCCGGGGCAGGATCACACCAGCACGCAGGGCACTCTCTCTGAGCTTTCGCACCTCAGTGCTTGGTGACCTGGTGGGTGAGGGAGCTCCTCCTGCTGGGCTCCCACGGGGTTGCCAGCGTGGGTCTGCGGCAGGTTTGTCAGCAGCGGGGCGGGTGGTGCTTTGGCTTTGGGTCCCGCCTTGGTGGGGCTTCCCCTTAGGGACTGTCTGACAGGCTTTTGCGGCTGATGTGGGCAGCCCTGAAATCTGGCTGTGCCCTTGGTTTCAGATTTAAATCTGTTACTGTTTTATTTCCTTCTGTGGTGAATTTTAAATTACATGTGGCTTTGGTAGCCAATTATGGCATGGAAATTGAATTGTGGGTCTTTCACCCACTTAGCAGAGTCGTTTGGAACTGGTTATTTGTGGTCTGATCATTTCCAGCAATATAGAAACTTGGCTGATACATTTCTTGAAGCAGCCATGGCAGTAGCAGCCACGCCACCCGCCTCCACCTGGACAGTGAAACCTACAGGTACAGCCAGTTCCATTTTTTCTGTTCTGAGATTTCGGATGTGAAGGACCCTGGCTTGGTGTGAGGGCCGGGCCACGGGCGGCAGCAGGAATGGGCAGAATGGCAGGTGCGGGGTATAGGGAGCTCAAGCTTGGCCGAGGGGCCGGAGGCGAGGGGCCAGACAACAGTCCCAGGGTGAACAGATGGAGCAGAGCAGTCAGGTTTCGTGGGGAGGGAGAGTCCGAGCACAGTTCCAAGGTCGGTTTCCCGAGTGTGTCATTGCACCACGGGTAGGAGCAGCTGGGGCAAGGCCGGGTCTGCTCAGAGGAAGGCGTGCAGATGCCAGGGGCCAAGGCACAAGGAGTCCGGGGGACACTTGCGTTGCTGTGGCAAACGGGCCGTGCAAGGCTGTTCTTCTGTGAGCATCCAGGAGCTTCAGCTTCAGCGTGTGCTTGCTTCCCAGCTACCTGCCCACAGAGGAGCACCCACCCTGCCGATGCTCGCAGGGCCACGTCCTGACGCCAGCAAGCAGAGCGCCTCTTCCTTCCAGTTGGCTGCCTGCGGCGTCAGCCCAGCTTCAGGGAAGGAGGAGCTGTGGGGCCCGTCCTTCCGAGCTTACGGAATGGAGCTCCGCTTGACACCTGTCCCACACTGGGGCTGGATCTGGGGCCTGGGCTGGCCATCTCGAGGCGGGGTTCTGTGCTGGGCACTTGGTTGGCATCTTTGAGCTCCAGGGCCGGGTCCCCCTTGCTTGTCAGCTGGATCCAAGGCGGAGTGTGGCTTGCGCTCTTTTCCTCTCGTCCTAACCGGACATCCGCTTGATGGCGTGACTCCGTGACGAGGCAGCACTTCAGAATCTCCTGAATCTCCACAGCAACCTTTGATACCTTTATTCGGAATATTCTTTGGGATCACCTTCTCTGGGCATGTGGATGTGTGCCGGCAGTTTTGTGAAAATTGCAGCTGTTCCTGAGGAGTTGGTCTTGGAAGATGCTGCTGCCTTTCTGGTGTGGCCTTTGCTTTGCAGGTGCCACGAAGATCGCTCTTGTGCATGCAGAACCACGGGAGGGGCTTAGCTTTCAGTTCAAACCTGTTTTAGATCCTTCCAGTGTTGTCTTCTGCTGTAGGTGTTACTGTTTTAATTTGTTTTTGATTTAATACTTGTGTGTGTATTTTATTATTTTGTGAAATGCCCGAGGACAAGTATCTTGTCCTCCTGTTGCTTTTATGCCCCACTTTTTCCTTTTGTGAGGAAGGCAAGGCGGCTCATGTAGTTCCTCTGCTCTCCATTTGACCCCGTGAGGAAAGTGTGGCTGAGGGGGAGCGACAGGCGCAGGCACCGCGTGGGATTCATGGCTGAGCGCAAGCGAGACACGACCTCCTGGGTCCCCCGTCCAGCATTCGAACCCCCAGGTGGCACATGCCAGTGAAGTGGAAGTGGGAAAGTGGGTGCAGTGCCCGAGCGGTCCCTGGGCGGGGGCTGCACACGCACGGGCAGTGCCGAGACAGCCGTGCTAAGGCAGAAGTGCTGGCCGTGTGCCGGGGTGCCCGTCGGTGTGTGTGGCTGCCACACTCCTCTTGCAGCCAGGTCGTCGCTCAAGCCCGCTTTTGCGTCCAGTGCCACTCCTGGGGCTCCGTGCGGTAGCGGCTGGGAGGGCCGTGTGCCGGCATGGCCCTTCCCCAGAGGCACCCCAGCGAGATGTCCCGATGCACCCATAAGAGCCCAGCGGGCGCCATGCGCTCCCGGCACCGTTCGGAGGACTTGCGGACACCAGGCAGGGGCAGCCCCTGCACTTGGAGGCTCAGCGGGGGCCTGACTGGCACCCGACCCACTGTGGCTCCTGCGCAGTCCCCTAACTGCGCACTGGGGCGACTGAGCACCCCAGGAAGTGGTGAGGGCAGAAGGGTTGCCATGCAGGCCTGGGCAGCAAATGCGGCCAAGAGACTCGGGAACTGTGAAGAAAGAACAAAAGCACACTTACCGATTCCTCAGAGCTTTCAGGGCCCGCGAAAGCTTCTCCCAGAAGAAAAGTGCTAATCTTCAAATTGTCAGAGTTGCTTGCTGGGTTTAGTCAGTGAAGCTCGAGGCCAGGAGCTGTTGCTGCTCAGATGGAAATGTTGGGGCACACTATCCTGAGGGCCTGGATTTCCTGAAGAGCAGGGAGGTGGCATGGGGGGGCGTTCCCATGGTTTATTTTATCTGTGATATTTAAACGTTGCTGGTTGCAATGAAATCGCTAAGTGGTTGCCCAACGAGCCCCCTCCTTGACCGTGACTTTGCAAGGCATCGGCAGCCACTGGCATGGCCAGGGCTGGCGCCGTGGTAGCGTGCCTTGTCTCGGGTGGGCAGGGTGATGCCGGGTCCCTCTCAGTGTCCCCGCGCGGGCATTTCCCTCGCTGCCACCACCGCCTCCTTCCTGAGGCCTCCTCCCCGTGGGGGCTGGCGGGGATGCCGCCCCTCCACGTTTGGTTTCGGTGGTCGGGCCGTGCCCGCTGTTCACGGAGGGGCCGCACCCGTGCCGTCACCGTTGCGTCTTGATTGGGGCTGGAGGGGGGGCTCCTGCCCAAGCTCAGGGTGGGGCTGGCAGGGGCAGGGCAGGCGCTTTCTGGAGGAGCGAGTCTGAACGGAGGGCTGCCTTCTCTCCTCTCCCCCCAGCCTTTCTTCCGACTGCTGAACCTGCGCAAGCTGGGCTTGAGCGACAATGAGATCCAGCGCCTCCCACCTGAAGTGGCCAACTTCATGCAGCTCGTGGAGCTGGACATCTCCCGCAATGGTAGGTGAAAGACGGGGCGGGGTGGGGACATCAGCACCTCGCCCCACGCCTGCCCCATCTCCCGTGAGTGGCGCTGAAAGCTTCCTGTCTCCTGAGAGGGGCCTGGGCAGCAGCGGGAACTGGCTGGCAAGCAGGGCCCGTGGGCAAGCCCCAGGCTGGGGGCACCCACGAGGCCATCGTCGCAGCCCTCTGCTCTGCGCCAGGGTCCAGTTCTCGGCACCTGAGACCGATGGCTGCCCAGCTGTTGCTCACAGGCCTCCTGCAGTGGCGAGCACACCATCCCTGGGCCGCTGGTTCTGCTGGGGGTGGGCGCTAGCCAACCTGCTCCATGGTGTAAGCCACCTTGGATGCCGCCTGGCCTCTTTTGCCCCTGGCCAGGGCCGGTCTGCTGTGGGTGGCGGTGGCGGCTCTCCTTCCGGGAGGTCGCCTCGGACCCAGCATGTGAAGCTGGTGCTTTTCACAGAATCGTAGAGTAGCTGAGTTGGAAGGGGCCACGAAGGCCATCGGGTCCAGCCCCTGCTGTTGCAGGTCACCAGTTGGCACCATCCCACTCAGAGGGCTGCCCGCTTTTTTTTTGCATGTGCCTGGTCTGGAAGAGGCCACGACTTCTCCGAGCAACTGGGTGGCTTGCTCTTCCCCTCCGGAAGGAGGAGCTCAGGGCCTGGGACAAAGCTATGCAGGCCCCAGCAGGGCCGTCTTAACGCATGGGCCAGATGGGCACTTGTCCGTGGGTCCCATACTAATCTGTGCGTGTTAACCCTTGGAAAATGGGGAAACTTCCAAAATTAGCAGTCGTTGCAGTTGTCGTAGGGGCCCATAATGCCGTTAGGATGGCCCTGCCCCGGCCTGCCCTCCCCCTCACAGTGCCCCTGCGAGGTAGGTTAGGGCTTGGCTGCCTGCCCAGCACCGTGGCTCTGGGTGAGCAGGGAGCTGAACCCCAGACTCCCTGGTTGCTCCTGGCCTTTCATTTGGGCACCCAGAAATCGGATGCTTCTGCAAGGAGGAGCTCTTTGTCAGCCCGGCCCGGTGGGGTGCTGTGGCAGGCATGGCTTAGTCAAAATCCAAAAGCAGTCTCTCGGTGACTGGCACCTTGGCCGACGGAGCCCCCATTGTGCCCCCCTCCTTCCCTGCTGCAGACATTCCAGAGATTCCAGAGAGCATCAAATTCTGCAAGTCCTTGGAGATTGCGGACTTCAGCGGGAATCCTTTGTCCAGGTACCAGCTACGTGGGAAGACAGGGCTCTGCTGTGCATGTCCGGAAAGTCCCAGATAAAAAGCAGATAGGGAAGTGGACCGATGACGTCACCTGCTTGGAGATCTGGCGGACTCTGGAACGCTTCCTGCTGCCCTGCGGAAGCCTCCCTTCCCTGTGGATTCCCTAAAGCATGTTAATCCTGCTTTAATTTTCATGTATTGAAAATGTTGTGCTGTTTGTAATCATAGTTCATATTTTAATGAATTATTGTGAATTGTTGAGAGAGCTTCAGTGATTGGCTGTTACAGAAATGAACGGAAAGGAAGCAAGCACCCCTTAAGTGAGGTGGCAGCCGGGAGCGAGAGGGATCCCGTCCCCGAAGGCTTGCTCCCTTTGGAGCCGCTGAGTGTGCCCACCGTTCCGACTGGCCTTTGCTGGGCTCAGCGGGGCTCAGGTGGCTCTCCCGGCCTGGCAGGAAGGGGCACCGCACGCCTGGGAGGCAGCAGCCTCTGCCCTCCACCGAGTGTGTCTTTGTGCTGCATTAGGCTTCCCGAGGGCTTCACCCAGCTGCGCAGCTTGGGCCACCTGGCCTTGAACGACGTCTCCTTGCAGAGTCTGCCCAGCGACATTGGCAAGTGAGTTCGGGCCAGCCGGGCTTGGGCTAGCGGGGCCGGGGGAGGGTGCTGGCCATGCCTCATCCGTACTTCCGGTGGGCCGTCCCCCACTTTCCCTCCTGCCTGCAGTTAAACTTCCTTCTCTTGCAGCTTGGCCAACCTGGTGACTTTGGAGCTCCGTGAAAACCTGCTGAAGTCTCTCCCAGCGTGAGTGTTTGCAGACAAGCCCGTCTGCAGGGCGCATCCTCACCTCTGAGGGATAGTAAACCTCGCCCTTGGAAAGTGCTTCCACATTTTGAGGGGAGGGTCAAGGAGTCCTTTTGTCTGCTTGGCATCCTGACCCTGCAGAGCACCTAGGAGTGTTGTGGGTGCCTTGGGAAGGGGACGGCTGCATTCAGTCAGGCTGTGCGGCTTCCCTCTTTCGGGTTCCTGTGCCTCAGGCACCTCTGAGTGACCTTCTCTGGTTTGTAGTTCGCTCTCATTCCTGGTCAAACTGGAGCAGTTGGACCTTGGCGGCAACGACCTGGAAGTGCTGGTGAGTGTGTGTGTGTGTTCAGATGGCTTCGCTGATGTGCTTGGAATTCCTCTGGCCAATCCGCAGGCCTGGTGCGCCCTGCGCCACACCGTGCACTGTTTTCCAGGGGCGGCTGGGGCCTTCTTCCCACTGCAGGCTGCAACACCCCCTTCTCCCCCAACTCGTACCTCCGCCGGCTCCGTCCTTTGTGGCCCCACTCCCCTAGCACGCAGTGTTAACTTGGAGGGGGGTGTTGGAGCAGCCAACTTGAGGGCAGTGTTGTGGTCCTCGCAGGCTGAAGCGGGCACCCAGTGGCGGGCCGTCCTGGGTGATGGTGTGATCCTTCTCGTTCACAGCCGGATACACTAGGTGCCTTGCCGAATCTGCGGGAGCTGTGGCTGGACAGGAACCAGCTTTCAGCGTTGCCCCCTGTGAGTACTGCATGGAGTGGCCTAGCCTGGCCATATCTTGCTTTAACAGAATATGGAGTGCATGATGCCCCTCGGCTATATTTAAATAAAGATTATTTGAATTTGGGGATTTTTGTATTGCAATGTAAAGGAAAACAGAAAAACAGCGATGCATGAACTAGAGATCGAATGTATTTTGTGCCGCATTCCAATGATTCGGCTACTTGCTAGCAAGGTAGAATGACCTGCATGCATTGTCGCAACATGCTGTGTCAAAGGAAGTGGGAGGGAACGTTCCTTGGCAGAGCAGCCAAGGGGATCCAGGGCTGTAGAAAGCCGTTGCTTGAGAAGGCGAGTGAGTCGCTGGAGGAAAATCAGCAGGGGAAGAGGAATGGCCAAGGGTGAGCATCCCGGCAGCGGCCCCCAAGCGGGAGGCGCTGCCGGGTTGTCCAGTGCAGCCACTCAGCACGTGGGCTGTACCATTTTGCATGCAGGAGCTGGGCAATTTGCGCCGCCTCGTCTGCCTGGACGTCTCCGAGAACAAACTGGAGCAGCTGCCTGGCGAGATCAGTGGGCTGGTGGCCCTGACAGACCTGCTGCTCTCTCAGAACCTGCTGGAATCCATTCCTGATGGTGTTGGTGAGTGGCTGTCCTTGTGGGGAGCAGTTGGTTCGTGGGGCATCTGCAGAGGGTCAGACTGCTCTGGAGTGGAAGGTGCGCTTGCACTGTGCCAGGCTAGTGTTCTTCATGCATGACTTTCGTCTGCTTCCTTATCAAATTTCTCTGGATAGCCTGTGATCCATGGCACAGGGTATATACAAGATAGCATACAAAACCACCAGTCAAAAGTAGCGTCCAGTATGGCAGCAACAGAATACATACAGTGCCCCTAAATTAAATGATCAGATTTTAAGACGGAGAGGCCCAGGCTGTGTTGTTCAAGGGCCCAGTCCCATGCATGCTTACGCAAAGAAAAGTCCTGCAACCGTCAGCTTTCCTCAGCCAGCCAGAATGTAGGGCCGTTCTGCCCCTGAGCATGAATAGGGCTGCCCTCTGAAAGGGCTGGAGCGGCTGAGGCAGCAAGACCTCTCTCAGAACGCCCAGCGAGTCCGTCTGGGGAGGCCCTTCCAAAATCGCATTTCCTTTTGCTAAAAGGGCCGCTTCACAGTCTTTTGGTGCAGGCACTTGCAGCAGAATAGAATTGGTTGGATTGAGGAATAAGTAAATTAAAATATTCGTAATAAAAACGAATAAAAAATATTCGTAATAAAAATAAAAAATAAAAAAATAAAAAGATTAGTCTTACATTAATCCAAAAGACTAATTGTTTTTATTAGTTTTAAAATAGTCTGATTAATGGCAAAACATGTTATACCTGTAATCTAAAAGCATCAAGGCGTTGAGTGAAGGCCTGGTTCTTCGAAGCAAGGAGCGCGTCTTTGAGGGCAAGTGCAGCTCACCTGGGGCAAGATGTCACGTTCTGCTGGCCTGGGCTGCAGGCCATGAGCTGCCAGGGCACTGAGGACGTGGGACTGCCCGCCTCCCCTCCCCTTCGGGAGACGCTCTCCTGCGTGGCCATCACTGACTGCCCACCTGTGTGGCCTCCAGGGCCTCTGTCCTTATCCATTTCAGCCGCATGAGCCCTGCGATCTTGCTCACGGGGGACGGTGGAGGACAGGAAGGCCCGCAGGAATGGTGTCCATGGGGTCGCGATGGGTCGGACACGACTTCGCGACTAGCAGCAGCAGCAGCAGCAGCAACTCTTTTAAATCAGAAAAGGATCTGCTAGGGCAGTATTTGGAACTGTTTAAGAATTCATACAATTTCTCCAGTGTGAAACTTGGGGTTGAAATTATTTAAATCTGCTGCTTTTCTAAAGTCACCTTGAAATCAGTTGGCCACCTTGGCTGTGGAGAGGGCCTCCCTTTCCCTCACCCTTCCCACCACACACGGACAGTGTAGTCATTGGCTTTCTTGCCCTTTGCTCAGGCCAGCTGAAGCAGCTCTCCATCCTGAAGGTGGATCAGAACCGGTTAGTGGAAGTGACGGAAGCAATTGGGGACTGCACCAACCTGTCGGAGCTCATCCTCACTGAGAACCTGCTGCCGGTAGGTGTGCTGGCTGGCGCCCACTCTCCCTTGGCCGGCCGGGGGGCGACCAGTGAGGGCACCACTTTCCAGGAGTGCTTGTGCCACGGGCCAGACCTTGGTCCCCCCTCCAGCCTGCTCGCCAGGGTTCTTGGCTGCATGCCTCCCTCTGACCGCCTGTGCCCTCTTGCAATCTTTTCTCAGGCCCTTCCCAAAGCACTGGGAAAACTCACAAAGCTGACAAATCTTAATGTGGACCGGAATCGCTTGGTGGCCCTTCCTGCTGAGATTGGGGGCTGTAGCAGCTTGAATGTTCTCTCTCTTCGGGACAACCGTCTGGAGTTCCTGCCCCCTGAGCTTGCCAGCACTACTGAATTGCATGTACTGGATGTAGCAGGCAACCGGTGAGCTCGGGTGCGGAGGGAAGACTGCGGAGGGGCCCCTGCCCTGGCTGTTGACCTTGGGACTTTTGGAGTGTTTGACGCCTCGGGGCCTTTTGATGCCTTTCCTGAGGTGGACTTTGAACCTCTAGCCTGACCTTGATGAAATTTCGGGACCTCTGCCTCTTGCGGTTTTCTTTCTGATACCCTTTAAAGACGCATCGCTGTTGGCTGTTGTATCATGTGCAGCAGGACCTTGGCTCACAAACTTTATCCGCTCTGGTCGTGACCCAAATTGGTTGCGAGCCCAGATTTCCCCATAAGGGTCAATGTAAATAAGGTTAATCCATTCTGTAAATACTTTTTCTTAATCAGGAAAATTTGAAGCAAAGTGCCAAAGAAGAGCAAAGATCATGGCCATCTCCCCCCCTCCCCACGATTGTGCTGGGAGGGGGGAGATGGCCGCGATCGTGCTTGCGGGTGGGGGGACATGGGCGGAATCGTGGCATGCTCGGGGGGAGACAGGCGCAATCGCGGCCATCTCCCCACCCGAGCATGATCGCTGCCACCCCCCCGCAGCACGAATGGAATCGCGCCCGTGCAGGGAAGGCGGGCATGCTCGCGATCGTCACCCCATGCGGAGTTCATGACCTGCAACAAGTTTTTAAGGAAATTTCTGCTTGCGACCCGATTTGGTCATGAGCTGAGGCATTCGTGAGCCGAGGTGCCACTGTATTATTCTTATTACGAGACACTTCTGTGGGTATCTGAGTAGGAAAGCAGGATGTAAATACTCAACCTAGAAGCCATGTGCCAGCTGAGGTGCCCTGTCCATTCTGGCCGCTGAGCAGCCCTGGATGCGTTGGCCTTTGGTGAGCACTGTGGCGCCTGGCAGCACGAACATCCTCGGGGCGCTCCCGACGGGGGGAGTGCACTGGTGGAGTCGTGCAGAACTCGAGCTGTGCAGAAAAGTGGCGGCAATTAGCCGTTGGTGCGAGTGAGCCCTGCAGGCTGTGCCTGGAAAGCCTCTGGTCGTCGGGGGAGAGCGGCTTCCCCAGCCGAGGTGCCACCCGGTGAAGGCCCCGCACTCCCCTCCAGTTGCCGCCTGCTCGCCGGAGGAGGAGCTCTGAAGCTGGTCCCTGCACGCAGGCCCGTCAGTGCGGGCAGCTCCGAGGCGGTGCTCCCTCGCCGGGCCAGCTGGTCATGCGTATGCTGCAGGTGCGCAGCGCAGCCACGGCCACAGAAAGGCCGGCCACGTTACTGCCTGGCCACAAAGTCGGCTTGTGCTTGACTCCTCCGTCGCACCGTTTGCGTTCGCTGGGGAGGGCTGTGCTGAGGAGCCCCCGGGAGGGTGCTGCTGTTGCTCTTAACCGTAGTGGCCGCTCAGGTGGCCTCTGGTCTCTGTGCAGAGCCTTATCCTTTCTCTCCCGAACCCGTGCTCTCCACTTCTCTGCAGCCCTGCCCTCCCCGGGCACAGGGGAGAGGCTCAGCCAAGGCTGCCTCGTGCGCCCGAGCTGCTTGGGGGCTTCTTGTGGAGCTGGCAATGGGGCAGCTCCTTGGTGCTTTCTGGAGAAGCAGCTCAGTGCCCCCCCGGGCCCGGGCTAGAATTGTTCCTGAATCAGAAGGTATCGAGTGATTTCGCCATCTGCAGAGTTTGGGGTATAGTTCTTCCTCCCAAGTTCCCTGCTTCTGTCCCCCGTCACTCTGTGACACGCAAGCCACACGTATCGGCCTCCGGCCGTGCCCCTCTCCTTCTGCGTGTCCTGTGCTGGAATCCGTTTCTGGATGAAGTACAGTTCAGGACATTACAAAATGAATGACAAGGAAATAACGTTGCCCAGGAATCCTCGGCTGGTCTGTACTCTGGCCTCTGGCTTGGCCTGCTGTGTCCACACGTTCCCCTCGGCAGGAGGGCGAGGCCCACGGCACGTCTGCCCTCATCTCCGAGGAGGCCGCCTCGCCCTTCCCGCCTCCTGGGCGACGCGCCTGAGGGCCGGCCCTTGCCTGACGGTCTGTTGCTGCTCTCTGACGCAGGCTGCAGCACTTGCCCTTTGCCCTCACCAGTCTGAACTTGAAGGCCCTCTGGCTGGCCGAGAACCAGTCGCAGCCCATGCTGAAGTTCCAGACGGAAGACGACGAGAAGACTGGCGAGAAGGTGCTCACCTGCTACCTCCTCCCCCAGCAGCCCTCCCCCAGCCTAGGTAAGGCAGCTGCTGGCGTGCAGCCCCCCCCCCCCCCCGCCAGGCCTGGCGCAGGACGGGCTCAGGAATGGCGCGCTTCCCGTGTGGGGCAGAAGCCCACCCTACCTTCTGTCTTGTCTGCCTGCCTGCCTGTCTTGCCAGAGAACCTTCTGCACAACAGTGTTGACGAGAGCTGGACAGACACCAACCTCAACCGGGTCAGTGTGATCCAGTTTGTGGATGAGCCCCGGACAGATGACGATGAGGAGGAGCCCGAGAAGCGGGTAATGGGCCGGGGGGCAGGAGGCTGCTCGATCGTGGGGGCCTCGGGCCACCCGCCCCTCTCCAGGCTGGCCGGCCTGCTCTGGTAGTCAGAAGCGGCAGAGGAGGGGAGGGCGCTGTCCCCGCCGAGAGCCCCAGGAGGGAAGGGGCTGCAGGCAGGTCTCCTCCCCGGCCCCCCTCCGCCGCCCGCCCCGGGGGAGCCACGTGTGGGGGGGCTTCGGCAGCGCTGACGTTTTTGTGGCACCTGCTGCCCTGCTCCTCCCGCAGAGCAGGATTGGGCTGTGGCGCGGCGGCAAAGGGCGCCTCCCCACTGCCTCGTTTCTTGCAGGGTCTGCGCCGCAGGGCAACTCCCCACCCGAGCGAGCTGAAGTCCATGAAGAAGGTCATCGAAGGACGACGCGGCGAGGCGTCTGCTGCCAGGCTGAGCGTGGAGCCGGACTCGCTGCCCCCCGAGGTGAGCGGGGCCTGGCTCAGCCAGCCACGGGCTGAGGACGAGCGGTCGCTGGCCCTGCTCTGCAGGGTCCTTCGTGCCTTGGGTCAGCCACTGCGCCACTGTCCAGCAGAGCAGAGGTGGGGGTGGGGGCCTCCTGGCTCCCGGCAACAGTGCCTCCAGGCACCTGCCGATCGCCACACCGTGACCGGAGGGCTGCTGCCTCCTGGATTCACCTCGAGGTGCCTTGCCTGGGGAGAGGACGTCAGTGGCCCAGAGGCTCCCCGAAACACGCCCTGGCTGCCTGGCCCACGGGGGCACCGCCCACCTGGGCAGAGAGGCCTCCCCCTGCTTTGCGGCATCATACGACTGCTGGGGCCCTGAGCCACGGCCCATGGTTCGGCTTGAGGGGCTCGGGCACCGGTGCGCTTGTGTGAGCGTGCGTGGCATGTCTGTGTCCCGTCCCGTGCAGGAGAAGAGGCTGAGTGCCACGTCCAACCGCAGCGAGGACTCGCATGTCTCCAGCAGCACCGTCTCTGCCAGCGGCCAGGAGGAGGAGGAGGCAGCGGCCCCGGCGGGGCAAGTGCCCGAGGCACCGAGGCCTGGCGAGGCAGCGAGGGCCAGTCCAGAGGAAGGCGTGAGGGCGGAGGAGGTGGAGCAGGCGCGGCGGGAGGCTGCTGCAGCAGAAGACGGCACGGCAGGCCAGGAGGATGAGCTGGAGCTGGGGTACAGTGAGGTAGGCGCGGGGGGGGGGAGTGCTGGGAACGGGCCTCTCGGGGCCCTGGGCTCTGTGGCGGCGACTGTGTCTGGGTCGAGCCTCGTGGCCCCGACTGGGGAAGGAGAGCTGCTTTTTTGGTGAAGGCGGCACCCTCCCTGCCCCACATCACGGCGCTGGTTTGGGTGGCCACCGCAGGGAGGAGTTGCCCCTTTGCCTGGGGCAGGGCCAGCTGTGCCCCCTGCTTCGGCCGGGCATGAGATGGGGGAACCCCGTGCCGGGGCGCCTGCTGGGCTGGGGTCGTCACAGAGCCGTGTAGGTGCTGCGGCAGGAAGCCTGGGGAGCACGGTCCTCATGCGCTCGCAGCACCATTGCTTCTGTGTGGTGGGGACGTGGGCAGAAGCTGCCGGCGGGGGCCCGAGCCACAGCGCTCAGCATGGAATGGGGCACCCGTTGGCCATTGCTGCCACTGAAGAATCTGGGTTGCACTTGTGCCATCCCAGGCCCCCCCCCTCACAGTGCCTCCGTCATGAGGATTTGGGTGCCGTGTGTGGTCTCGCGGTGGTTGCTGGGGTGTGTGTTCAGCCAAGAGCCAGCGGGGTGGGTCCAGGGGGTGGCTGGCCGGCCCTGCTCTGGCCCGAGGAAGGCGGCAGGTCGCCCTTCATGTATTTCATTTCTGTGCTGCCCGGCAGTACAGACGTTCTCAGAGTGGTTTACAACAAAGTATGGAAACATAAAATAGATAAAAGCATTAGCAAGGATTAAAAATGATTTAAGATAGCACGGAAAATATTAAAAGAAGACCCAGCCAAGACTTAAAGAAAGGCACCTGTCTAACTGTGTCTGGCCCCTGAATGACCAGGGAGGACTTTAAAGGTCTCCACAAAGAGGGCTGCCATGACTGGCACCGAAGAGAAGGCAAATTTGGAGCCAGGCAGGTGGCAGCGGACAGGTTATTCCAAAGGTGCGGGGCCACCACGGAAAAGCCCCTCCCCCAAGTTGCCACTCTTGGAGCTTCCTGAGGGGTTGGCATCCGGATGAGCGAAGACCCCGAGGTTGAGCCGGGTGTCTGGGTAGAGAGGGTTGGGAGGAGCTCATGCGAAGGGAGAGTAGCTGAGGAGGGAGGCTGCTGGCAAAGGGCCATGTGAGGTTGAGCCCTCTTGAGGAGGAGGAGACTGCTGGGCGGGGGTCTCCAAGGAGATGCTCTTGCTCAGGAGAGCATTAGAAGAGCCCCACTGCCGCTGCCGCAAAGGGGCCAGCGGGAGACCCGGCTAGGATCATCCCTCGCTTGCCCTGTGGCTCCCCCCCACCGCAGCTGGCCGGCAGGAGCGGATGGCCCCGTGGCTGGAGGCTCCTGCAGCCCCCGCAGCCAGGGGCCGTGGATGAGCGAGCTGCCCTCCAGAGCTCGCCCCATCCCCTTTCAGGGCGTTGAAGCGAGACTTTAAAGCTCAGGATCTTCTGCCAGGGGGCCTGAGGCACCCAAGAGAGTGGCTAGCACTCCTCTCTCTGGTCCCTGCACACCAGCCATGTGGCTTCTGCTTCTGTGCAGACCCTCTCTCGGCGCTTACTGCGGCCAGTTCTGCGGCTTGCCCGGCCTTGTCTGAAGGCGGTGCGCCCGTAGCCCCTTCTGCTGCACCTCGTGGGGCATCCCGAGAACCCTGAGGCTGGGCAAGGCCAGGGCCCGTCTGCTCCCACAGCAGCCCACCAGTTGCCCGCAGGACAAGCAGTGCACGAGTGCAGCAGCACCATCCCACCCATGTTCCCCGGCAACAGGTGTACTGAGGCCCGCTACCTCTGATAGCACAGCAGCTGGCTTTTCTGTTGGTCACCCCGGATCACTCTCCCAGTCAGCACCTTGGGACGATCCGGAGTTCTAGGATTACACAAGATGGAAAAAGACTTCTGACAAGCTTTCTCCACAGCATGCAAAATTTTATCCAGTTCTCCCATCTTCTCCCCTATTCACTGTTTTTCTAATATTAATGCAGTCTGCATTTTTCCATCTCGACGATATCCTTTTTGACTCGAATTGGGTGCCCTCTTCCACTTAAAAGGCCTCTCAGGGAAGAGGTTTTGAGAAGAACAACACAAGTGGAAAGGGCACGCGGGGGGGGGGCGGTGTTTGGTGGTGAAAAGGGCAACTGAGGCAGGCGCTTTCAAGGTTTGACAGGGACATGATATTCTTGGCCGTTTTTGTCTCGGCTCCTTTCCGAATGGCCCAGCACAGAGCTCTGTGTACTGGACGGATGTTTCCGTTGCCTCCCAGGATTCCCGTCCTGGCCATTCACTGCCAGCTCGGCGCCCGTCAGTCCGTCTGCGTTTAGGGCCCTTGGCGGGCCCACTGCTCTCCTCTGTTCCCACCCCCACTGTGAGGTAGCTGCCACTTTACTACTGCTCTCGTCCTTGTTCGGTAAGCAGCCCCCAGACCCAAGAGGACCTCCTCTTCCTCCGCGATTGCCACGTTTGTGCAGGAACCTTTTGCAAGGAGCTCCGTCAGAAGCTCTCATGCTGAAAGGCCAAGCGCACGCTGCCTCTCGCGTCACGGCTGCCCATCTGCATGCTGAGTCCCACTCAAAGATCTATAAAGCATTAGTGAGACCAGACGTGCCTTTTCGGAAAACATGTTAGAATCATAGGTACTAGAGTGGGAAGGGTCCAGAAGGCCCCCTGGCTCAGCCCCAGCCACACCATCCCCTTCGGAGGGCTGTCCAGAAGCTTTTTGAACGTTTCCAGCGCTGGAAGGCCCACCGCTTCTCTGGGTCTTCGGTTCCACTGTCATCCTGCTCCGACAGTGAGGAGAGTCTCCCGGCTGTTCAGGATCCTTTTAACTCAAGTCTGTTACTCCATGTCCTGCACTCTGGACTGAACAGGAAGGCATCTTGGCCTCCTCCTGGTCACAGCTTTCGAGGTCCTTCTGGAGCATCACTCCAGCATCACTGCTCAGTCTTCTCTTCTTGAGACCAAACATGCTCGGTTCTCTCAGTCTTTCCTCACGGGGCTTGGCCTCCAGTCCCCGAATCATCCTGTTGCCCTCCTCCGTACCTGTTCTGGCTTTTCTGCATCCTTTTTAAACTCAGGTGCCCTGAACTGGACACAGGACTCCAGGTGAGGCCTGACTAAGGCTCAGGATGCTGGAACTAGCATTTCATGTGCTTTGGAAGTGATGCATCTGCTAATGCAGAGAAAAGCAGCAAAATCGATCGAGGGGTTGGAGCAGCTCCGCAGTGAGGAGCAGTTGCAACAAGGGAAGCGGGGTGTGTTCACACGCCACCAAACGTGACGCGTGGTCACGACGTGGCCTGGCACCTTGCCTCGGTCGCACTTCCGTGTGGTTTCTGGGCATGTGCGGCTCCCACACGCCCCCATTTCCCCCCGCGGTGGTGGCGGGCTTCACATCAGCCTCCGTGGCTCAGAAGCAATCTCGGGGGGCACTAGGCAGGCCCCCTTGGTCTGATCTGGGGGGCTTCCCTTCTTTTGTTACGTACCCTCCGGGGGCAGGGTGCCCCAGAGAATGTCAGCTGCTCCTCGGCGTGAGAGTGCGCACTCGTCCCGCCTGCCTGGATGTCTCCCGCTCTTGCTGCACCACGTTCTCCTTTGGGTGCTTCCCTCGTTTCATTCCTCGTGTCAAGACTGGCCTGGACATTTTAGTTACATGCTCCTAACGGTTGAGGTTTTCGGCCTGTCTGATCCTGCCACGTTCTTGAGCATTGGCAGCCCCCGCCGTGCCCTCCCCGTCCTTCCTGAAGAGCTTGTACCCCACCGGCGCGCTCTCCCTCTCCGGGCTTTCATTATGCCCCCCAGGTGCTCCTCCGTGAAGCGCTCCCATCCGGGTTCAGAGGCTTCCAGCCTCGGCCGAGAGGCAAGCGCACACCTGGGGCGCTCTCCTCCAGGCGCAGTCTTGCTGCGGCCCTCCAGCCAGTGGCCCGCGCTGCCCCCGGTTCCCAGCGGAACGGCTTTTCCGGGCGGGAAAAGCTGCTCTGCGTGGCCACGCCTAGCTCTGGGCCAGCGGCAGCGTGCCCTTCGGGCTCCGGTGGTGCGCCGCCCTTTCACACCGGCTCAGAAAGCGCCCCAGCGTTCGCCAGCACCAGACAAGTCTGAGGCCTCTCCCGCACAGGCGGCACTGCAGAGGAGGCTGCCTCGAGGGGCACGGTGCTCGGCCGCCTCCCCGCAGCCAGGCCTCGGCTTCCGTGCTCTCACCCCGGCGTGGCCCCTGATGAGGGGCGCTGGGCAGCGGCAGGCTGCGCACAGGCCCCGATGGGCCCCCCCAGCCCCAGTGGCGTGCTGCCGCTCGCCGGGCAGGGCCGGCGCTGGTGAGGCAGGAGTGATTGTGTTTGCGTGTGGCTGCGCCCACGGTTTTTAACAAATGGGGAGAGGGCGGACTGCGGGATGCGCTAGCGCTGCCTTGCCCGGGCTTATGCAGGGACCTGGCTGCGTGGAACCTGCCCCCTCGGCCAACACCTGCCAGTTGGCACTGAAGGGGGTTGCTGTCCTGCTCTTCCCGTGGCGGCTGCCGTGGCGGTCGGAGCAAGCAAGGCCGAGCCGAAGCGGGGGCTCGCTCTGCCTCCCAGCCTGCCGGGGGCTGGACTCTGCTGGCCCTTTAGGCCAGCTGAGCTTTCCTGGGAGCAGCGAGTTCTGCGGTTGGAGGAAGCGTGTCCTGGTAGATGGCCGCTTTGGGTGGAGAGGGAGGCTCAGAGCAGCCCCCGGAGGCCTCCCGCACCCTCGTCCAGTCCTGCAGAGAAGGCGAGGCGGGCCTCCCCGGCGGGCAGGGGCCCGGCAGTCTCCTTCCGAGGGCTCCCGTGTGCAGGCAGAGCCTGAGAGCGAGCAGAGGGAGGCCCTGCGGCAAGATCTCGTGGCCTGAGCGTTCCCGTACCGGGCGGGGCTTTGCCTTGCAGCCGACGGTGCACTTTGCCGAAGACACGCTGGTCCGCGGCGAGGATGACGAGGAGGAAGAGGGCCCATTCCCGGTGGGAAAGCAGCGGCTGATCCGGAAGGATACTCCCCACTACAAGAAGCACTTCAGGATTGCCCAGCTGCCCCGGCCAGAGGCCGTGGTGGCCCTGCTGCAGGGCTTGAGCTCTGAGGAGGGTGTCCACGAGGCAGCGGAGCCGGTGGCGCCGGAAGAGGAGGAGGCGGCAGAGCAGGCCGGCTGGGCTGAAGAGGAGGCCAGGAACGGGCTGCCGGGTGGCCCGCCCTCTGTCAAGGTAGGGGCCCGGCCCGGCCAGGCCCGGCCTGCCGCTAAACGAGGGGCAGTGCCTGCCCCCACCCGACGCAGTGCTGCAGCTGCCCCCGAGCGGTGCTGGCCCCGGGCACGCTCGCCCTCCCGCCTGGGCTTGTTCTCGCTTTGCCGTGCAGGAGCAGGTGGGGATTGGAGGGCAGGGAAAGGGGGCATGTCCTGCACACATGGGGAGGCAGCCTCCCCGCCCTCCGGCCCTATTGCCTCCCCGCTGAGACCCCGCTCCCAGGGAAGGGCAGCGGCAGAGGTGCCAGGCTGTGCTCTGGCGTGCCGCTCTCTCCCCTCTGAGGAGCACGTGGTGGGGAAGGCCGCCGTCGCAGCAGTTGTGCCGTTGGCGCCAGCCCGGCGGAAGCAAAGCATGGCTCCTGCCACAGCCCGGGGAGGCCGAGCTGTGCCACCTGGACGGTGCCTGGGCAGGGCTGGCTACCGTGGGGTGGCAGTGCAGCGCCCCCTCCGGGCCCGGCATCGTGTGGACGTGCTCGCCGAGGGATCCCTTGCCCTGTGCCCGGCGGGGCAGGAGTGGGGGCTTCTGCTTCCGCTCTCCACAGCTTTCGACCAGCCCCTGCTGAGACTGAGGACACGAAGTCCAGCGGGGAGTGCGGCTCGCCTGAGGCGGCTGAGCCCCCACCACTGCTGCCGGCACTGCCTCTGCCGGCCGTGGGAGCCAGGAAGGAGGAGTTGGTCTGCCCCTGCCCCTGCTCAGAGGCGCGCGCCCTGCCTGCCCTTCTCTCTCTCTCCCCGCTTGGTGTGGGGCTCTGGTGCTGGGGCAGGGCTGGCCTGCCCACCCCCCGTCCTGCTGTCCCTGGTGGTGGTTTCGGTCCTCCTCCACTAACCCGCATGCGTCTCTGCTGGTTCCTGTCCTAACAGGGGGTGTCGTTTGATCAAGCCAATAATCTGCTGATTGAGCCTGCCCGCATTGAGGAGGAAGAGGTCTGTACCGCCAGCTGGGGGCCGTCTCCTCCCTGAGCCCAGCCGGGCCACCCCAGGGCAGCCACTGCATCGCAGTGCGGCCCCCATGCCCCCTCCCCTCCCCTCTGCTCTGCTTTCCTCTTCCTGTCACTGAGCTCTGAGTGGCAGCTGCTGTTTCTGGGCAGGGGTGCTGGGTAGAGGCCGGGGAGGAGCTTTAGCCCGGAGGCTGGGCCGGAGGGCCTGCAGGCGTTTCCTCAGACTCGGGGCCGGGCTGGCAGGGGCAGCTGTGGAGCTGGTGGGCAGCGAGGTCTCGAAGGTCAGGGTGGTGGAGTGGTGCTCTGGGACCGCCGGGCCTCACCGTGCAGGGAGCGTGCCCTGCGGGGTCTCGGCAGCCTCCCCGGGAGGAAGGCGGAGGCACTGGGGCTCTGGCTTTCTGAGCCCCACGGGAGGGGAGAAGAGGAGCAGAGAGGCGGGGGCACCTGCTGGCGCAGGGCTCAGGATGCTCCGTGGGCGACCGGAGGTGTAAAGGAGCCCCCATTCGACGTGGGCCATTCCCCACACTCACCCAGGCAACACGACGGCTGGGCAGCCGCTGCTTCTTGAAGGCGGGCTGCGGGCCTCCTGGTGCGGCAGCCGGTGCCCGGGGCTGCGGGTCGGCCACTCCCGCGGGCTTCGGCTGAGCCTGCCTGGCCAGCCGCACGCAGCTTCCTGCCCTGGGCCCAGCAGGCACGTGAAGGGCCCCGGTCCCTGCTCCCCACCAGCGGACGGGTGCCTTACGCTTGCCAGTCTGGCTGCCCGCCTGGGAGCGCCTTGGCCTGGCTGCCAAGGAGCGCTCAGTGAGGTGGCGCCGCTGCCCCCGCTTCCGCTCTTCTGGCCCTCGAGGGTGGCGTGGAGGCGGTGGGACGCACGCAGCAGCTGCTGCACCCAAGCAGGCCTTTGGCCACTGCCACCTCCTGGTCTGGCAGTGCCAGCTGAGCATGCACCCCGCTTGCCCTTGCCGGAAGCGAGGGGCTGCTTCCTCAGCGCCTGGCCCCTTCCCGCAGCAAGCTGCGTGGCTGCCCTCATTGCCTGGCCAGGCGTTCTGCTCCCCGAGAGGCCGCAGTCCGGGCCAGCTGTGTCCTTGGGGCTCGCCTGGCCACTCATCCTGCTGCTGGGACGGTGGGCTGGAGGGCCACGCTGGGCCTGCTTGGGGGTGCAGCCAAGATCGCCCCTGCAGCTGGATGAGGCCAGCTCCCTCCCGAAGGCTCTTGCCTGCCCTGCTGCTCCGTGCCGTGCCTGGGGGTGTCTCTTGACACCCCGAAACCCATTCTCTGCTGGACCCTGGGCAAGCAGGACAGGGTGCCTGCGGCGGGGGGGGCTGCTGCGTGCCCCCACATCCCAGCCAGGCGCGTGCCAGAGAGGAGCCTGTGGCCCTGAGGCAGGCTGGGGTGGGTGCAGCTTGAGCCAGCAGGGTGGGGGCCCCCTTTCAAACCGGCACAGCCCTTCCCTTGTTGCAGTGGGGCCGGGGGGGCAGTGGTGGCCGTGTCAGCCGAGTGGACGGGCAGGCCCTGGGAAGGTGTGACTGCCCCCCGACGAGGCAGATGGCAGCCCCAGTGCTGCGGGCAGCGTGGCCTGTTTGGGACGGGGGCCACACGTGGGATTGCCGCCATGTGCCTTCCGGGGCTTTTCTGCTGCCTCCGGGGACCCCCCGCCCGTAACAACCCTCCCTCTTCTCCCCAGCTGACCCTGGTCATTGTGCGGCAGACGGGGGGCCTGGGCATCAGCATCGCGGGGGGCAAGGGCTCCACACCCTACAAGGGAGATGACGAGGTAACTGCCCGGAGCCTCTGGGCAGGGCGGCCAGCGGAAAGGCGGCACGGGGCGTCTTTTTGGGAAGAGGCCTCCCTGGGGATGGGTGGCCTCTGCAGCCATCTCCGCCCGGTGCGTCTGTGCGTGCGTGCGAGCGAGTGCGCGCACAGGCCTCCTGCATCCGCCCGACCAACCGCCTGCTCTTTCCGCAGGGCATCTTCATTTCCCGTGTGTCCGAGGAGGGCCCGGCAGCCCATGCGGGGGTGCGGGTGGGGGACAAGCTCCTGGAGGTGAGTGGCCAGCAGCTGGGGCAGTGGGAGTGCAGGCGGGGTGTCCCGGCCGATGAGTGGGGGGTGCGGGAGGCAGAAGCCGTGCAGGGAAGAGCCTCGGGCCCACAGCCCGTCTGGCGTGGGGACAGGCGCCTGAGCCTGGTGCGAGGGAAGGGGGCTTGCCGCCAGGCTGACACCTCCGCCCCGAGGGGCCTGTTGGTGGGCTGAGCCCGGCCGGAGCCCCCTCTGCCTGGAGCGCCCCGGCCCAGGCTGCTCCCTGCTGTGTGCGGCAGCCCTGGTGGCCTCTCCCGCAGGCTGGCCTGTCGGTCGCGGGGGAATGCAGTGCTGCTGGCCGGCCGGCCGGCCTGTCCCCCGGCAGACTCCGAGGCGGGGCCCGGCTCTGCCCCAGGGCCCACAGCACGTTCCCGCCCTGCTCGTGGCCACCTCCTCGGGCCGGGCCGGGCCGGCCTTGGTGGCCCCTCAGCCAGGCCTCTCGTGCCCCCGCAGGTGAACGGCGTGCGGCTGCACCACGCGGAGCACCACGCGGCCGTGGAGGCCCTGCGGGGCTCGGGCAGCAGCGTCTCCATGACGGTCCTGCGCGAGCGGATGGTGGAGCCGGAGAACGCCATCACGGTGACGCCGCTGCGGCCCGAGGACGACTACAGCCCGCGGGAGCGCCGGGAGGGCCTGCAGTTCCCGGAGGGGCCTGAGGGAGCGGCCCCGGCGGCCAGGCGGCTCTCCGCCTGCCTGATGCGGAACGAGCGGGGCCTGGGCTTCAGCATCGCAGGCGGCAAGGGCTCCACGCCCTACCGGCCTGGGGACACGGTGAGGGCCCGGGTGGCCTGTCCCTTTAACCAGGGGCTGGCACGGCTCCGGGCGACACCTGATCCCTGCCCGCTGGCGGGGCAGCTGCCCATCCCGACTCCTGCTGGCAGAGTCTGAGGAGCCCGGGCCCAGGCGGCGGAGGCCGGCCAGGGGGAGCGGCTTGGGGAGGGAGGGCGGCGGGCCAGCTCCTGACCAGCGTCTCTCTCGCCAGGGAATCTTTATCTCCCGGATTGCGGAGGGGGGTGCCGCGCATCGGGACGGCACTCTGCGTGTGGGCGACAGGGTCATCTGGGTGAGTCCGCTCGGGGGCAGGTGGCAGGGGCGACGTGGACCGGCTGGCGCGGCGGGGGTGACCGCCTTCGGGCACGGCTGTGGGGGACCCGGGGCAGGTTTGTGGTCCTCTGCTTGGCGGGGCCGGTGCTTGCTCTTGCTCGGGGGCGGGGAGCTTCCCGGCCTTCCTGGCTGAAGGCTCTGGTGGGGGGAAGGGGCTTTCCCGGGCACATGCGAGGTGGGGCTGCCGGAGCAGGGCCTGGGGGGCCTGGGCGTCCCTCCCCTCTTGCCCCGGGGGCTCCTCTGCCACCCTGAACTCTTGCTCTTTCTCACCTGCTTGTGCGGGGCGGGGGGGGCTGTTTCTCTGCCTGATCTTCTGGGGACATCTCTGCACAGCAGCCATGGGGAGAGCTCGTGGGTTTGAGCGGGTAAGCCCCGAGACGGCCTCGTCAGTGCTGGCTTCCGACTGTCCCTTTCTCTCTCCCTCTCCGCCTTCCTCAGCTCACCCCCAGTGGCACCCACTTGCTTGGGCGGCTTGTGCTTTTCCGGGGCTGAGAGAGGCCCGGAGGAGCTGAACTCACCTGGGCGTGGTCTCCCCCCGTGCCCCCCTGCCGTCCCGTGGGTGCCCAGGCACGGCTTTCCTGTCCTGCCCACTGCTGCGCCCGGCCCCTCCGCAGCCTGGGACAGTGCCAGCGCCGGCCTCAGCCTGCTCTCTGCCGGGGCCGGGGCCGGGGCCCCTCTGTCCTGCCCCAGGCCCTCCACTCCTGATCTGGTGCTGGTTTCGGCCCTTTCAGATCAATGGGGTAGACATGACGGAAGCCAGGCATGACCAGGCCGTAGCGCTGCTTACCGCTGCCTCCCCCACCATCTCGCTGCTGGTCGAGAGAGAGGCTGCCTCCCAGCCCGGCGAGGGAGACCTGCCCCCAGGGCAGCGAGGGGGGCGGGTGCACTCCCCCCCACCGCCGAGTCTCCGGGAGAGCCCACACGAGGAGATGCCCCTGCCTCCCAGGAGCCCCCTGCCCCCGAGACTGGAGGGCCAGTACCCCGTTGAGGTATGTTTCCCCTGGGAGGGGGGCGGGGGGCCTGCCTGCCTTGGCAAAGCCCCGCCGAGGAAGGAGCCCTTTGGAGAGCTCTTCCTGCCTCAGGGGCTGCCGGGTGCGCGAGGTTCTCCGGCCCCCTCCTGGACTGACCTTGGAGGTGCCCTGCTTGCTGCGGCCCTCCTCCCTGGGCTGGGCCTGCCCCCACCCCTTCCCCGCACAGGGCGCCCTGCTGTGCTGCCTCCCCTTCTGCCCCCAGCCCCCAGCCGCATTCCGGGCAGCCCTGGAGGTTCTGTCCTGGTGCCCCCTTCCCACCCTCCCTCCCTCCCTTCATGCCGTGCTTCTTGGTTTGCCTGTGTGCCTGCAGGAGGTGTGTCTGGTCAAGGCGGGGGGCCCCCTCGGGCTCAGCATTGTGGGGGGCAGCGACCACTCGAGCCACCCGTTCGGGATCCATGAGCCTGGGGTCTTCATTTCCAAGGTAGGGCTGGCCAGGGCCCACTCCTCTGGAGGGCGGGCGTGGGGTGCCATTGGGGACCCCTCTGGGTCCTCTAGGATCCATGTTTTCAAAGGTCCCCCAAAGTGGCAGAGTTTGGGACCTTTCCTCGTCACGGGGAGGCGCCAGCCCTGCCCGGAAGCTCTCTCTCCCCGGGCTGAGAGCTTGTTTGCCAGCTCCCGCCTTGGCCCCTGCCTGAGCCCCTTGCCCTGCACCCAGTGCCCCGCTTTGCAGGCCCCGCTAGGGGCGCCGCTCGCGAGGCAGAGCCCCCCCAGCCCCCCCCGTCTGCCTCACCTGTGCAGGTGATCTCCCAGGGGCTAGCCTCACGCAGCGGGCTGCGTGTCGGGGACCGTATCCTGGAGGTGAACGGCACGGACCTGCGCCATGCAACGCACCAGGAGGCGGTCAGCGCCCTGCTGTCCAACACCCAGGAACTGAGGATGGTGGTCAGGCGAGACCCTCCCCCCCCCGGGATGCAGGTGGGTTTGCCGCGAGCCCTCCAGGAGTGACACGACCGGACGTGGTTGTTGGGCTGAAGCACGCCAGCGCTGGCTCCTACGCTTGCGGGGTGCAGCAGCTTCCCGCAGGAGTTTGTCCTCCACCTCTCCAACGTAAGAGGACCAGGCCTGGAGGGGCTCCGTCGTCCACAGGGACCAAGAGGCACCCCCAGTGGGGCGCCCGCTGGCAGGACCAGATGCCGCGACACCCTCCTGCCTGTGCTGCCCAGCAGCTGGCGGGCCGAGGCAGTCTGTCTCCGCTCTGCAGCACTCTTGATCCCTTCTGGGTCGCCCGAAGGTCATCCTGTGGAAGGAACTTCCACGGCTCGGCACTGCAGTCCTTTCCGTGGCCTCCCGCGGCTCTCCCCTGGTTGGAGAGTGGAAGAGCCTTTCCCTGCCCACTTCCTCCCATGAGGCCACGCACCTCTCTCGGTGTGCTCCCTGCTTGCCTTTGTCCGCGTCAGAGAGCGCCTGATGTTGCACGTGTCCATCTCACGGGAGCTGCTGCAGTGCCTGGACCACCCGGGTTGCCCTCCCCACCCTGCCAACCATTGCTCGCCCTCTGAAAGCGCCCGGTTGCAGGGCCAGCGGGTCTGCGGAGGCCCGGCTCCGCCTTTGCTGCCTGCCAGCCTGCACCGATCCTGCCATCTCCCACCTGGTGTAGCTGGCAAAGCTGGAGCCTCTCAGGGTGCCCCTGCTCCCCTCATGGCAGTGCCCCCCCCCGCTACTCCCGGCTGCTTGGCTCTGCTGCTGAGCCCACTGGCCAGCTTGCCCTCGGGTGCGGGGGCGGTGGTGGAGGGCTGAGCAGAGCAGGAGGCTTCTAGCAGGCCGGGGCTGCAGGGTCCCCTGTGGAGCCCAGAGTGATGAGGCGTGCGAGGACCGTTCCTCGAGGGAGGCCCGAGCGGCTGCCATGGCTGGCAGTGTCCAGGTGGAGAACGGGCCCTGGGGCCCTCGAGTGAGCGGCACCCTGAAGGCGCAGGCACCCCTGGGATAGGGGGAAGGCACTGCCCTCCCCTCTGCTTCCCGTGTGCCTACAGGAGATCTGCATCGAGAAGAGGCCGGGAGAAAAGCTGGGCATCAGCATCCGCGGCGGTGCCAAGGGCCATGCCGGGAACCCCTTCGACCCCACAGATGAGGGCATCTTCATCTCCAAGGTACTGCAGCTCTGGCTGCCTCCCGCCCTGTTCCACTCCCCGCCTCCTTCCTGCACCCGGTGGCGCTGGGCAGCGGGGCTTCGCGGTTCTGCCCCTCACCTGCATAACGACACACGACTTCAGGCATCCAGTGAAGTGGACCCATGTTCCCCAAAGCCCATGCTGAAGCACACATGTGCGACTTCAGGGTGCCACAAGTTAGTTTTGCCACAACGGATCGACACAGTTGCTCTTCTAAAAATAAAAATACTGCCCAGGTACAAGAGGGCAGCAAGAACTGTTGCTTAAAAGATGGCAGAAGAACGCTCACGGCTGGAGCCCGAGGCAGCAGCCGTCCCTGCAAGCCCGACAGCTGCAGAGCTGTGCCTGAGCACGTCCTGGGCATGTGCTTGGGCAGGCTGGCAGCTCGGGGCGGGGTGGGAGGGAGTGCAGGGCGGCCCCACCTGTCGCTGCCCCTCAAGCCAGGCTGACGGGAGGCCCCGACTCGGTTTCCCCCCTCTGCCGCGTGCCTGGAATGCTGGGGGGGGTGGCGCAGGAATCTGTGTGTCACTTTCCTGCTCCGTGGGGGTCGAGGTGCTTCACTGGCTCAGGAGGATCTCCAGATCTTTTGGATTTCAACTCCTAGAAGCCCCTGCCTATGTGAGCAGTTCCCAGGATGCTGGGTCTTGGAGTCCAGAGCATCCGCGGTCTGACTCCTTGCCTGCCCTTACTTGAGTCCTTGTGCTGTTTGTGTAGGAGACACGGTTATGTTTTCTTCCTAGTGGGGGGCAGCCAGATGCGGCTTGTGGGTCCTGCAAGGCGGGAGGTCAGGAGAGCCCCCTCCTCCCCCCTCAGCCTTTGTACCAGCGGCTGCTCAGACCGGCCTTCTGCCCCTGTAGGTGAGCTCCACGGGGGCTGCAGCCCGGGACGGTCGGCTGAAGGTAGGGCTGCGCATCCTGGAGGTGAATCACCAGAGCCTTCTGGGCATGACGCACACAGAAGCAGTCCAGATCCTGCGCGCCGTGGGAGATACGCTCCTCATGCTGGTTTGCGATGGGTTTGACCCCAAGGCCGTGGTTGCCATGGAGGTGAGTGCCGTGCCGGCCAGGGGCTCGGCTGCGATGCGGCGCCCGGCTGGCCGGGTGCTGCTGGTCCCTCTGGAGGGGCCTGCAGGGCAGGAGGCAAGGGCCCTTGGGGGCAGGCCAGCCCAGCCCAGCCCAGCTTGCTGCGGGGGTGTGGAGCTGGCGCCAGGTTCTGGAGGGCACTGAGTGGGAGAGGCTTCCAGGGGCGTTCTGGCTCCTGCTCCAGACACGGCCTCCCTCTTTGACCACGCGGCAGGCTGTGAACAGTGTGACCAATGTCTGTGGTCAAAGGAATTAAATGAAACCCTTTTAAAGTGCATCTGACGACCAGGTGGGGCCTGGGAACAGTTACCCAGGTATGATACTGTCTTTGTGGAGCTTTATTTCTTGTTGGTAGCCAAAGACCACAGTCCTATACCTGCTTACGTGGAAGCAACACTGCTGAACTCAACAGGACTCCCCCCCCCCCCATTAGCACTGCAAGAGGAGCAGAAAAATCCAAAATCATTTTTTTAATTTTTGCGGCCAGTTGTTGACTGACTTTGACCGCTTTTGCCACCAGCCCAGCTTTCACCACCTGCACCTCCGTTTTGCTGGGCAAGCTTGACAGTGTTGCTCGTGTGTCTGTCTGCATCTTGGCCGCAGGTGTCCCCAGGGATCATCGCAAACCCCTTTGCAGCTGGCATTGGGCGCAAGAACAGCCTGGAGAGCCTTTCCTCCATTGACCGGGACTTTAGTCCAGAGGAGCTGGATATTCTTCAGAAGGTAAAGAATTGCGGAGGTGGTCCACAGGTGTCAGGACTGCTTTAGGGAAAGGGCCCTTCCCTTCCCTTCCCTTCCCTTCCCTTCCCTTCCCTTCCCTTCCCTTCCCTTCCCTTCCCTTCCCTTCCGGTAGTGCTGCCTATCATGTTTCCCACACCTGGCTGTGCCACCCCATTCCACGGTTTCCCCCAAGAGATCTGGCTGAGCGTGTGGCAAGTCGAGTCTCTGACCGTCTCCTTTGTCCCCAGGAGATGGAGATGGTGAGGGAGACGACCCAGTGGGAGAGGGAAGAGATGGAGAAAGTGGTGAGAGCCTGTCGCCTGGCTTTGCCCTCCCAGAGCCCTGGAGGGGAGCTGCCTGGGTCATGGCAAGCGATGGAGAGGCGCCATCCCCACAGGCAGGCCCCCTCCTTCCCGCCTCACGTCCCTCGGCTGTGCCAGGGAAGGCGGCAGCGGCAGAGGGGCTGTGCGTGGAGGCCCGGGGGCATGTGGGTGCGTGCGGCAGGCACACTGACGTGGGCGCCCCCCTTTCCTGCTCCCGGCTCGCTGGGCCGTGCATCCTGTGCGTCCTGCTGACCTCGCCCCCGTCTCCGTCCGGCGTAGGCGCCTTGCTTGGGCCACCCGGGCGAGTCCTGTGCCAGAGGGGCCCGCCGGCACCCTGCAGGAGTGGCCTGGAGGGAGGGAGGGAGGGAGGGGGCATTCAAGCAGGGGAAGGGCCCTGTCTGAATGCCCGTGGAGGCAGGCGAGCATGACCTGCGCTTTATTCGAGGGGCGACGTGGAGCCGGTGCTGACTGCTGCCTTGCTTTGGCCTCAGGCAGCGTCCTTTTCTCAACTCGGGTGGAAGTGCTCCTGACTCCTTTCCTGCACGTTTCCTTTGCCGTGGCATATGACATGGGCGGGACTTCCTCGTCGAGTCGCGTCACCTAGCAGGGAGTGGGGCAAGGTCCCCCTCCAGGGCGCGCGATTGTGGGTAATCCTGCCCAGCCCCCTCCCCTGCCCACCTCCCACACTTGGAAAGCTGTGCTCCATTCTGGTCACTTTACCTGCAAAAGGGCATTGTTGTGCTGGAAAAAGGTTAGAGAAGGGCAACGAACAGGATCGGTGGCTGGAGCAGCTTCCTGCTCTAGGGAAGGTGGCCGGTCTGCCTGAAGAGGGAGCAGGGTTGCTTCTGCAAAGGGGTGTCCCACCCGTCCAGCCTTTCCGGTTGAAAGGAACTGGCAGGCGAGGGGGCTGCACGTGTATCTAGCAAAGGCTCTGATGGAACGGTGCCTGAACGCGTCCGGGTGAGGGGAGCGCTCTGGAGCAGGAGCTCTCACACCGTGCTCGAGGGCTTGCCAGGGGCGCTGCCCGACCACCTGGACACCAGGTTCGCCCCCAGGGAGTCCTTCGGCCTGGTCCAGCTCTCGCAGCCTTCCTTCTGTGGCTCACACGGATGCAAAGTGTCTGCGAGCCACGGCTAAATTCCTCTGAGCTGCCGGCATCCCCCAGGCCGGCGAGGCCAGGCCAGGCCAGGCCAGGCCAGGCCCCTGAGGCTGTTCCCATGTGCTGGAGTTGCGGGAGCAGGCCGTGCTAGAAAGGCAGAGTGACTAGTTGTGTCCTGCTCTGTGGGTGGAAAGGAGACCGGGTCAGACGCCCCCCCCCCCCCACTGCTGGGGCCTGCTGCATTCCCACCGTCAGATGGACATCTTTGTTTTGCCAGCTGCCGCTGTCGGCAGCCTAAAATTCCCCTGGGTCTCTTGTAAAGTAGGGTGGACCTTGGTTTGAGGCCTGGGCTTCGCTTCCTTAAGGTTACTGAAATACAATTAGTAGAAAGGTTCTAATATCGGAATGGCTACAGCATCTATTCGAAGAGAAGAGTAAGGAAGTGGGCCAGCCAAGGGGTTTCTGCTTCACCCGTGTGCTGCTTGGCAGCCGCGTGCAGGCAGAGGCCCCGGCTCTGCCGCCTCGCTCTGTGCCCTCCAGCCCCCCTCCCTTCCTTGATCTTCCTTCCGCACTTGGTGCCTGCAGTGCTCTGGTGGTTGAAGCCACCATGTGCTCTCCCAAGGGACCGGCGCCCTCTGCACTTTCCTTCAGAGCAGACGTCTTGGCCTCAAAAGGCTCAGCAGGGTGCCTGTCGGGAGGCCAGTTTCTCCTCACCGGCATTTTCTTTGATCATGATTGTTACTGCTACATTCGAGCCTCTGAGCATGCACAAAGTGAAGTGTTGAACCCTTTCAGTGGTTCATTTCCCAAAGCACTCTATCAACCCATCTGTACCTCGGCCGGGGGGGGGGGGCGGTGCAAGGGGGCGCCTCTGCTCCTCCCTCTGTGTGTCCAGTTGGCTTTCCTCCAATGATGGCGATGGCGATGGTGAGCAACCGGGCCTACTGATTCCACGGGTGGAAGTTCTCCATCGGAGGCTTTCCATTTCAGTGTCCCCTCCCCCAGGATGCAGCTCCCCCTGTTCCCACGGCTGAGAACGGTGGTCCCCCCGTCTGCCCTCGGTCAGTCCTGCCCACTGGCCTTTCCCCGTGGGCCTCAGCACCTCGAATTGTAGCTGGAGTCTGAACCGGTTCACAAACAGCCTCGCCATCATGATCCGGATCATCGGTACAGCCGGCACAGGAACCTCCCAAAAGCGTGCCTGAAATTTGACAGGGCACGTGTGCACCGGTGCCTCGCCTCGCACAGCCCCTCGTGTCTGCTGGGCTCTGGAGATGTGGCGGCCACTACCAGGCAGCTGAAGGGTCCGCTGAACGGGCAGAAATGAAGGGAGGAGCTGCCCCCCTTCAGCTGCCCGGCACCTGGCCTTTGGTTCTGGCAGCCACAGCAAGGCGGCGCACGCCCCAGCTCTGCTCCTTCCCTACGACTGAAGCGTGAGGGCTCGGGGGGGGCGGGGGGGGTCAGCCGCCTGCCCCAGACCCAGACCCAGCCCGCTCTCTGCCTGTGCCAGGGCTGTGCTGGCTCGCAGGGAGGAGCGCTGCCCCCGGCCCCTTGGGAAGGCCCAGGGGGTCATCCAGGGATGGAGGGCTGGGCCGGAGCTGTGGAGACTGGGTGCGACGCTCCGCCGGACCAGGGGGCTCGCTGGACGGCACGCGGCTGGTTGCCTCGCGAGGGCGGGCTCGCGGCAGGCTGAGCGTGTGCCTCGGGCTGGGTGAGCCCTCCTCCCGGCCCGCTCTGGTTGCAGGCGCCCCGTGTGCTCGGTGCGCGCTGGGGGCCTGCTGGGGGCCTCGCTTGGCCACTGCTTGCCTCGTTGCCAGCGAGAGCTGGCTTGGACGAGGCTGCCGCGGGGCTCGTCCCCCGTCCGCACGCCTGCCAGGCGGATCGGCCTGCCCCTTCCCGCTCGGGCAGCGTTCTGTGCACCCCGCTTCCTCCCGCGCCCCCTCTCGTGAGCTCTGCCGCTGACTCCTCTTGCTCTCTCTGCTTGTGCTGCCTGGCGCTGCGAAGGAGCGGATGCGCAGGGAGCGGGAGACGGCCGCGCAGCTGCTGGCCGAGGAGGCCGAGGTGAGCGGGGGGCGGGCGGCTCTGGGGGGAGGGGGCAGCGGCCAGCTGGCTGACAGCAGCCCCCCGTTCCTGATCGCACCCTCCCGTCTCGATTTCTGCAGGACCTCGGCGCTGAGCCCCTGCAGCTGGACTACCGGACCCTGGCAGCCCTTCCCAGTACCGGCCTCCAGAAAGCCACCCGCGGCGTAAGTGGAGGGTGGGCTTTGTTGGCCAGTGCGGGCTGCGGGGGAGGGGAAGCTAGAGGAAGTGCCTCGGGGGGTCGCAGGGAAGTCTGCGCATGCCTCTGCTTCCTCCTCCTGCCCCTGGCCCTTGCTCCCCAGAGGAGGGACGCTGCAGGGTGTCCCCGGCCGGATCCCTGCCCGTGTCTCTGGGCGAGGATTGGGAAGGATCGTTGCTAGGCTGCTGCGGCTGCCCCTCAGTGTGGGCGGAACTGGGCTGGGTGCACGGGGGGGGGGGGGGGGGCTGGCATTCTGCTGAGGATCTTGTCGCTCAGCTGTTGGGGGCGGGTGCCTCCCCGTTCTCCTCAGCGGGGTTCCTTTTGTGGGGTGGGTGATCATGGTGGGTCTTCTTCGGGGCCCCTTGCGTTGCGCACGTGAGGCCTGTGCGTGCTCGGGGGCGGGGGCTGCTGCCAGGAGGATTTTCCCGCTGAGCTCGGTCGGCCTGTGGGGGCTCCCGCCGTTTCCCCCAGTTCCTCTCCAGGCGCCACCCTGGGTGCCTCGGGCCTCTGTCCGAGCGTTCTCAGATCCTTCAGAATCCTCTGGTGCGCCCTTTCGGTCTAGTCTTCCACTGTTTTGCTGGTTCTTAGCTCAGTGCAGCCTTTCCTCCTTATCCCCCAAGCAAGACACTTTTCCGTGGTCTTCCCTTTGGGTTTCTCCCCTCGTTTATCGGTCCCCTTCCTTTTCTTCTCTCCCTGCAACGGCTCCCAGGGTGGCGTTTGGCACGTGTCCGCGTGGTACACAAAGGCCAGTGGCTGGGGGGCATTCCGGACGTCTCTCCTGCCTGGCTGGGGCGTGTAGGCTGGCTCCTGTCCCCATTGACCCAGCAGGCTCACAAGAACCGGGCAGGCCGGCTTGAGGCTGTGGGGCGGCCCCATGGCCGCGCAGTCGGTCACAATGACCACACCAGAGTGTCTGTCCAACTTTTTCTCGGGAAGCTCGCTCTTCCAGTGCCCCACTGGCAGTTGCTAGAACTCCGCCAGGACCGGGTCTGCCCCACACAAGTACCCACTGGGGGGGTCCAGTGGGTACTTTGGTCCCAAGTCATGTCAGGCACTGGGAATCCGCTTGGGAATGTTGCAGCCGGTGAAGCGGGGCCAGGATGGACTCGCACTGGCGGCTCCTGCCATCCCTCCAGGAGACTTGGCTTGGCCTGGCAGGTGCTGGAGGGCAGGCTGTGGCGGGGGCACCTGGGGGTCGAGGAACCGCTGGACCTGGCCCCACTGGAGCCTGTCAGTGTTGGCGGGGCGGGGCGGGCGGGCGGGCGGGCCACCTCCCTCCTCAGCTCTGAGGGGCCTGCAGTGCTGCGGAGGGCGGGGAGCAGCTGGAAGGAGCTTGTGGGCAACGGGCAGCTTAGGCAGTGGCGCTTCAGCCCCAGGGAGAGACGGGGCTGCCCCCCACAGCACCTGCTGCCCCGGGAAGGGGGGGCTGCAGCTCAGGCGGAGCCGCTGCTGGGCAGGGGCTCGTGGGGGTGGATGGGGCAGCTCAGCCGGAGGAGCATGCGGGCCATGCCAGCCGGGGCGGGAGGCTGCGGAAACCGCGGAGGCGGCAGCCGGGGGCACTGCCAGCTCCCCCTCCCTCCCGGGAAGTTCCTTGGCTGCCGGCCAGCCAGGCTGGAGGAGGAGGCAGTGGGTGGGCTGCCTGGGGGGCCTTGCTCCTCAGGAAACCCGATCTTGGCTCTTCTGCAGAGCGGGATGCCTGGGCGGCCCGGCCCGGCCAGTGCTGGGCTATTTTGGTCGAGGCGGGTGGGTGTGGCGGGGGGGCTGGGGCGGAGGCGCTCCCTTTGTCTGTGGCCAGGCAGCCGGTGAGTCCTGCGGCCGGTCTCTCCGCTCTTCCCTGGGCCTTGGTGGGGTGGCTCTTGGGCTGGCACAGGGAGTCGGTGACAGGAGGGCAGCGGGGGCTCCCTTGGCCGCTGGGGTAGCCTCGCTGGCCTGTGTGGGGAGCGGATGCTTCGGGAGTGGCCCAGTCACCCCAGGCCTGGCACGTTGGAGGCCTTCTCCGTGCCGCTGATCCGGCCCCCCGTGGCAGCTCCAGAAGCGGGTTCTGGCAGTGCTTCCTGGGCGGGGAGAGCAGCTCGTCAGCCCGGCACCCTACCTGGAGGAGTCTCTTGGCGCCTACCCTGGCTTTCTTCTGCCAGGGGGCTGCTGCCGGTCCTCCTTGCTCCCCTGGAGAAGCCGTTGAGTGGGGACCGTGGCCCCAAATGCCCGCAGGGCCTGAGCGCGTCCCCGTGATGCTGAAGCAGGCAGTGGTGGGTGTGGGCCAGCCCTTCCCGGCCTCAGAGGGCACCTGTGTGCTGGAGGTGGTGGTGGGCCGATGCTCGGAGGGTTTGCGGGGCCCTCCTGTCGTCCGGGCCTCCCAAGCCTGCGTGGGCCTCGCTGGGCTCCCGGGCTCCGTCGGGGGGACCAGAGGCTGGGCCTCTACACTTCCGCACTGGCTGGCAGCCTCCGCCCAGCCCTCTGACAGCCCCGTGTGTCTCCTCCCCAGCTGTTCCTCCGTGACATGGAAAGGGGCTCGCACGGGCCTGCCCCACCAGGGCCCCCGCCCTCGGACTCGGCTGGGGCCAGCGGCAGTGGCGGCGTGCCTCTTCCGGCAGCGAGGGAGGCCGCCGAGGAGGAGAGCCTGGTGGACTCTCAGCCCATCCCCTTCAGCGCCAACCCCTTTGTGGTGGCAAATCGGCAGGGCAAGGCGTGCCTGGGGGGGCCCCCGCTGGGCTATGGCCAGGGGGGCGTGCTGAAGACCAGCCTCTGCGCCCAGGCAAGCCGGCTTGCGTGGCCCACTCAGCCACAGAGTGCCGTGCCGTGCCGTGCCGTGCCGTGCCGCTCTCGCCGCATGCTGCTGGGCCGTGGGTCCAAATAGGGGGTCGGACCGCCACGCGGCTGAACACCCGGCGGGCTGGGACCGTGGCCCACATGGGCGGGCACGTGGCGTGAACAGCCTGTGCTGGGGCTGCCCCTGCCCCTGCCCCTGCCCGGTGTGTCTCAGGCGTGGCATGTGCATGTGGAGCAGGGGCAAGTGCCGTGGGGCAGGCATGGCGTTTTCGGCCACAGACCCCCTTCGCCTCCCTGCATGCCTTTGACTGGTGAGCTCTTCTCCGTTATGCTGTGTTCGGCTAATAACCTGCAGATCTAGAGTTTGTTTTACCTGCTGCTGCTGATTGGTTTCGTTCTGATGAGGCTGTGTGTGTGTGTGTGTGTGTGTCCTTTAACGGTTGTGCTACTTTTCACGTTGTTGTTTTAAAGTATTTGCACACCTTTCGGGTGCCCCCAGAAACAGTTAGAGAGCACAAAGCTAAGAGCCCAAGCATACCAGTTCAGCCATCCTGGGACTGAAACCAGACCAGAGCAGAAACTTCTGTTCTGTATTAAAAGCCTCTGACATTCAAGCAAAACAAGCGTGTTCACTGTCCACAACAATTGTAAGCCATTTTCTGAGTTCTTGGGAGAAGAAAGCAGCATCCCAATTAAAATTGTTCCCTAAATAATTTAAGCATACCGGGATTGTCCAAGAAAGGCAAAATTCAGCAAATACATATTTGTTGGTTTGCCATTTGTGTTTGGTATAACAGATTCTGCTTGTTGGGAGGGGCTGCTGGAGCCTCTCCCCCCCCCCCGCCCGCCCAAACAGGCAGGACTGGCTATCTCTCTCTGGCTTCGCAAGGTTTAGCAGAACTTCAAGCCAAGCTCTGTGCACCGACGAGGGCGAGGAGCTTCCTGCCGTGCGGAGCAAGGGAAGGGCACGGGCGCCGTGCTCCTCTTGCGTGGGCGCAGCCCCGCAGGCCACCCCGGGTGTGCCGGGCCAGGCCGGGCCGTTCCGCGGGCCGTGGGGCTCCCTGGTGCGCTCCGGCACCGATGCTGGAACGCTGCAGCCACCTGGAGCTCCGCGGGGCCCTGCCGGGGTGCTCCTGCAGTCTGCTGGGCCTCAGGGCAGTCGGTCGGGGGGGCAGGCTGGCCCCCCAGAGCCTCCGTTGGTTCAGGAGAGGTGGCGGGAAGCCGCATGTCGTCTGCAGTGCGTGGGAGAGCAGGGCTGGGCAGGGCCGCCCCGGGGGAGTGCCTGGAGCAGAGCACCAGGCCCTGGGCTCGGGATGCGGCGCTGCTGAGGGAAGCCCAGGCCAGCGGAGCCCCCGCTCGCTGCCAAGCCCTGATCCGGTGTGGGGGTCCCAGGGGCTGGCCTGGCTCCCTGCCGCGGGCGGAGGATCGGGGGTCCCTCCCTGGCACGGAGCTCTGGGGCGGCTGCGGGGCGGGGGGTGACGGCTGCCTCCCACTGTTTGCAGGCCCCGGCAGGAGACGCTGAACTGGGAGCAGCATGGCGAGACCCTGCTGGTGGCCAGCTGGTAAGCAGTGCTGTTGGCGGGTGGGGGGGCAGCGAGTTTGCCTCGCTTCCTGGTCAGTCAGCCTCTCTGTCTCTCTCTCTCCGCCTCTCTCTCTCTCCGCCTCTCCCTCTGCCTCTCTCTCTCTCTCGGGCCCTGGCCACACACCAGCCACGTGCCACCCCTCGGCCTGCCCACCTGGTGGGCAGAGAGACCCGCTTTGTAAGTGCCGCCTTGGTGTGGGGTGCTGTGCTGCTCTGTGCCACTGGCCCGGCCTCCCCGGCCCGTCGGGGGAGGTGCTTGGGGGTCTCGTCTCCCTCCCTGCACTGCTGCTTTCCGCCTGGTCTTCCAGAGGACTTCTGCTAGGATCGGCTGCACCGGGGCCACTGGCGGGGGCTCTCCCCGGGCAGCGGGAGTGGGGCACTGCGGGGGCCGCGGAGGGGCTTCTGGCTGCGGAGCAGGCTCGGCCTGTGGGGCGCGGGCGCATGGCGAGGCTGGCCGGGTGCCCGGCCGTGCTGTGCAGCAGAGGCCCGGGCCGCCCTGCCCTGACTTGCCCAACTTCCTGCTTTCAGGCTTCGGTCCATTTCGTCCCCAGCCACACTGAGAGCAAGGCGGTGAGTCCTCCTGCGTGCCTGGCCCTGGCGCAGGCCTCTGCCGCTGCAGGGCCCACCCTGGGCGCCCTTCCCTGGGAGCTGGGGGGCCGCTCGCCCCGCGGCCTGACGCCCGCCCTCCTCCTCTCCTCCTCGCACAGACCAAGCCGGGCACAATCCAGCCTGTCTCTCGCTTACGCCCGGCTCTGCCAGCGACTCCCGAGGGCCGGGACAGCCCCAACCCCTTCCAGCAGCCTGAGCTGGGCTCCAGCATCCACGGCTCTGTAAGTGGCCGCGGATGCCCCCCACCCCCGCCTGCTGCACTGGGAGAGGAGCCGTGCAGGGGGCGGGAGGTGGAGCGCCCTGTGCAGACCGGTGGGAGTGGGCAGCTGCTGGGACCCCGAGGGCAGAGGAAGGGGGGGCCACACAGCTTCCACGGGCACTGCCAACCGCTGCTGCCCAGCTGGGTGCTCCCCGGCACTGGCCCCCCTTGACCCAGCACTTGCTGCCCCCAGCCTCGGCCTCCCGGGCCCCCCTCACCAGGCGAAACCCCCGTCAGTTCCAAGCAGGCTTACAAGGCCTTTGCCGCGGTCCCAGTGCCACACCTGCTGCTGGAGCCAGAGGTGAGCCATGCGTGGGCTTCGGGGCGGTCCCGGGACAGGGCCGCGCGTTCCCTGGAGTCACAGCACTTGCGCCCCCTCCCTCAGGAGCCGCAGAGCCAGGAAGACGCCGAGAAGTCTCCAGCGCCCTCCGAGGTGAGTGAAGGCACCCGTGTGGCCCCCGCCGGCCCCGGCTGCAGCAGTGCCGGCCGAGGCAGGTCTACCTCCAGTGCTCGCCCGTTGCCTCCCAGCAGGTGCCGTTTCTGGGGGCGCTGCACAGCCCCGAGCAGCGGTCCTTCCGCGAGAGGCAGAAGTACTTCGAGGTGGAGCTGAAGCAGCAGCCGGCGGAGAAGCTGCCCAAGCGGGTCTCCCTGGTCGGGGAGGACGACCTGAAGAAAATGAAGGAGGAGGAAGGTCAGTCGGGGCCGGGCAGGGCTGCCTCTGCCTGGCCCGTCCCACTCGTCCGGGGAGTCTCCATAGCCCTCGGCGGGGGCAGTAGAGCGGCCTCCCCGGGCCTCCCGCCTTCCGCTCAAGGGCTCAGGCAGAGGCCTGCTGCTTACAAAGCCACCGGGGGGGGGGGGGCAGGGGCGGGAACTGCTCTTTTTCCTGGGCCTCTTGTGCCGCCGACCTCTACTTATGCGGGGAGATTTCCCTCCCACCCTCCCAAACTCTCAAGTCCCCAGAGGTCCCTGGGCCCTGGCTCAGGGCGGCCCCAGCTAGAGTCACGGCCTCTGGTAAAGGAGCTGGAAGGGGGCACCTGCCGCACGTGGTGGCAGCGACGGAGAGACCTCCCCGCCGCAGCTGTGGCGCGCTTGAAGCATGTGGGGGGTTTGCTCATCGGCCCCACACGTGCCTGAAGCCCTCCTGGGGAGGCAGGCCGTGCCCGCTCCCAGGCACCCCAGGTCTGAAGTTGGGTGCATTCGGCACCGTGCGGTTGTTGCCCCTCCGTGTTCCTCGGCTTCGTCGAGTGGGTGCGGTTGACTGGCAAGGAAGAGGCACTGGGCGTGAGGCGCGTTCCCGGAGCCCTCCTGCCTTGCCGGTGGCCAGAGCCCTTCTCAGGTTAGAAGAGGAATCTCAAAGAAGACTGCCAGCGAGCACCCCCTGGGGCAGAGGGCCTCCGGATGTCCTGACTGGCAAGCTGAAGAACAGGAGTCCAGTCGCTTGCCAAATCGGACTCAAAAGGTGCTGATCAATGGCACCTTCTCAAACTGGGGAGAGGGGACAAGGGGGTACCAGAGGCCTCGGTCCTGGACCCGGCGCTCTTCCACATTTGCATTAATTACTTGGTTGAGGAAGGATGATCAGATTTGCAGAGAACACGAACTGGTTGGGACAGTGAATACCCTGGAAGACAGCAAGAAGATTCGGGGAGCTCTTGATAGGCTGGAGTGGTGGGCTGGAAATAGCGGAATGAAACGCAGCACCAAGTGTTGCACCCAGGAAAAAGTAACCAAAAGCATTGGCTTAAAAAACTGCCAAGTGAGGGATCTCTTCCTTCTACAACATGAGGAGTAGTACTTCCCCTACACTCCCCACTAGTCAGACCCCATCTGGATCACCGTGTCGAGTTCTGGGCAACAAGATTTAAGGAAGATACAGAAAAATTAGAGAGGGGTCCAGAGGAGTACAGCTAAAATGACAAGCCAGATTTAGGCTACGTATCAGGAAAGGTTTCCTCACTGCCGGAGCAATACGATGGCGGGAGCAGTTTCTGAGAGAGGTGGTGTGCCCTCCCACGCTGAAGACCTTCACGGGGAAATTGGGCAGTGATCTGAGTGGGGTGGCTTAAGTTCGTGCCCCGCAAAAGAAGGGGCTTGCCCCAACAGCCGTCCAGGCCCCTTCCAACTCTGCTGCTCTACGAAAAGGCCCACAGGCGAGGGAGCAGCTAGCCCAGAGAGGGAGGCAGTAGTCCTGCTGACCATGTTCACGCCCCTCCCTGGCCCGTGAGTTGATCCTGAGCCTGTGCTGAGCACCCAGCAGAGGGCACAGCGGATACTGTGGCACACTGCTGCCACGTCCCCACCTGCTCGCTCCTTGCACTGCCCACACATTGCGAAACATGACTGGGTTGTCGGATGCAGGTTGGGCACTCGGTCACTAAAAGGTTCACCGTCACTGGGATAGGGTTAGAAAAAGGAGGGGCATGATTTGATGGTTGACTTTCAAAATCACGTTATTTTCAATAGCCTTTATCCCTATATTAGGGTTAGGGATGTGCACCAGGGTAGGGTTAGGGTTGTGAAAACGAGGGGTCCTGGCATGGTTTTGATGGTTGGAATGTGTTTAGAAG
>NW_025336455.1:2832454-2832630 GCF_004798865.1 Varanus komodoensis
ACGAAGGGTCCTGGCATGGTTTTGATGGTTGGAATGTGTTTAGAAGGGGCAGAAAGGATGAGCTGTGCAGAAAAGGCTACTCCAGGAAGGCTTTTTCAAAATCCCATTGTTTGCAATGGCATTTATCCCTATATTAGGGTTAGGGGTGTGCACCAGGGTAGGGTTAGGGTTGGCAA
>NW_025336455.1:2832730-2838120 GCF_004798865.1 Varanus komodoensis
GAATGAACGAGAGCTGGGAAGAGCAGCTGGGGGGCAAAGGGACAGGCAGAGGGAGGCAGATGTGGCCCCATTCCTCCCCGCGCTGGCTGGCAGTGCAGCTGATGGGGCTGAGCAGCTGGGGGTGAGGAGAGGCTCGGGCAGGGTCTGGGCGGAGGGCTCGGCTCCTGGGCTGGGCTGGGCCACGAGCTGGCACTGCGTCCTGTCCGAGGGCCGCTTGCTGGCTTCTGCCGCCCGGCTCCTCGCTGCACGGCAGCCGCTCCTGCCTGGCCAAGGGGCCACGTGCCCTGCTGCAGGGCGGGGCGTGCGAGGAGAGCTGCCCATGGCACGAGGCGGCGGGTGAAAAAGTGTCCCTGCGCCAGAACGGAAGCCCCCCGGCTCCGGCCAAGGCGGCTGCCGCAGCCACGTGCGCGCCTGTCTTTTCCCTCGGCTCCTCCCCAAAGCCCAGGCGGGGGCAGTGGCGGGGCAGAGCCGGGGGCAGGCAGGGGCCCAGGACGCACGGCAGTGCAGAGGCCAGAGCGCTCCGTCCGGCAGGGCCCCCGCCCCGTGTGGCCGTGCCGGGGCGCGGCACCCTCCCCAGGCACCCAGGCGCACGGCTGGCGTGGCAGACCCGCCTCCTACCAGTCTGCCCGGCGAAGCGACGGCCGTCTGGGAGCTGCACTCTGCAAAAGAGGGCGAGAAGGAGACAGGGTGAACGCCCGCCCCAGGGCCGCCCTGCCCACCACGCCCGGCTCCGAGCGCGCCGAAAGGGCAGGAGCGACACGCCAAAGCGCAGGGCAGTACCGTCCACGGGCGTCGGGGAGGGCGTGGGGGCCGGGGAGGGGGACTCGGCCAGCTGCTCCAGCGTGCTGCGCTTCCTGCCCTCCTTCGATTTGGCGATCACCATCTGGGCCTTGAGCGCGTCCTGCTCCAGGGACTTCATTCTGTGGAGCAAGAAAGGGAGCAGGGGGAAGAGTGAGCGGCCCCGATCCCCAAGCCGGCTGCCCTGGAGGAGGAGGAGAGCCCCCCGCCCTGGCTGAGCTGGCCACACGGCGACACTGGGTGACCTCCACAGCCGAGTGGATGCAGCGCCCGACACCACGGCAAACCAGGGCGAGCGACCACAGCTGACCTTCCCCGCTGAAATACTTCGCATGTCAAAAGCTGTTCTCAAAAAGCCCTTTAGAAACAGACGCACATGACACGGGCTTGGATGGTGCCTTGCAAGAAGAAAAGCTGCCGAATGGCCCACTTTGCAGGGCTGCCGGGTGTCTTGACTCGCACCCGCTTCAGCTGCATCTTGCGCACGGCCCCGGCCACCAAGCCAGGGCTCAGAACGGGAGCCCTTTCGGATGGTGGTGGCCCGCTCCCCCCCAGACCTGGCCGCAGGAGCCCAAAAGCCCCCGGAGAGTCACAGCTTCCACGCGAAGGGCTGCCTACGGAAAAGCTGGGCCCAGGAGGGCTGGATTGGGCTGCTCGTGGCCCCAGCGGCTCCCGCATGAGCCACTTCCCTGCCCGATCACCTGCTCTGGGCCAAACTCATCATGCCGGCGAGGCCCTGGAAGGCTCTCTGCAGCTGGCTGTCCCTGGCTGGGGCATGCAGAACAACCCGGGAGGAGTGCTGGGACCCGAAGCCCCTGCAGACGAGGTGGGCAACTTCTGACCTTGGCTGGGAACGCCCTCCACCCCAGAGCTCTGGGCCTGGGGAAGCTGCAGGCCGCTGGCCTTTGAGGGAGCCCAAGCAGCCCAGCTGCCTCCTCGAGGCCACTGGAGGAAGGGTCACCCCACCAGCCCGGGCCGCCCAGAGCTGCCCCAGGTCTGCCTCCTCGAAGCCGCTCAGACGACCATCCCTGCTGGCAGCTCACCCCACCGAGGGGCCCGGGAACCCCAGCAGGCTGCACGCAGCTCTGGCCACTTCCTGGCAGAAGCCGCTTGCTGGGCGGCCACGGCCACGGCCACAGCCCCTGCCTCGGACACGGGCCATGGAACAGCCCTCCACTCACCCAGGGGACTTGAGCTGAGCACCCACCTGAGCGTGGCACGTGGGAAACGGTGCCGTCTTGCCGCCCACTGGGGCCGCAGAGCACCTGGCCTCTCCTCGAAGGAGCCCCCGCTCCAAGAGGCACCCTCACTGTAGTCCTCCAGACAACGGGCACACCTAGCCGGCCTCAGCATGCGGAACAGGCCCACGGCCAGCCGCAGGTCCCAAGCGCCTGCCGCTGTTCCTGGGCTGCACAACAGAAAGGCCCTCGGGGACTGGTGAGAAGCTCGACACGCCCCCGCTCGGCCCGCAGCCCACGTCCGAGGGCACACCAGCAGCCTCGGCCGGGAGGCGTCATGGAAGCAGGCCACAGCGGCGTTGCAGCGGCTTCGGCCCTCACCCAGAGCCGCAAGGCCTCTGCTCCCGATATGCACACGCCCCAGGAACTCTTCTGCCGCTGCCATGTTCTGCCGGCTGACGTGAACGAGGCCACGGCAGGCTCCCCCACGAGTGCGAGGCGGCAGCGCTGCACAGACTGCGACCGGGGGCGGGGCGGGGGCTTATCTGCTGCGTGTCCCAGGTGAGGGCATCCAGAGGCAGAACATGGGGCTGGTTCCGTCACAAAATCCGGAAGGGGTGGGAGCCAGCAGGCAGGTCCACGCGCAGGATCACGCTGGAAACCGCCCCCCCCGCTCTGAAGGCCCCGAGGGGCCGCGCTGCGTTCTGGCCAGAGCGGGCAGCGCGCGACGGCCACCCCACCTACCGGGCTGCTCGCCACATGGCCCGCTTCTCCGCCTCCAGGGCCCGCCGCTCTGCTGGGGAAAGCTCCTTCTTCTCCTGAGCGCCGAGGAGCTCCGGGCTGTGCACACGCAGGCGCTCCTGGTGCCGCCGCTCTGCCTTTGCTGTCCGGACCGGCACAGCCACGTCCCCACCTCTGGGGAGGGCTGGGTTCACCCTGTGCAGAAAGGGGGCATTCAGGCTGGCTGCCCCCACCCGCACCCGCACCAGCGCCCGCTGCCTCCCCCCCTTACCCAGCCGCAGAGCTGGGCCGCTGCTCCGCCCGCAGGGCCTCCTCCAGGGAGTTCCGCTGGGAGCCGCTCTGCCTGTCGGGCTCCGGGAACCTGGCAAGGCAAAGGGGGCGGCTCAGCGCGGCCGAAGGGCCTCTGGCAGGCCTGGCCGGGCAGGGGACGCCCCTCCTTGGAGGCCGGGCGAGGGTCGCCGGGCCTCCGCCTCTGCGCCCAGCCCACTCAGAAGCACCGGGCAGGAGCAGGCCTGGCTGGGGCTGCAGAAGGGGGCTCAAGCACCACGCTGGCTGAGGCCCCTGGATCAAGGTGGGATTCTGCTCCTCAAGTCCCCACCCCTGCAATTTTGGCCACCACCGCCGCCACCTTCTACTCCTCCATATTTGCCAGAACAGCATTTAGAAATGAGAGGTACCAACCCAAGTTACACGGAAGCATCCACCCCCGGGGGTGGGGATTCTAATTCCCCCTGAACCCCCCGTCCCAGGGACGCCGGGCCACAACCCTAGACTCCCCTGGCACTGAGGGTGCCCGGTGGGCACCGGTGGGAGGCTTGCCTGCATGCGGGGCAAGACCGGTCCCGGTCCCAACACAAGCAGTGGTGCTGCTGGGGCAGGGGCCTGCACTGGCATGGGCTGGTGGCCGACGCGGCAGCAAGGCCGGCTGGCAGGAGCGGGGCCCTTCCTGCGAGGCACGTGACGCGGCTCACCAGGACGCGGTTGGGGACGGCGGCCTCCTACTGTCCAGCTTCTCAACTTTGTACTCGACTCCCTCAATGAAGATGCTGGACGGGGCGCTGGCGCACAGGGGGTGCCTTCTGGCCTCCACCTCCTCGTCCTCCGCCTCCTCATCTTCCTCCTCCAGCAGCTGGGCACGCTTCTGCTGCAGCTTGCGAGCTGTCCAAGCAAGAAGGCCTTGTGGGCCCAGGCGGGCACTTCACTTGCCCTGCCCCCAAGACTCAACGGGCCTGTGCCCCACCTGGACTGCTGGGGCAGCCAGGAGACCACCGGATGGTCATGGCTGCTCATGATCTGGAGATGAACCAGCGAAGAAGCCAGAGCCGTCGCCCTGCCCAAGGCGGCCCGTGCCCTGCCTCCCTGCCACCCCTGGGCTTGCGGGCCCCACGTAGCCCAGGAGAAGCGGCAGTTCCCTGCACAGTACTGGCACGATCTCGGGGGACCAAAGGGCCACGGGAGCGACCAAAGGCCTCCCCAGGCCCCCCATGCTCGCCGTTCCTTGCTGCTGCTCCCCACCGAAAGGCCCCAAGCACATGCCGGCAGCTGGCAGCCACGGCCACCAAGAGCCCCCTTTTCCTCCAGGACCCTGCTCTACGCCAGCCAAGTGGGAAGCCAGTTTCCAGCGACTTAACGGGAATTTTTTCCTGACCACTGGAGAAGTCCGATAATGGAGTGAGAGAGGTTGTGGACTCTCCGACACTTGAGGCATTCAAGAAGCCAGTGAAGAACCAGCTAAGAGGGATGGTTTCACTGGGGGGCCTGCCCTGAGTGGGGGGGGGCTCCGAAGGAGGGCCCTCCGCTGCTTCCAGCTCCGAGATCCCATGGTGCGGGGGCGGTGCCCTGGTGCAGCCCTGGCTCTGAACACAAGCCGTCCCAGGCTGTCCCAGGGGGCCGCATGGCCATCCGTTCCAGCAGTGCTTGGCTAGAGGAACGGGCACGGCCAGCCCACGGAAGCGTCCCTTGCTCCCAGGGGCTTGGCCCAGACCTGCAGCACGGAGCTGAAGTGCGGCGGACATTCTGGTTACTGGAGCTCAAAAAGTGCATTTGAGCTGGTGAAAAGCAACTAGGCTGACCAAGGGGCTGGAGCGACGACCACATGAGGAAAGGTCACTAAATTTCTGGCACTTTTAGTCTAGAGCACTGATAGCAAAGCACTGAGAGAGCGAGTGCCCAAACTGCAACCCTAAACCGACTTATTTATTGCAAAGTGCCAACACTAAACGTAAACCTGAAAATTTAGGCTGTAGTTTAGAAAAATCAATTCACAGCCAGTTCCAGCAATTATATATATATTTGTGGCAACGAACCGACCAGACGAGCGAAAGCATGCAGCTTGGACGAGTGGCGGCTATTAAATAGATCGCCTGGCACACTGGATCCTTTCCGAGAAGGTGCAGAGCCTGTATGTGCGCTGTTACCCGAAGCTCGGCAGCTGGGGGGGCTGCAGGTGTGACGTGCCTCATGCGCTAAGAGGGCTCTGTGTGCCAGAAGTAGAACATCTGCCGAACATTCGCCACCACCACCCAAGGCCTACCCTGGTGCACACCCCTAACCCTAATACAGGAGTAAAGGCCATTCAAAATAATGGAATTTTGAAAAAGCCTTCCTGGAGTAGCTTTTTCTGCACAGCTCATCCTTTCTGCCCCTTCTAAACACATTCCAACCATCAAAACC
>NW_025336455.1:2838220-2851774 GCF_004798865.1 Varanus komodoensis
GAATTTGCTGCCATTCCTTCTTCCAAACCTGTTTATGAGATCCAGGTACAAGCTGCATGTTTTGGGCGGCAGCCAGGAAAGCAGCCCCTGCTCTGGCGAGGAGCAAGAACATGGAAGCCGCCCGCTGGGGAGGGGTCCGGGAGCGCTGCGGTCGCCTCGTGCCCTCTGGCCGGATGACTTCCCCGGATCCTGGCGCCTGAACTGATGGGGCAGCCACCCACAGCTCGGTGCAGGCTGTGGGAAGGCAGCCCCACCCCCTTGGCCTCTGCTGACCGGGGCTTGTGGGGCGGCCCTTGCCGAGGTTCCCGGCTCAGGCAAGCCTCTCCAGAGGGCCGGGGAGCAAGCCGTGGGAAAGGCCCAGTGCTGGCTCGGCCCTGGGGGGCCGCAGGGAAGGCAGCTGGGGGGGCTGTCCATGTTCTTTGGCCCCGATGGCCACCTCCTGAGCCCCAAGGACGGTCACAGCAGAGCCCGAGGTGTCCCCAGCACCAGTCCTGCCCTGGAAGGGAGCCAGAGGCGTGTGGATTCCCCTGCCGTGGATCGCAGCAGGACGCACCTCTGGCTGTCTGCCAGAGCAGCTTGGCTGCCCCCTCTGCTGCAGCCGTGGTGGGGAAGGGGCGGGACTCCCCACCCGGCTGCCCGGCGCCTGCCCTGGCGGCACGGGCGAGCAGCTGCTTTCCCTCTGGCTCCCCACTCTCCCCACGCTGGCCAGCAGCTTCACTGGAGGGCCCACAGTCATGTACGGTGAGAGGAGGAGGAGGAGGAGGCGGAGAAAACCTTCTCTCTCTCTTCCCCTCCATCACGTGCACCGCCGCTCGTAACTTGCTGTTCGGAAGCTGCAAAGCCTCCTGCGCCGTCGCCCTTCTTCCGGGGCTCTGCTCCCCCGTGCAGCTGGTGGCAGCCTTTTGATCCCCGCATGCGTCTGTGGAGAGCGGCGGTGGAGTTGGCCAGCTTGCGCTGGATGCCTCGCGTGGCGGCCAGCACCTTGGCGTCCCCCTCCTGGCTGGGCGGTGGCTTGGTCTCCCTCCCATCCCCAGAGGGCAGGCATCCTCGCGGGAGCTGTGCTCTTCGTGCTGGCAAGCTGGGCTCCTCCGCCTTTCGCCCAGGCAGGTGTCCTTGAACGCCCCAATTCCGTAGTGTAAGGTCCGGGCTGTGGGCGGCAGGGCACTCGGCAGAGGCACCAGAGCCCGGGCGACCAGTCCAGAAGTCATACGGCCAAAGCCCGGCCACCGGTCAAGCCCAAGTTGGTGTCCGGGGCCAGCCAAGGTCCAGCCCGGATCAAACGGAAGCAAAGTGTCCTCCAAGGGCCGTCAAAGCAAGCCAGAGGCCCAGAGCCAAGAAGCGCGCGAGGGCAAGGGGCCAGTTGGCACAGGGCGGGCTCCAGGCGCTGGTGCCAGTGCCACAGGCCGCAGAGTCCAGACACCACAGAGCTTCCGCACATGGCAGAGGAGTGTTGCTGAAGCAGCCCGTGGAGGGAAGAACCCCTTCCTAAATAGCAGGGAGCGGTCTTGCAGCTGCCGGTGCTGTCATTCTGGCGTTTGGCCAGCAGGAGGCGCCCTGAAGCTGCCCAGAGCCTGACACCTGGAGATTGGCGAGCTAGAAAGGGGACTGGGAGAGGCACGAGGAGGGGCGTGTGATGGGGGCACAGCAGGGGAGACCCTCTGAGAGTCCCGAGATCTCCTTCCTTGCTCTAGAAAGCTGCAGCCCACCCTTCTCCCTCTCTTCCTGCTCCCTTTCGCTTGCCTTCTTTCCTTACCCCATTGCTGGCTTTGTTATGACACCAAAGGGGGAGAGACTCACAGTGGCACCTCCTAAGCCAAAAGAAAGATCAGCTTGGCAATACGTTAGTGTGGCACAACTGAAATCAGGCATTGGAGCAGTGAAGGAGCCACGAAACCCCATCTATGGGAAGTGGTGGCAGCATCCATGGCCCCTCAGTGCCCACGGGGGGAACGGCCACTGCCATCGTCCGGGCCAGCTCAGTCTGCTGCCAGGGAAGACGGAGGCTTCTCGCGTGGGACTCGGGGGGGCACAGTCATTTCCGGAAGGCTTCCAGACGGGTTGCTGGCCAAACGGCACTGAAGTGACACCGCAGCGCACGGGGGCAGAGGCGGCGGCCACGGGGGAGATCTGCGAGGCCCTCCCTGCCACTCACCCCAGGCCGCCACAGTCCTCAGAGTGCCGGTGCTTCTCCGGCCCCCTCACTGGGGCGCTGCGTGGTGTCCACCTCGCAGGAGCCCTGGGTCCCCCTGCTTCCCTGGCTGCCGGTTCCAGAGTGCGAAGCAGCAGGCAGCTGCCAGGTGCTGCTCACCTGCTTTACTCGCCCCGAGCCCAAACACGGTTGCAGAAATGGTTGAGAAATGGAGGACGCTGCTCCAGGATGTCCCACAGAACCAGACACCAGGAGCGCTGGCCCCCGCAGGTTCCTTGGTGCAGGTCAGCTGGGGAGTGGGCAGACACGAGCCCCCCTCACAGCAGGGCTCCCGGGGGATCCATGCGTCCCCGGGAAGCCCACGGAGCAGCAGAGCCATCGCCTCGTTTCTTGCATGTGCCGCTGCCCTTGGATGGCGGAGCTTGCATGGCATGACGGCCACCGGAGCCACCTTCAGACGGGGCACATTGAAGCGTTCGGGCAAGATCTGACCCCCGAGCAGCAGCGCCCTAGAACAGCTGGTCACAGAACCGACCAGCAGGGAGGCGCTCCTGGGTTTGGATACATAAAAATAAAATACAGATACCCGGTTACAAGTTTTAAAAGCAGAAAATGCACATTGTTTCAGTTTAGAACATCTGGAATCAAAAGAGAGGTATCCTCAACTGAAACATTACAATCCGAGATCTAAAACCTTGTTTGGAAAGAACCAGCACAGTAAATAGTGGCGGCCCCCTTTTGCAGTTGCCGCGGAGCTTCCCACGACGTGCCCGGAGGCCTTGCCCGGTCAGTTGCCACCCGCCGAGTGCCGCACTGCCCGCTCTCCGGTGGCACTCGGGGTGGGGCCCGTGGGAGATGGTCGCGTGGCCGGCTTGGCTCCCCCACACTGCGTGCGAGATCAAGGCGCCGTCTCCTTTGAGGATGGGCTTTGCCTTTGGGTGGCTCTTGGTGCTGGTGCCGCCCGTGCAGCCTGGCGGGCGAGGTGCCCCGGAGACCGGGAGACTGCCGGAGCCGCCTCGTGCTGCCGCCCACAGCCCCCTTCCTCCCAGGACTGGGCGTGCCTTCCTCGCCTTCCCCGTTCTCCCACGGAGGAGTGGCGGAGCGCTTCTGCCTGGCTGCGCAGCAGGCTTTGCCCAGAACGCGGGGCGGCAGTTGGCCATGCCTCTCCTGTCTTCCAGACTCCCGACGGTGGCGAGGCTTGCAGACTGATCAGCGACGCCAGCAACTCGGGTAAGCAGCCAGGTGGCGTCTCTGGCCGCCTTGCCTGCCTCGGGCGCCCCTCGCCCGTGCTCTGCTTTCCCACTCTTTTCCAGACAGAGCAGGTGGGAAGCTCCTGAGGCCGGGGTGATGCCAGCAGACTTCTTGGGGTGCTGGGCAGGACGTGGGCACGCGGAGCTAGTTTCTGCCCGTTGTCAGTGTCTGAAGTGGTGGGTGGGACGCAGAGGGGCCGGCTGGAGCTTGGGCCAGGGGGCCTTCAGGTCCAGGCAGTGGCCAGTCCCCTGTGGCTCAAGCAGGCCTGGAAACACTTTCTGGAAAGGGCCTTCTGCCTTGGCCATGCAAACCAGCACAAAACCCAGAAGCTGCTCTCTAGACTAGTGGCTTTTTGAAGAGGAAGCGACTCGTCTCCTCTTTGCAGAGAAGCATCAGCTTCATTTCCATATAGCAGGAGGGGGGCTCTTTTCTGGAGCTGCACTTGGGATAACAGGGTTTCTTCCCATGGTATTCCAAAGCTCCAGGGAAGATGCACATGGTTGGTATTTCATGAGCAGAGCCAGCTGGAGCCGGGGGTCAGACTAGATGTCCTGCGAGACCCTTCCGACTCACACTGTTCTATGCACTATTGAACTCTCCTGAGACAGGACCTTCCTGCACTCCTTTGAGGGGAACAGGCATATCCACATAGAAGTGGGTCGTGCCCCCCCATCTCCCTTGCGCCACACAGGCCAAAAGGTGGCCCCTTTCCATGGGTGCTTTGCATGGGGTTGCCTGCCACTCATCCTGCATTGGCTGGAGTGCATTTAAATAAAAGGAATGCCTGCACTGGAGAGGTGGCAGGCGTGCCGTGGCCGAGACCTGGGGGAGCTGGGGCTGCCTGCATCCCTGGGCTGCCCCGGCCCTGACCCCGTTGCAGGCTGCAGGGGCAAGGCTGGGTGCTGCCATGGCAGGACCGCGAGTCCCAAGGGCTGCGCCCGATCCTCCAGGCGGTGCTGCTTGGCTGCGGAGATCGTGCGGAGGACTCTCGCAGCTCTTTGGCCCCCTGAAGAGACGTGGGCAGGGTGGCTGTCCCTTGGGGTCAGCGTGGCATCCTCATTCTCGCTCTCCCCTCCCCACCTGCAGCGAGCCAGGAGCGCGACGGACAGGCCAAGGAGCAGGCACCCTCAGTGGCTCCGAGCGCCTCCCCGCAGGAGGAGGCAGGGCTCTTTGGCAGCCAGCGCACACTCCGGCACGCCCAGTGCAGCTTGGAAGCGGCTGTCCCCACATAAGAGGCCTGCCCCGGAGGCTGTTGGCAAGCGACACCACACCAGGGGACAGCTCCGTGAACGGCGCGGAAGGGCCAGCCGGCTCCGGCACGGACACTGGACAGAGCCACTCCGGGGGGCTTGGCCGGCGCCTCCCGGGCTGCAAGCCTCCCTCCCCTCCGTGCAGTGCAAGGGGCAGGATCCGTGCAAGTGGGGCCGCGACCAGCGGCGGCCAAGGGAGGGCCGTGCCATGCCGTGCAGCGAGTGTGGCTACCGCCTGGGAGCGTGCCTGCCGCGACAGCCTTGGGCCTGTTGTGTGGAGGGGCCCCGGGGCGAGCCACTCCTGCCCCCGGGTCCGGCCCCCTTCCCCTGCCTCGGGACAGAGGCCGGGAAAGGGACCACGACACGAGGCGGGCCAGGGCTTGCTGTGCTTGCCACCCCCTGCCCCGCCGAGCGCTGGCCGTGCGCCAGTGCCGCACTGCCTGGGCGGCGGCGGCAGCAGCAGCAGCCTGCGGACGTGGCGGGGCGCCTGGGCGGTGCAGTGCTAGCGATGGTAGAGCAGTGTGGGAGCAAGCGTAGGAGCAGGCAGGTCACGTTAGGATGTGGTGGTGCAGGTAGAAGGTACAGGTAGAGGGAAGATGATGGGATGGGGTGCAGGGAGAGGGGTAGGGCAGGATAGGCTGGGGAGTTGGGGCGTGGGGCGCTCTGTGAGCCACAAGGGACGTCCATGCTCCAGCAAGCACCACGGCTGAGAGTCACCGCCCAGCCGCCATGTCTGTGCCACTGCCGTGGCCAAGCCCCGGGGCCCTGAACGTACCGGCCGCTCGGTGGGCTTGCTCTGCAGCGGCTCGCCTCGTGGGCTGGTGGCCTGCGCAGGAAGGCGGGCTGGGCCAGGCTGGGGAAGGGGGTCTGGTGTCCCCGCGAGGCCCGTACACTTGCTCGGCTGGCACGTCCTGCCGCGAGGACGGCCGTGGAATTTCTCATCATGCCAAAACTGGAGTGTCCTTTGGACAGAACTCGCATGTTCAGTTTTAGGAGGGTGCAGATGGATGGCCCACCACTCCATCTCTCTTTCTCGAACTGCACAGCGACTGCTTCCACATCTACAGTTAGAGCTTTTATGATTTTAATCTAATTTTAGCATTTACTTTTAATGAACAATTTGGGGAGTGATCAGGCAAGGTTTCACTGACTAACATGACTTCTCTCGGTGCTGGGCTGTGGCTTGTCTGTCCTCTCCTGGGATGTTCCGGGGGAGATCAAGACTGTAACTAGTGACATTTGTACAACCAAAGAAATCTATTTTGTGGGTCAAGGACAATAAAGTTTACATTTTAGAAGCACTGTCTCTCTGGTGATTCATCAAAGCTGCTGCCCTGCCTGTGACGAGCCCTTGAGCGGTGGAGGTGGGCGATTCCCCTCTGGGCAGCACTGGGAGGGGAGAGTGCAAGGGGGGCGTGCTCAGCACTGGGCACTGCCCACAGGCATCCCTACAGCCGGCTCGTGGGAGACTCTCGAGCCAACAGAGGAGGACTCGGATTCGCCTGTCCTGGGTGGGGCACACGCTCCTGAGCGAGCCCCTGAGGGCTTGCAGTGCTCTCGGAGCCTGCACTGTCCTGGAACTTGGTCGTCGCGACACAAACCTGCGTGCAGTGGCTCGTTTATTCTTCGTGGGCTCGGTGCCTTCCTGGAGTCGGCCAGCTCCAGATCATTCATGCTTTGCTACATGCTGTAATGTATTCCGGGGGGCAACCCCAAAGGGTGTCTGGGACCCTCATCGTGCACAAGGCAGCAGCTCGGCTCTCAGCCAGTGCAGCAGAGCGTGGCCAGGCTGAAGAGATGGGCACGGCTGCCAGGCCAGGTTCCCAGGCCCAGTTGGAGGCACTGGCTTCAGCCTTCACGGAGCTCGTGGCAGGGAAGGCCTGTCTCAGAAGCACCCTGTTCGGATCTTAAGCTCAGGCTCAGAAGACGCCTTTGCATGTGGGAAAAAGGCTTTCTCCTGCATGGCTCCCAAGTTCAAATAGTCCTTTTGGAGTTGTGATTGGTTGCCACCCTCTGCTTTCAGGAAGGGTGTCAAGCTACAGCTTTCAAACCTTTCAAGGTTTTTAATGTCGCTTTTGTTTTATCTGCTTTATTTTTAACATGACGTTGTTTGATCTCAGAAATGCAGGTAAAATTCCAGTCACCTCAAACAGCTCTTTGACGGGCCAACTCAGTGAGTGGGGCAGGGGAGGGGAATTGCACGGGAACGGTCTCTTCCACTAGAGAGGCTGCTTGCTAGAGGTATGGGGGGAAGTAAGCTGTAAAGCTGGGCCTCGCATACTTCTCACCCTTTACCATCCTGATTTGTCGAAGCATTCCTCTCCCCAGTAAACTCCCACAGGGAAAGAAACAGCTGGGGCTTGCTCAGCACCTTCCCTACCTGACCAGCAGGTGCCTGGCTGGATCCAGCTTGGTCACACTGGCGGCAGAGGGCGCAGGTGTGCACGCCTGTGTGCTGCTCCATGCGCTCTGATCCAGCCAGGCCACATGCCTCTGAAAGCCCCCAGCGCAGCCCTGGCCCCTCAGCCTGAACAGCTACTTTAAAAGGCTGCATAGGCACCACTTGCTGAATCCTGCAGGAGCCTTCAAGATGCTGGACAAGTGCTAGCTCTTCCTTAAACTTATTCTGCAGTGCTCGCCGTTTCATCATCCACCTCTGCCTTGCTCCTTTTCTCCGCGGGACTGTGGCACTCAGAATTGACAAAGTGGAGATGGCATTGCACTAAATGTAAGAGACACGTATATCTGCACAGAAATAAAAGAACTTCATATCCCACTAAAAGCATCTGGCTTAATTGATAGTGAGCAAAAGAAAAGCAAAACATAGTTATTGCCATCAATTTCTGACCACCCAGTCAAAAAGAGGACGAGGACGCAACCTTCCCAAAACAACCCCCAGCATTTCCAAGAAGAATAATGTAGCCATCAGGGGGATCCACCAAGAGATTCCTAACATGTGTTGCCAACAACTTCCTCCAGCAGAAGGTAGAGGAAGGAACGAGTGAATCGGCTGTCCTCAATCTAATACTAACCGGCAGGAGGGGCCTGGTGGACAAAATAGCAGCCTCAGGAACTCTGGGGGAAGTGAACATGCGATACTTGAATTCTCTGTTAGACGGGAGACAAAGGGTAACTGCAGCCTAGCAGCACCCTGGGCGTCAAGAAAGCCAACTTTAATGAACTCAGGACAATTATGAGAGAGGTGCCATGGCAACTCACAATTAAGGGAAAAGGAGTCCAAGAGGGGTGGGAAATCTTGAAAAAGAAGATTCTCCAAGCACAACTATGAACAATTCCAACAAGAAAAGAAGTGTAGAAGACAGCAGAGGAAGCCCGTGTGGCGCCACAAACAATTGAGAGAGCCTGAAAATGAAAAAGAGCACGTGCAGAAGCAGGGCCAGCCCCCAAGGCAAGAAACTACATAAAGAGCAAGGAACCGCACAGACAGTGTCAGGAAGGCCGGAGCAGGAAATGAACTGAGAACAGCAAAGGAGGCTAGGCACAAGAAAGCATCCGAAACAAAGGACATCTGAAAGACGAGGCATCCAGCCACTGGACCCGGAGTGCTTCTGAATGACGCCTCCTCAAACTGAAGGGAGCTTCTGGAGTCTTCTCAAACTGGAGGGGGTGCCACAGGGTTCAATCCCGGGCCCAGTGCTCTTCAACATCTTTATTAATGATTTAGATGAGGAAGTACAAGGAACAATAATCAAACTGGGTGGAATAGCAAACACCCCTAAAGACAGAATGAAGATTCAGGGTGATCTTGATAAATCTGAATGCTGGGCTGAAAGCACAGGGATTGGATTCAGTTAGGTTAAGTGAAAAGGAAAGAGACCTTGGAGTTGCTGTGGGCAACAGGCTAAAGATGAACCAAATAATGTGGTGCAGCTACAAAAAGGGCAAATGCTATTTTGGGGTGCGTTAACCTAAGTATTACTTCCAAATCATGAAAAGTAGCAGTTCCCCTATACTCCTCAGTTGCTAGACCTCATCTAGAATACTGTGTCTAGTTCTGGGCACCTAGATTTAAGAAAGATGTGGGAGAATTAAAAAGGATCCAGAGGAGGGCAGGAAAAATGTTCAGCCTTGAGAACACTGAGGAGGGACATGTTATCCCGATCGAAGTCCCTCAAAGGCTGTCAAGGAGGAAGGGCAAGATCTCTTCTCACTGGTATCAGAGTGCAGGACACAGAAACATCGATGTAAGAGATTCAAGCTAGATATCAGGAAAAGTTTTCTTGCTGTTCGAGCAACGTCAGTTGCCTAGGGAGGCTGTTGGCCCTCGCACGCTGGAGGCATTCGAGAGCCAGCTGGGCAGGCCCCCGAGAGCGAGGCTTGAACTTGGCATCCTGCATGGTGCGGGAAGGTGGAGCCAGTGGCCTTCTCGGCCTCTTCCAGTTCTGCTCTTCTATGATTCTGTGCCACAGATGGTGCCACAAAGGAGAGCCTTTCCTTCTCTAATCCGGCACATAAATGCTTAATCTTCCTTTGAGGAAAGAAACAGCACTTGTTCTTACAAGAACTGTTGATGCTTGTACTTTGGCCCTTTGGGTTGAAAGTTTCTCACCTCAAGCTGAAAACTTGAGTGGCTTCAACCAAGGCAAGCTACCGGGTCTCCTCTGGTAGCAGCGGGCGCGTCAGCTGGCCCAGCCCAACAGAAACGAGCTGAGCTCGCCCAGCACCCTTCCAGTCCCCAGCACAGCCTCTTCAGCAGGGCGCGTCCACCGCCTGCCCTCACCGTCTCCAGTCAAAGGGATCTTGGGCTTCCAGGAGCCATAAGGAACTGCGGCAGGCCCAGGGGGGCCTACAGGGGTGGGTGGGGGGCATCAAATGGGACACTGGTTTTGCTCCAGCGGAGGATGAAGCAGCCTCAGAAAACGGGAGGAGGGGCTGCTGCTTAGAGCCACGTGAGTGTGGAGGTGCCTTGCTGAAGGGCCTGCTAAGAGAGCAGCTCAAAAGGATGAGGGGCACATTCAAAAAGGAGGTTTTATTTGCATTCAAGAGTGCCTGCATTCTTGGTCGCAAGAGCCAGTGGCAGCAGGAGTGGCACTGAGAGGGGAGGGTCGTGCTAAGGGGACAAGGAGGACCACCTGCGCAGAGTCCGGCAGCTTGGCTTTCACTGGGCTGAGGGAAGCCCTTGTGACAGGGGGGCTCTTCTAAAGCGTCGCCTTCTGGAAAAGAGCAAAGGCTTCATTGGACTGCGGTCCCGCCTGCATGTTGCGGCCTCAACCCCCCTCTGGGCTCCAGCAGCTCTTCCAGCACTGGTGCCACTTGGCCCACTGCTCCAGGGGCCGGCACTCTCTCCGGGGTCCTGCTGCGGCTGCGAGAGTCATTCCAGGACACAAGCCCAGAGCTCAGGAGTTGGTTTAATGTGCACCAGCTGCTCCAGCTGCCTCTCAGCGTGCTGCCTACCGGCTGCCCTTCGACAGGACGACCTGGAGCGGGAGGAGAGCCTGCAGCATTTCTTCAGCTGGATGCTGACATTTGGTGATGACAAAGAGCTTGAATTTTTCTAGGCGCGCTGCTTGAAACTCACTCTCTGCATATTCAGGCCCATCAGTGGGCCTCAGGAGGGAGCGATACCTGCCAAAGGAAGCGACCAGGAAGCGCCTGGGCATGCTGGACCAGGCGCTGGGGGCAGCAGCCTCCTGCAGCAGTGCGTCTCTCCTGTTGTGAAGTGGGCAGTGGCAACCGTGTGCTCTCCCACGGAAGCAGCGACTCTGTCCCTGCCCCACATGGGCCACACGAGGACCCCTGCCTTGGACAGCGCCTGAGGGGCCCAGTGGGCAGGGAAAAGAGCCAGGGGGGGCCCAGCCACTGTGTGGGGGCATCCTGGTCATCGCTGCTCACGCCTGGGGCAGGAGGACCAGTGCGGGCTGGTGGCAAGGTGCCCTTGGATGCCCTTCCACAACTGTTCCAGCTCCAGAGAGGAGGAGACCAGAACTGCCCGTGGCAGAGACCTAGATGCCGAAGGCACAGCTGCTATTCCTAAGCCCGTTCCCAAGAAGCCATCGCATGGGAGCCTGACAGCCGCCGCACACTGCGCTGCCCCCACGGCCGTTCCTGCAGAGCTGCGGCCATGCCTGCCTCCTCCTCGGCCCCGCACTGCGGAAAGGGCCCGAGAGGGCAGTGCGCCCTCTGGGCTGGGGGAGTGCTCCTGCAAGGCCAGGAGAGAGGCCCACCTCTCGTGCTCAGTTATCTTCCTGCTGAGGACCGCCTCCGCCAGGCCTGGCTCCAGCCGATCCAGCTGCTTCTTCACCGTGTCAAACATGTCTACTTCCATCATGTCAAAGACTAAGGGCTTTCCATACCTGCCGGCAGTGGGAGGAGGGAAGGAGAGGAGAGACGGGTTGTGCCCAGTGTGGGGGCTGCTCCCGAGCGAGAGCTGGCCTTTGCTCTCACGCACTTGGGGAAGCATCCGAGCGCTGCTGCGCCCTCCACCTCAGGCAGATGCCCCCTGCACTTGTCCTCTCCCGGCTGCCCGCCCTCACACACCCCTGGGGCCCCAGAGTTTGCCTGGAGAGGAGGAAACTGCTCCCACAGACCCAGCCAACCGTTCTCCCTGCTCAGAGGTGGCTGATGGCCCTACCGGAGAGACCCCAACAGTGCCAGGCGGATGGTCTCCACAGCCATATCGCCGGGGTTCACAGTGCTCAGATAATTGGTGTCACGGTAGCGCAGGAACACGGCTGCCTGCCCAGAGGGATCGACAACCAGTGGCCACCTGAGCAGCAAGAAGGCAGGCGAGCCGGTGAGCAATCTGGAGAGGGGTGGGGGGTCCATGCGTGCTGCCCCAGCACAGGCGCCACCCGGGCCTCACACTGGGAGCTCCTGCCCAGACGGGCAGGCCCTGCGGGAGCGGCTTCTGCGGGACCGCCACGCGCACCTGCGAGGCCTGCTCAACTCACCGCCCATCGGCGTGGATTTTTCCACCCACATCTTTCAGAAGTACATCGTCCAGCTCCTGGATAGAGCACTTCAGGCCGTGATAGTCAGATGCCGACTCTGGCAAAAGAGCATGGCATGCGAAAGAGCATCGGGCATCACTCCTTCCTTCGGGGGGGGGGGGCTCTGACCTGCTCCACATCGTGCAAGGAGATGTGTAGTCCCAGGTGACCGGGGGCCACTCCAGGGGGCTCCCGTGCTGAGAACACGCAAGGCAGGAAGCCGTCCTGACCCAAGACTGAACGTTTGTCCAGCAAATACAGTCCTGCTGACCCGGATGGGCGAGAAGGAGCACTCCCAGCCCTGCCCGGAAATGCTGCTCGGCCTGAACCGGGACGCCCTGCACCGAGCGGCGGGCTCCACCCCAAGCCCTGGCTGAACTCTGCGTCAATCGCCATTTCCAAGCCTTCTCCAAACACTGAACTAGCCTAATCCGGGGAAAGCAGTGAGACGGTCCTGTTCTCATGCACCAGCCATGTGCTGCCTGGGCAAAAGCAACGGGGACTAAATGGGGCGCAGGCACCAGGCAGCAGAGTCTGGGTTTAACACAGGCCCAGTGAGTCTGAACCTTTAGGAAAAGTCTCGACACTGCGGGAACGGGCGGTAGGTGCTGCCTCCTGGCTCAAGCGCCTTATTCGCAACGCAAATGCGCGCACATCTGGGGGCAGCCACGCACATGCCAAAGGCGACATCGCGTTCCATGTCGCCATTCTGCGCCTGAGGGGATGTTTGCCCGCTTATACGGCCCGCTGGTTTGTCACGCACACAAGAGCGGTGGACACCTCTCTCTGCCCTCGTGATGCGCACAAACCAGATCGGCAAACTGCACTGGCACCCGTGCACGGCTCCCCACTGCTTTTGCTGGGAAAGCGGGCACCGACCAGCATCCACAGTGCTGGGGAGAGCCTTGCGCACATCCTGGCTGACAGGAAGGGGAGTACGCGGCTCCAGGGTCCAGCTGGGACATCGTGGCAGCACTGAGACCGCCCTATTTCAGGCACCTCATAAGAAGACCAAACTCCCTGGAGAAGTCAATCATGCCAAGCGAAGTTGAAGGCAGAAGAAAAGCAACCATAGAATCACCGAATAGCCAAGTCGGAAGGGGCCAGAAGGCCCTTGGGTCCAACCCCTCCTACTACAAAACACTAAATTACGTCATCCCATTCAGCTGATGGTCCAAATGCTTTTTGAAGGTCTCCAGTGACAGAGAGCCTGCAACTTCCCCAGGTAAAAGTTTCAATGGTCATACTGCTCTGACAGTGAGGAAATTCTTCCTGGTGTCTAGTCCAAACCTGGTTTAACTCAAGTCTGTTATTTATTTATATTTATAGCCTGCCTGTAACTGCCGAGGCCTGCACTCTGGAATGAACGAGAAGAAATCTTGTCCTTCTGACAGCCTTCGAGGTACTTGAGAAGCGCTCTCACATTTCCCGTTTTCTCTTCCGGAAGACGAAAATGCCCAGTTCTTTCAGTCTTTGCCTCCAGTAACAGAATTATCCTTGTTGCCCTCCTCTGTAACCTTTCTAGCTTTTCTGCATCTAAACCTAAACTTGTGTGCCTGGAACTGGACACAGGAGTCCTGGCGATGTCTGACTAGGGCTGAGGGTGGTGGAACTCGTGCTTCACATGTCTGGTTTAACATGCTTCTGCTGATGCCGCCCAAACTAGCGCCTGTCCTTTCTGCAGCTGCATCCCATTGCTGGCTCACAGTTAGCTTGCGATCAGCAACAACCCCAAGAGCCTTCTCATCCGCAGTCTTGTTGAGCCAAGTGTTCCCCATCTTGTAGCGGTGCATTTCGTTCCGTGTCCTTAAATGAAGGACTTGGCATTTGTCCCTACTGAATTTCCTTCTTTTGCTCTCTGCCCGGCATTCTACCCTATCAAGATCTTTTCTCTGTCCTCCAGAATATTTGCCCTTCTGCCCAGCTTTGTGTCCTCTGCAGATGTAATTCTCTC
>NW_025336456.1:0-2294 GCF_004798865.1 Varanus komodoensis
TCGGCTCTTCTGCAGCGTGGAACCAGTCAAAGCTGCTGTTTGAATTGAGGCCTCAGAAAGATTAGAAAGAGTTCAAGCACAGGGAATCAGATTCTTTTAAATTGTGCATTTGGTTTATTTTTCCTAGGGTCAGAACTTGGCATTTGTTCCCATGAAATTTCATTCTGTTGTTTGTAGCTCAGTGCTCCAGCCTATCAAGCTCACTTCTTTTGGTTCTGTCTTTCAAGGTATCTGTCCCAGCCATTAGAACATAAAAAGAGTTCTGCTGGATCAGACCAAAGGCTGACCCAGCATTCTAATCCCACAGTGGGCAACCAGATGCCTTTGCAAACACGCAAACAGGGCCGGAGCACAGTAGTATCTTCCCACTGGTGTTTCTTTGCAAACAGTATTCAGAGGTAGTGTGCAGCCCTCGTGACTGTTAGCTATTGAAGAGCTAAATACATTTGTCTAATACCCTTTAATAGCTGTTTCCACTGCTGGTGATTAGCACCTCCTGGGGCTGCAAATTCCATAGTTTTAGCTCTGAGATCCTTTTAACTCTCTTAAGTGTGTCACACTTCCAGGTCAAGTTCAAAAGAGGAAAGGCAAATAGTCCTGCTTCCTCACGTTATTTCTTTGAAATGCCATACAGGGACTTATATTTCCCTACAGAGTGGGAGATGGAACTAACAGGTACTCCATTTGAACCCTGTTCCCATGGAATCTGAGTAATGTCTAGGGTTCCTTTCTGCAGGATGTTGGTTTATCTATTCAGATTAAAACTAAGATCTAGATAAGTTTTTGCAGCTGGCTTGTATTTGAACTCAATACCAAACTTGAAGGTTTATTGAAAAGCAATTGCATCCACTTTCCATGGTGAACTGTGCATTTTTCTGAACCTTCAACACACATTGAAAAGATAAGTCCCCCCCACTCCCCACTTTGGAGCTCAGCTTTTGCTACTTCATTTTATCACACGCAAAATCCATTAAGAACCTAAACGCTAAATCAAGCCAAGATCCATTCTTTTCAGGTGCCAAACAGCTTTCCAACCAGCTTTCTGCAGGAAACCCACAAGCAGGACATGAATGCTAAAGGCTAAAACTGGTGTACTTCAGCAGAGAGCCTCTGATGCTGGAGGTAGCATACAGCCATAAGGACTAGCAACCAGTGAAAGCCTCCTCTGCCACAAATTTGTCCCTAATGGATGGCCATATGACATATTACAGAAGAGAATTCCATGCTATGTGATATGAGACCCAGAGTTCTAATATTATGAAAATTAAAAAAAAAAAAAATTTGGTTGCACTTTCTTGGACTTCTCCCAAATCTACAATCTTCTTTTTAACAGTGATGGCCAGAATTGTGCACAGTCAGACCACAGATTTGCATAAGAGAAATATCATATAAGTTGCTTTGTTTTCAATGCCTTTTCTAATTATGCCTAATGTGGACTTGACCTCTTCCTCAGCGACCATGTAAACCAAATAAAATTTTCTTTGAGCTGTCCACCACTTCCCCAAGAACTCTTTCTTGGTCAGTCATCATTGGCCCCAGTTCTTTCTGTTTTTATGTGAGGTTGGGATCCCTCTTTTCTCACCAGTGAGAATCATTTGACACTCCCCTACATAGAACGATTTGCTATTTTGATTCCCATTCTCCCGGTTTGAAGAGAGCCTCACATTCTCTTTTTGTTCTAACCACCCTGACTAATTTGAAGTTATAAGCTAATTTGACCACTTCCTTGTTGTGCTGACTTCACGCAAGACCACCATCCGAACAGAAAAAACAAACCAGAATCCAAGGAGCTCCTTTGTCCATGCCTTTGAGGAATGCTATTTAGAAAATCATGCTCCCAGATTCCCTTGGTTCATGTAACTAGTTGCAAAATTATTTGAATCTCAATGGCCATAGATCTTTTCAGTGCACTGAAGCATTCTAGATGTTGTAATCATCACCATCTCTTGTTCTTTATTTTACAGGCTCTATAGTGGTAGTTGCTATTCATTGCGTTCATAAAAACCCTAATGTCTGGAAAGACCCTGAGGTAAGTTTTGTTTTGTTTTGTTTTGTTTTTGTTTCAAATAAGAGGCAAAAAAGCAATATACTGATGAATTCAATTATTTGGGTAGGATCTGAAGTTCCACAGGGTCCGATATGTACTTGGGCTTGTGTGTGATGGTGGAATTCCTCCTTCATTTAAATTTAGTAGATATTCTTCAGGTTATCCCCACCTGCCCATCATGAAGATATACTGTTGGTATTTTTAAAAGGTCTAGTCTACACAATATAAAAATTGTGAGTGTGTGTGT
>NW_025336456.1:2352-4514 GCF_004798865.1 Varanus komodoensis
TAAAAAGAAGCCACAATATTCCAAGTAGAAAGGCAGACACACACACATGCATGCACACCACTTTGTATCCACTTTTATTCTTGAAAAAAATCTTGGATACGCAGAACATTCCCTAGATCTATATAAGTATACCAGGTTTTTCTCCTCCTGTTTATATCAAAGTAACACTGCAGTTGAACCCTAAGAACCCATAAAGATATACTCACAAATGCTTTTACTTTAGGTGTTTGATCCTACAAGATTTGCAGCAGAGAATGCATCCCAGAGGCATCCTTTTGCATTTATCCCTTTTGCAGCTGGATCAAGGTAGGCGTGAATTGGCCTGTTTTAATAGCATTCACTTGAAATTGGGGGCGGGGCATGACGTGTCCAAAGGCATTGCTCTGCCATGGCTGTTTTGCTCTCCTTTACTTCATAGCCATGAAATCCCACTTGGTAAAGCTCCATCTCTTTCCTAGAAGAGAAAGTGTATTCATTATTTTACATCTCGTACTAAATAATAATCTAAGCTATTACATAGGCACTTCGTGGGAGATTTATTGTTTTATTCATACAGCATGAAGATAAGGCCAATGACGTGAAAAATACACACCCTCTTCAGTTTTAGTCCCACACAGCTGGAAGCCTTGCCTGTTAAGAGGGGTTCTGACAGACGAAGTATATAGGCCTCCTTTGTCAAGGAGCTTAGGCTGTATGTCACTAAACTGGAAGCTGCGATTTCATGGTGAACTAGAGTTGATCTGCAAAGGAAAATGTCTGGCAATCAGGGGGCTGAATAATAGGGAAAATGACTTGGCCTGACTATCCACAGAGGTCCCTTTGCAAATAGCAAACCAAACATTTTCACGATCTTCCTTCTTTTCCTTTCTCATTAGGAATTGCATCGGACAGCAATTTGCCATGAATGAGATGAAAATAGCTATTGCAATGACCCTGCTTCGCTTCGAAATCCTTCCAGATCCTGCAAATCTTCCTATTCCCATCCCCCAGATTGTCCTGAGGTCTGAGAATGGGATACATCCTTTCCTAAAGAAACTCAGATGATACTGGACAATTCTTCAGGAAACCTTTTCTTCTTGAGCTTATGTAAAGAAGTTGGCCCTCTCCAGTGGATCCACCTCTGCCCAGGGAGACCCAGCAAGAGACTACAGTCAATGTTTTTAGCTGCTGCGTCCCACACTGAGCTGAATGTGTTCACAATGGGTGGGTTTTGCTCAAAGACATACATCTAAGCAACAGTTTTGCTAAAGGGTGGCCCATTGCAGAATGAAACTAAAGAATAAAAAGGGTAAAAGTTTAGTAACAGAACTATCAGAAGCACAGGGCTACCAATCAAACCATAAAGGCTTAAACAAGAAATGCTAAGTCAGACCGCACAGTTTAGTGAAAAACCCAGTACACCAAGCAAATACACAATCATGTATCAATAAACACTTATTTGATATGAAAATGTATCTTGTAAAACATTACACTCCCTTAGTACAAAAATGAAATATCAGTTATTTTGGATTAAACATGGCATAGTCCCAATGGCCTTCTGTAACAATTCTAATGTGCATGAGATAATCTGTCCTATTCCTTGATGGCCCTTTCATCAGAGCAGGCAAGAGATGAAAGAACTCAGCATACCTGAGAAGGATAACTGTACATGGTTGGGGAAGGTGCAATCTTTCACATTGCTTGTCCTACTAAAACTGTAGTAGAAAATGCTCTCTCGGGGGCTGTTGTGACATCGGCAGCCAGAGTTCCAGTCCTTCTTTCTACTTTCTTTCCCACTGGCATGTCTAAAAATGCTAAGCCCCACCTGCCAGCACTGGCCAGATGGTGCTGCTGCTTAATAGTGTTGGGGAAATCCAAAAAAATCTTCATAGAGGAAGGTTGCGTATATGTGTTTTTCTGCTATAAAAACAAATCTGTGTGTACCTGATTACTCTTGGAAACAGTAGCAATACCTCTGCCTGCCTAATTTGTAGAGCTCCCAGCTGGGGCCCATTTCTTCTGCCTGTATTCAGACAGAGCATATAGCAGAAAGGTAAGCCATCTCTTCCTCTCCCTTTCATTTTCTTCTTCTTTAAAGCCTGTTGCCTATTAGAATAACTAATTCTCCTCCCCTCCTCCTCCTCCTAGAAAGTGAAAGTAGAGCAGACTTGTGGGAAAAAGTG
>NW_025336456.1:4927-12983 GCF_004798865.1 Varanus komodoensis
TTTCCTACTCTGTATCCTGTAGATGGCACTGTGTTATAGAGGAGGAACACAACTACACAGGTGGGAAAGGGTTTTCTATCACATTCAAAAAAGAAAAAAAAAAATCCATTTTCCTCGCTCCAAAATAAAATCTGAGAAAAAGCTATTAAAATCTGAAAGAAACTGGAGCTTGTAACATTGTCCTAAGACCCTGTAAACAATAATGAGTAAGAAACTCAGTAGACATGCCACAAGTAAAAAAGCTCAGGAAAATAGAGAGGTTTCTTTACTCAAGGCTGTTAATCTGCTGTAGCTGCTTTGCGTTTTGTTGCAGAATCAAGATCCAAGCAAGACACAAAAAGCCTTTCCTTTCATGCTTTTCTATTACTCAACGTCTAGGTGATGCTGAGATATAGCAGAATAGCACAGTCACACAAGCTGGAAAATATGTTCTTCCACTTTCAGAAATAAGTACTTAAGCAAGACTTTCTGTCTGGAGCTTTCTGGTGCTGCTTCTTGCTGAGTGTCTGCAAGTTGAGCGAGGGTTCCTCCTCCTCCTCCTCCTCCTCTTCTGACTTTTAACAACAACCAAACAAAACCAATTTTGCTTTTCTCAGCTTTTAGACCCTTGACAAGCAGCAACTCTGGAAAGTCACAAGGCAGGAAATCCTGGTCAAATTCTCTAGAGAGATTTTTAGAAAGTTCAAGTAGACAGAGGAGGCTGAAAGAAAAAATGGGATTCAGGTAACCTATACATCCCTTGCCCACCTCCTTATGGCGAGGTGAGCACTGAAGTTCTACACCCTGAAATTCTCTCACATAAGAAGTGTTAAAATGGCAACCTTTTCATACTGAAATGCAGGTTGCAGAAAGGCAGGTGAGGTTTCAGCACAGCTCTAAGAAGTGTAACATATACTCTCACTTCGGGAAGAAGATCCAACGAGTATGTGACTGCCAGTCATTGCCAGGAGCTCAGGCTGGAGATGTACCTGATTGATTCATCGACGAGTTTTATGGCTTTGCAGAACACCTCTTCAAAGCTTGATTTCCAAAGAATACAGCAGCTTTCCCCAGATGGTGCCTTCCAGTGCCACAAACGTAACTCCCACTATCCCTTGCCAGCAAGCCCAGATGCTGTGCACCATCAGAAAAAGAGCTCTCACTCTGGTCATCATCCACCTTATATCAGATGGCCATAGCTTAATCTATGGGCACTTACCTGTGAGTAATTCTCACTGAATTCAGTGGGACTCTTTTTTTTTTTTACTAACTATGCCCAGAGTGGTATTATCTTGCCCACATAGGCTGCAGTGCTTAAATATTTGAATGTTCTAAACCCTTTAATCTTCATGGGATGGGTTGCGCTTTTCAAGTTGTTTCTCTAGTTTAACTTGCTAGAACATTTGCAAGTAACCTTTGCCCTCTGCAATGCAAGGCAGATTTCCCTAGCACCTCAGTTATAATGTTAAATCCCTCTAGGTGAAAGGTGGAACAACTGAGCATTCCAGCACATCTTTCTTTTTTAATCAAGAAAAGAATTGTGGGCGTGGGGACTGCTGAAAGAAACCCGACCCCTAAAAATAGAAAGGCAATATACTGTTGGAAAGGAGTTAGTGCCAGCAACACCGTATCTCCCTTTCTGAAGAGCATCATGGGTCTCTTTCCACAACTTTTATTCCTATTTATTGGGTCTGTCTTCATATGTGGGTTCCTGAAAGTCTTCCAGCTGTATCAGAACAAAAAGAAGCTCCTCAAGACCTTCAAGAGTTTCCCAGGCCCTGCAAGCCACTGGTTTTATGGCCACAGCAAGCAGGTAAGGAGGATGGCGGCTTGGAACAGGATGGGCAGGATCACTTGAATTTCATCTGGTGCAAGCAATTATCCGGGGCTAGGAGGTAAAAGGTGGCCGGTCATTTGCCTGGTAGATGTGCATCTTCCCTGCACCAGCAATGACAAGCAGCACCTGCCAAAATCTCTTTATCGACATATTGCCGGAGCTACCATGGGCCTGTCTTCCTTGCATGTTGAGTATTCTGGAGTTATTTGAGGATGCCAGTAGGATTGTGATTCTGAATGCCAGAGACAAGGGCATCACAATTATAATGAGTGAGAGGGGTATTCTATTGTTGTCCATCGACTTCACTGTAAGGGAATGTTAGTTTTACTGGAAGCAGCCCTCTGCTGCAGCCCATCTCTCTATGTTTTAAGTTTGTTTGCCATGTAAATGCTGGGCTGTCCTTCAGGAGCCATGGCTGGCTTGTTTTGTATTTTTTTAACCTTTTCACAAATGTGTCCTCAAGATATGGCAAGAGCGAAAAGGAAGCAGAACCCTAACTGACCCTCTGCGCAGTTGTTACCATGCCCCATTCAGGTGACACAATGCAAATTCCAACCAGTAGAAGTCTTCTAAATGTCCAGGGAATTGGGAGCATGGAGTGCTTTGCCATGCCTGCCATACCTTTGCTCACTGGGCAGAAAGTGGCTCATTGAGGGCTGCTTCCTCTCTCACTGCACTGCAACTTTTTCCACCAGGAAAGAAATACCAGCAGCACAAAGCGCTGTCTAGAGCTCCAGCCAGGAATAATATCAGGAATAATGGCTGCATAGGCATGGCCACACCCCCCCAACCTCACCAGGCTAATGGGGTGCTTGGAAGGGTGCCTCTGGTCTCCCCACCCCAACTCACTTCCTCTCCTCTGCCGTTTGACACACTTTCCCAATCCTTGTAGATTATTGACCTGTGTTCATTGCCATGTCTGTATACACCGTTCACCCACGTTTCTCAGCTCACAGCTTCTTTCCATATCCCTTCTTCATGTTTCTTCCTTTCATTCCTTCCGGTTTCATAGTCTGACCTTTGGATTTGTATTTATCAATTAAAAGTAACGATTACAGGCACAAACAACTTTGCTTGCCTACTTTTCAGAATCTGTAAGACCCCCACTATTTAAAAGATTAGATTCTTCCTGCCTTCTTTATTAGAACATGTCCATTTAGTTTTCATATTATCTGACAGTTTTGAAGCCAGTAACCACTGTTGTTATCCTGCAGTAACTGCAGTTGGAATTAGAAGCAGCACCCCTATGTTATCAAACTCCGTATTTGCAGGTGAGCATTCCTATAGCCCCTAGACAACCTCTAGTGAGATCATAGGATACTTTGGATTCCCAGATCCAATACTAGAAGCAAGAACTCTGACTGCTGATCCCCTTCCTCCCACAACTCGGAGATGCCCTGGAAGAAGCTGTACCTGATGCTACCCAAGATCAGAAAGTCGAGCTAGGAGGTGGAGAAGTGAAGGGAATAAGTCTTGGGCTGCCAGGGTATAAGGAATCATGGCAGCATTTTGGCCTCCTCCTCTTTGCCTCTGAGCAGGTCTGTCTGGTTGAACGACAGAGCAGGAGTTGCAGGGCTGCGGCAGGTAACCTCTGGTGCACTTCTTGCTCTGCACTGGATGCCCACAGGGCTCCAAGTCAGGACTTATGAACACTGAGGACACAGTCAAGAGGATTGGACCTTTTCTTTTTCTTGTTTTGGCTACTTTGCTAAGGGACCCAGAAAGATACTGCTGGAAATGGGCATCATCTGTAGTATGCAGAATACTACAGATCAGTACGGAACCAGCAAGCGTCAAAGCTCATGCCCATATTCTAAATTCCTTGCAGTCTCTTAATTTCCCTACTATACAGGTTCTTACAAGCTTAATATAACCTTGCCTGTGTTTTATATCACTTTTGCAATGCATTTGCGTGAGCACCCTAAAGCATTGCAGACCTGAGTGTTAAAGAGGCAGTTTCTGCTACCTTTTATTTGCCACTGCATATGGCAGAGGTTCCCAGAATGCTGCTCATAGGCAGCTCCAATGGCACTCATGAAAGCCTTCCTCTCTGTTCCCTTAAAAAATAGTTTTAGGGGAAAAATAGGGTAGCCTTCCTTTTCTCTTTCCCTGCCACCAGCCTTGCTCCATGTTTTCCCTTCCCCTTCCTCTCTCCCTTTGCCCTCCTTTTTCTCTTTCTGTTGTAACCCCCCTCACAATCGAACATGCAGCTAGGGCATGGCTCGTCACAGGTAAGAAGCATGATCAGAGTGTCCTGTTCGCGTAAGAACAAGAACCCCAACGAATGTGCACGCTACGCAAGGCTGACCACAAAGCAGCCTTTGTTGCTACGCTCCAACATAACGTCACGCCCTGTACCCTCGCTTGCTTGCTTTAGCATAAAAAAAATGTGTGCGAATGTAGCTCAGTGGATTTCCCCTATTGTTCGCTGTTATTCAAGCACCTGCATAGCCGTCCGTGTAAAAGAGTATAAAAATCCTGCCTTCAAGCTGCTCAGCACCACACTCTCACGAGTGCATGGTCCCTGCCGGCAGGTAAATAAATCTCTCGGTAATTCCAACCAGTCTCTGGTCTCGTCTGTAAAATCGCCCCACAACACTTTCACCCTCCCAGCTTCTAGCTTTACTCCTTTCTTTGCTGTTTTGGCCCACTTCCCTGCTCTTTCACTCACTTCTCTCCACCTGTCTTGCTATTTTCCTCTCCCCGCCACCTCAATATTTCTCCCCAGCACCTCCTTGGCTTACTTTTGACGAGAGCGCAGCCCATTGGAGGCACTTGTTTGCAGCTTCTCAAATTGTTCAGTGTGTTGATAGGTACAAAAAGGCAGGTAATGAGAAACTCTCCCGTCCCGTCCCCCCCCCACCCCCGGCCCCACATTCAGAAGCTGACTCATAGTTTATGAAAAGGCATGGGTCAGGCCTATGACATGTCGGGACAGCCTTGTGGCCATCAGAAGTCCTGAGCCACCCCGGTCAGAACAGTCTTGGCATGGAGATTGAAGTCCCCCAGGACCAGCATCCTGGGAGTCTCCAACACCAGGTCCGAGATGATCTCTGTCAGCTCAGGCAGAGAGTCTGATGGGCAGAAGGATGCATGGTACACCAGCAGAATCCCCAATCTGAGAGGCACTCTAGACCCGGTCTCGAGAGAACCCTGCAAGGGAAATTGAGGCTCGATGGATTGTAGCGACCCCCCTCCCCTCCCCTCCGGGTGTGGCTGGTGTTGGACCAGATACCCTGGTGTTGGACCAGATACCCTGCTCGTCGCCTACACCAATACAGAGTGTTAGGTTTACAGAAAATGTTGGTACAATAGCATCCTGATGTCTTTAGGTATGACATGATGTTCTAAACCAATCAGAAATACTGGTAACAATACTATGGGAAACCATTACTGATTGCTGTATTGATAAGTCAGTCTAGCAAATTCTTGACACTTCAGGAGCTGTTTAAACATGCAAATGTGTCTGATGGAGGAGCCATTGGGAAATCTGGTGTGACAACCACACTCAGCAGGGGCTTGGCTCTGTGGGACTAGATGCTTAGGTGGGTCCATTCAGAAACAAATAGGCACCATTGTTTCAGTTTTTCTGCAGCTGATGAGAACACAGGTATTTCCTCACTAATGATATTAGCCTCCAGCAGCTTTTCAGTCTAGCTAAGAATGCCATCTTCTTAAGGCAACAGCAATGCTGGGAATTCTGCTGTAGTGTGAGAAAGAGGTATAGATTTGATTTTATAACACAAAGCAACATTTTTCTACCATGATTTATCTGAAATTTCCCAACAATATGCATGTGTTTCCTGTCTTTCCCTTTCCCTTCCCCTTTTTCTATATCAAGAATGTTAGTGATTAGTCTATATTGATGCATTTCATGAAATAAGTTTTCCCCATTTGGTTTCTCTCTCTCTCTATTTCATTGCCTGTTGCTACTGTTAAATTGCAAATAATGAAACAGAAATGCAAAGCATCCTTGACAAGTAATAAATTGGAAACTGTTCAAGGTTGGACTTTGCAACTCCTTTGATAAGACAGCTTAATCATATGAAGTTTACCTTTCTGTTCTCCTACAATTAGCTGAGAAGCTGGTCGAAGAAGGCTCCTGACTTCCCATGGCTGTTCTGGATTGTACAGGAAAATGTGAAGCAGGCTTTTGTTCCGAGGCTGAAAGACCTACTGGGCTCAGGCAAATCCTGACAGTTTAAAGTGTGGCCTCAAAGTCATCGAGAGAGCGTCCTCACTTGAGTGGAAATCTGGGTCTCCTTGGTCCTTATCTGGTGCTCTAACCATTATACCACACTGGTTTATATTACTGTTGGTGATTTTGCCTCTAGTTTTCTTTAACACGATGCTACTTGAGAAAGCACACGCATCAAGTGAGGTCTGGCATGCTAGCAAAAATGGGTGGCTTTGGACTATATACCATTTTGAGCACTATTTTTATACAGCATGCAGGCATCTTCTTGAAAAACTGTATCTGACAGAAAAATGTCAATGTAAGGGAGACCTCATCCTGCACAGTATTGACAGAATCAGGACGTGATGTCCTAAATATTTTCTTTTACTACTCTGTTACTGTAGACGGTTCGAGCACAAGAATTAGTCAAGGTCTTGGAATGGACAGAAAAATATCCATATGCCTTCCCTAGGTGGTTTAATGGCTTTATGGCTACCTTACATATCTCCCACCCAGATTATGCCAAAGCTGTGTTTAATCATGGAGGTAAGCATATTTATGTGAGATTTTCCTTACTCCTGTGCTCTACTTTCACAGCACAAATGCTGACTCTAGCAGGAATGTGGAGGGCATTGTGGTTCTAATTATCCCTTTGTTTGATGAAATAAGGCTGGTTTATCACTGGGACAATTTTCTTGCAGATTTTCCTGTGATGCCTTTTCAACCCTTACCTAGTGCTGAGCAAAAATATTCTGCCACATTTATTTAGATCATTCTTGTTCAATTTGATAGAAAAGAAACTAGCTTTATAAAAATCAAAGGAATTCTCCCTGTGTAACTGCCTTCTTAGACTGAAAGCTTCCAGTTCCACTTATAGTACCTGATTAAGTGGTTTCAACCCATAAAAACTAATGCCAGTTCATTAAACTATCTAAACAGAAAAAATGTAGTCCATATTTTTGCTGCACTTAACTCTTAAATCTGTGAACTGAAGGCTGACACAGTTATACCATGATATAACAAAGTAAGAAATTATTACTAGATTGTGCTAGCATTGCAGCACTAGATACTATAAGCAGAGCAGTGGTGAACAGACATTAGGCTCATGAGATCTAATTTACTTCCTACTAGGGACGCCAAGGTCCACCAACTTGCAAAATGCATTTACTTATAATTTTGAGCCCAGGAATTTGTTTGGAGGCCTGAATCGGAATGAACAGAATTTCAGTCCTTCCACAAAAAACCCAAACTCTTATTTATTTCACACTGTCTTCATTTTACCAATATAATTTAGGGTGGGGAAATCATTGTTATACTGCTATTGTTATACAGACGAGACTCTGAAATCCTTCCTGGACTTCTCAGATAAACCAGAGATCTACCCACCCGAGTTTACATAAAGCTCAGAAAAGCTTTAGTATGAACTGACAGTTCACACAAGGAATGACAATTCACTGCATGCACTTCTAACTGCTGTGGCTGCTTAAACAGGACAGGGAAGTTCATTGATAGGACTTGTATCTATCTCGTGGTAGAGCATGTCTTTTGCATGTGAAAAGTCCTGGGTTCAGTCCCTGATCTCTCCGGGCATGGCTGGGAAAGCCTCTTATGACATGTTAAGTATGGGTTGAATCATGGATTTTTGTTGAAACATGGGTTGATAACATTGTCTGAACCCAGCCATGCTCTGTTAAACATGAATAAGCCATGAAGAGAACCCATGGTTTGTTCTTGGGCTGGGATCAGCAGATTCTTTGTGGTTGAAAACCCATGGCTTGTTATGACGGCTGGGTTCAGAAAATATAACAACCAATATAGAAGCAACAACCCACAAACTCAGCAACAAACTGTAATCAACCCATGAGTGTGAGTTATCATGTGCAAATTCAGTCAGCATGTGTAGACTGGTATAGATCGATGTGGAACACACCTTCTAATAGTCTCAGAATGTTCACCATCTGGCAGACAGATTAATTTCAATTCAAAAAAGTGGCAGATAAAACAGAGTATTTCTAATAAAACCCTGTATCACAAATTTATATTGTGCTCACTCTTCAAATGAA
>NW_025336456.1:13085-26731 GCF_004798865.1 Varanus komodoensis
AATTCTTATCTTCCTTTCAATCTTGTCCTCACAGCAACAACCCTGTGAGGTAGATTGGGAGTCTGTGACTGGCCCCGAATCACCCAATTAGCTCCATGGCTGATTGGGAACGAAAACTCACTTGTCCTGAATCTCAGTCCCACACTCTTAACCGCTACATCACACTGGTTTTCAGTTTAATTGATATTATTTTATTGTTATTTAAGATTAAATTAAGATGGAAAGGCACAGTAAAACATAGCTAGTTCAACACCTTCCCACTTAGTGAACTTAGTGAGGTGTTGATGCGGCCATCAGCAGCCAAAACTGAGCTTCAGTCTTGTGCATCCCAGGCCAGATGGCCACGAGTGGCTGCCCGGGATCACTGTGTTTTCCGCTCCAATACAACAGGGCATGGCTTACCTTTGACCCCATCTTGGAGTAATTTTGTTGTCTTAAGCATCTTTTCAATTTTATTTTTCAGACCCCAAGGCAACATTCACCTACAAATTCTTAATCCCCTGGATTGGTAGGTAAAAAGATGAAATATTTACTTTTTCACACTGGTATATGTGCAATGCCATTCCATTATTAGGGTGCTACCAGAAAGGGGGTTGCTAATGCTAACAATTCAAAGACACCATGGAGCTGGTCCAGCTTTTCCTCCTTTTTTCTGGTAAGACTAAAAGAGACACCGAAGATGCTTTTGTCTGGACATGTTGTAAAATCTCATGGATGTGGAAATGTGATAGCAGAATCAAAGCCTAGTCTGAAATTTTTCATGTCAGTTTGGTGTATCTCCCTAGCATAGTTCAACATCAGTCAATCAGAGCTAAGCCAAGGCACACTTTCAGTAATCCTCGCTTGATGGTCTATGTGTTGGGGTGAGCATTCCTCACAGTTAAATAATGTGTTTGAAATTTGAATAACATTCACTGAAGCTTGTTTTGTTAATCCAAGGTCAATAATTCACAGTTCCACATGGAATTCTAGAACTTTTCAGAACTCTCGTTTTGAGGGTGTACTGAGGGCTCTAAGTTGAATGGTAGTGTAGGAATTTTTAATTGGTGCAACAAATCAGATATGGAATTTGGAGGTTCTTAGTATTAAAAAGACAGATAAATGGAAAACAATGTCTGGGTTTGCACAACTTGACAATCCATTGGAGGTAACAAGCCATGACGGGTTATCATGTTGTGAAAACATGGAATACTTCCTCCAGGGTGGCTTATTTTTCAGCAGTAAGGCACCCTGGCAACCTATGGCTTGAGTCGTTTGACACTCAGGATTGGAGTGTCGTCAGAAACCTATGGATGGGCCGATCATAGGTTGTTGTGGTAGGTACATTGTAGGCAGTGTTCCCTCTCTCACACACTCATGCACAACAGCAGGAACATGTACTATGTGGCACAAAGCAAGAATCCCATTAATTTCTTATTCTGCTCCTTAATAGTTTCTATTGATTACAAAACTATGAACAACATTCAGTCCCCACTTTAATTTTTTGCTTGCCTCTTTATTTCTCCAGATACTTGTGCCTGCACCATTCTTTCGTAGTGATCTGTTTCCCATGGCAGTGTAATCTATTCTCAAGATGCACATATGTATAAACAGGTGCTTGTATTCGGAAGAGGTTCCACCACCGAAATTCTGTGTCCCTTTGAGTGAGATATGAAATAGGCAATTCATCCTTTTTGTGTCTGCAGGAGAAGGGCTCCTGGTCCTGCATGGTCCAAAGTGGTTTCAGCACCGCCGACTGTTAACCCCAGGGTTTCACTACGACATCTTGAAACCTTATGTAGCACTGATTGCAGAGTCAACCAAAGTAATGTTGGTAGGTAGTAGCAATGCTGATGTTCCTGCTACTATTGTTATTTCTCTGATTTTGTGGTGGAGGGAAAAGGTATAAAATTGAATGAGGCATTGGTAAATGTTTGCAGTCTCCTAGTACAGCGATGCCTCGTACTTCAAACTTAATTCATTTCAGGAGGCTGTTCAACTCCAAATCATTCGAAGTCTGAATCAATTTCCCCCATTAGAAATAATGGAAACTGAATTAATCCATTTGCAGACCCTGAAAAGGCACTGAAAATGATTGAAAAGGCACACACTGAAAAGGTACTGAAAATGATCAAAAGCTTGGGCACACAACAGATGACATTTCCACAGTGACCATATTTTTTCACTGTGCATGCAGTTGGGATGTAGAAGCCTCGTTCACACTTCGGAACAATTTTATCTCGATTTAGCATTTGAACTCTGGAATGTTCGAACTTAAGAGTCTTTCGTAGTACAAGGCACCACTGTACTTAAACCCAACTTGAAAGGAATGTCAGAGTCAGCTCTCCAGATTTGTTTGACTAAAAACCCCATCATTCCTAGATAGTGCACTTCTGAAGTGCACCGGGTTGGGCAAAACTGCTCAAAGTAATGGAATATAACTTGCCTTTTCTATCTGGACTGAGAGGAAAATATAAAGCAAGTGGCCACTACTTGTCTCATCCAACCTCTCTTGCCACATACTCTGAGCAAATGTGTGTGATTCACAGTTGTAATTATAAAGCGGAGCAGATGGAAGTGTTGAATGATAAAAGAACTCTGACACCTGATGTGATAGCTATTCCCTTCAACTGTGCTAGTTTGCCTCAAGGATATGAAATCTCCATTGTTTTCTGTGCTAGGATAAATGGGAGAAGTTGTTGGAGAAGGATACTACCAAGTCTCTGGAGATGTTTGAACACGTCAGCCTGATGACTCTGGACAGCATCATGAAATGTGCATTTGGTTCCCAGCACAGGCCCCAGTCTCACAGGTTTACATTGTCCAAAGAACTTTGTTTAACTATGGCATAAAAGCAATAGCAATAGCAACAGTAACAATAATCTCCTTGCCTTTTCTTTCAGAGATTTAGATAATTACATCAAAGCTGTTTATGACCTGACCTATCTAATAAGTAAGAGAGTCCGTAACATCTTCTATTGGAACAATCTAATGTTTCGATGCACTTCAGCTGGACAGCGTTTCCTGGAAGCCTGCAGACTGGCACACCAACATACAGGCAATATCTGACATGGTTTCTATTACCACAAAGACATACATTTCAGCCACTTCACTGATAGGATAATTGAAGCCAGTTTGCAATATTTGTTCTCTAGCCCTCTGTGAAAAAAAAATCAAAGGAAGTTACCATGTTAGCCTATAGTATTTGTGAGTGAGTGAGTGAGTGAGTGAGTGAGTGAGTGAGTGTGCGAGAGAGAGAGAGAGAGAGAGAGAGAGGGAGAAATGACCTGTGTAGTAAAATTATTGGGTTGGATCCAGATTGAATGTGTTCTGAAGAGAAGCAGCTGAGACCCAGTGGAAGCCTCTCCTCATTGGAGGAAGGAGGACACAGAGTTTTTAGTAATTCCCCCTGCAGCCTCCCATGCTGTCTCTCATATTGCCCTGGACTCTTCCAACCTCCTAGTTAAGATCGTCAGGGAATACACGAGACTGCAGAGGGAAGGGAAGCTGTAAAAATGGCCTTTCTTTGGCATCAGCTTCTCTTCATCAATCAGAACTAGATTCAACCTGTTATAGTAATGAGACAGGGGCAAGTAACCGTAGTAGGCAAAGCACATATCTATAATTTCCTTCTGACTCTAAGCTCTTGTGAACATTCTATGTATATGCATATACATATGTGTGTGCATACACACACATACACACAAACCGATTGATTTAGCAGCACAATTTGCAGGGATCATTCCTAGAAGTTTGCAGATTGGCACATAAGTCAGAGCACCATGTGAATCACTGAAATAAGTTTTTTGTCACTTGATTAGTGCATTACAGAAGGATGAGTACAAGAGGTTTGGGCAACATCACATTTGCCGTTCCTAAATGACGATGTGACTTAAGATTGGAAATAATAACCATTTGACCAAGTTTAATAAACTTGATTTGTGTCATTCAAATCAGAGCTGCACAACTTTAAAAAAGTGACTATTTTTTTCTGTCCATATTTAATTTTAGTTGTTGCAATCTAGCAAACCTATTCAGTGTAGGCAATGGGATATCTCCCCTCCTCTTCTCCCCCACCTCCAAGATTAGCTTTTCTCATTGTGTCAGAAACAGTTTTTGAAGGCCCCGGTTTATTGGTTTATTAACAGCACAGAGAGCTGCGGTTTTGGAAGTCTTATTGAGCAAGTAAATGGTTGCGTACAGTCTAGTTTTCTTCTTTCCGCCTTCCTTCCTTCTTTCTATTTTTAACATATAAAAATACATAGGAGGAAATGTAGAATAGAAAAAAACTAATATAAACAGAACAGACTAAAATAAAACAGACAAAGTGGTCAAGGGAATTTTAAACAAATACTGCCTATGCATTGCGACTCCCAAAATTAACTCTCTTCCTATCTTCCCATGCTCTATGATAGTTTACAAAAAAGAAATCATTAATCTACACAACAGCAGGTTTTCTAATCAGCTCAAATTCTACTGCTTTCATTTTTCTTTTCCAAACTTCCCCAAACTTCCATTAGTCATGCTGAGCACAATAAAATTTCCATTTATCATTACATTCTTCTAACGGTCTTCTATTTACATAGTTAGCTTTGCCATCATTGCATATTCTGCTAATCTATTTCTCCATTCTTCAATGGTTGGGTGCTGTGGTGCTATCCATTCAGAAGCTATTGCGATTCTTGCTGCCATTGTCATAATCATATACTTAAATAATTCTAACATGTTTCTTAAAAGGGTCTATGGCATGATATTCAAAAGTGTGTTCTTAGGACTCATAGGAAACTTAATTTTAAAGATTTTCTGCATTTCTGCATGTATCAATTTTCAAAATTTTTGTGTTATTTTGCAAGTCTACCATGCATGATAGAAAGTCCCATCCACCCTGTTACTTTTCCAACATTTTCCATTATAATTCTTATCTATGCTTCCAATATCTTTTGGAGTAATGTACCACTGATAAAGGGATGCAGGTGGCACAGTGGTTTAAACTGCTGTCCTGCTGTGCTGGTTTGAATCTGCACAATGGGGTGTAGTAACAGTTTATATAGTCTCCCCAATCATTCTGCTGTATAATCAATTTTTCAAAAACTGTGAGATCTCTTAAGGTGCCTTCTACTCCTGGTTGTATTTCCCCTTTCAGTCTTGAAATCAGTTGATGATAAACAACCCACTGTATGTTTTCCCCATCATTCTTCAGTTCTTGCCAAGATTTCACTCATCCTGATTGATCAATAACATCTTGATAAGTTATAAGATTGCTATTTCTCTTTGAGTGTTTTCCATATGCTTCAGCTGGGGACGGTGGGGGTGGGGGTGGAATTGGAGGACTATTTTTTTCCTCATGGAATACTATTTTTTTATTAAAATATCTCTTACCAAATGGTTGTCACTTGAGATTAGAGCCTTCTTAACTGACATTTCAGCCCACAAAAGATTATGTATTCTATCTTTCAGATCAGCTAATTCCTGCTTCACTTGCCTGTCATTAGCATTTAAAATACAATTGGCAATATAGACCAGGCCTGCTGCATAATACTATAACTTCAAATAGGTACAGCAAGACCTCCTCTCTCCTTTGCATCCTGAAGAATTTTAAATGTAATCCTCTTTTTGTTGCCATACCAAATAAAACTTTTCATTTTATTTTTATTTTTACAAAATTTTATAAAAATATAAAAAAAAATTGGTATAAAACAAATTTAAAAAATTGTTTCTGCCAATTTGTTCTTGAAAAACTTTTTCTGGTATTTCAATCAGTATCATATGGAAAAGAAAGTTCAGTTTAGGCAACACATCTGCTTTAATAATTGAAATTCTTCCTAACCAAATATACTTTTAGTTTAGTCCATTTTTGTAAGTCCTTTTGATCTTCATCCAAGTTGTTTGGTAATGGTCTTGGAAAAGTGTGTCACTATGTCCTGTGATGTTTATCCCTAAATATTTGGCTGGGTTTGAAGTCCAGTTTCTTGATCACATTTCTTGATCATTGCCATCCTATCAGAAATTCCAGAAGTTCCCAATTGGTAGGTAAATATAGTAAATGGGTCATTCCAGTTTCATTTCCAGAGTGTGCCCACCTAATCTATTTATTTCTTTAGATTTTTATATTCCACTCCATTTCCATAGGCTCTGAGCAGTTTACAAGTCTTTGAAACCAACAATAGTTAAAATTTAAACTAAAACAAGCATATGAAATAAAACCAATCTGGGATCTAATCTGTCTTTCTTGGTGCTACTGTTGCCCATATATTTGCCTCTATCCCACTGTCAGTAAAAGACAAGAACACCCATATTTGCCCTCCCGCCCCTTGAGATTGGCAGCAGAGGCTCTTCTCCAGGAGCCCTCCGTGAGAGACATCAGGAGGCACAGTACCTGGAGGAGGGCTTTCTCTGCGGTGGCGCCCCATCTTTGGAATGCACCCCCCAGAGAGGGCCATCTGGCACCCTCGTTATTTGTTTTTCGGCGCCAGGCTAAGACCTTTTTATTCAAACAATATTTTAACAACGTTTAATTTTTATACATTTTAATTGTGTAGCCAGGGTGTTTCCGGTTTTTAACTGTATTTGTATTATATTTATTTATTTCTGTGAGCCGTCCTGAGGCTCTATAGCAAGGGGACAGCATACAAAAACTTTAAACAAACAAACAAACATGCATGGAGATTGCTTTTCCTTCTTCTCTTCCGTTCAGTCTCAGCCTTACTTTGCTCCCTCAGAGCTGAACAGGAAGCAACAGCAAAGAGGAAGAGTAACAGGGCCAGGAGATTCCAATGCAATGCACCATCTGGCAGCTTTGGCAAAGGCCCTGAGTTGCCACCCAAGACCATTGCCATATTCCTAATTTATGCTGAAGAATGTAGCTGCTTCATCTAGTTGATGAGATGGCAAGAATTGTCCTTAAAGATTTCTAATGCTACAATGACTGATTTTATCTAATATTCATCACAGAAAAGGTAATAGAAGAAAGAAAGAAAGTATTCAAGCAGGAAGCAGAGCTTGAAAAAATTCAAAAGAAACGATACTTGGATTTTCTGGATATTCTTCTTTGTGCCAGGGTAAGAAGCTTCAAGCTTAATACAGTGGGCACCTTTTACTATGTGCTATCATAAGACAGTTATTCAGCAATATAATTACTCTTTCTTTGGATTAAAAGATGTATCCATGTGAAATTATATACTTTTTCTCTTGCTCTTGGTCTCAGATCACAGACTCAAGTAGGAGCTACTTTCTCAAAATGATAATGAATAATTTAGGTACCAATCTTCAGTGGAATGCACCTTCATAAAATTGTGCCTTTCCATCATGGAGGGTTTCCATACATGAAGAATTTATTGCACTGTTTTATTGAGGTTGTTTCTTCTGTTTTTTTCCAGACAAAAAGGTGCCCTTTATTTTAATTGTCTTCTGGGCTTTGTCTTTCTTCCGGGATTTGTATTCTCTGCCTTTTTAATGCCTATTGTATTAAGCAACCAGAAAGTGGTGCTGTGATACGCCTGCACTAGAGGGGATTTCCAGCAATCCAGGAGGCTTTTGATTCAGTTGGTTGTGATTTAAAATTTCATAACAAGCCTTTCCTCGCCCAAAAGGTTCTGGCCTGGACACTTTGTATCCTGGGACTGAGGGGGAGGCATTGGGACTGCTGGGAAAATGAACGGCTTTGCTTCAAGGCCTGCTGCAGCAAGCTGCCCCCTGCCTCCCATGTGCCTCCCACTGATTCATGTAACAGCTAATCACCTTACTTTATCAGGATGAACATGGAATGGGGTTATCGGATGACGACCTCCGTGCTGAGGTGGACACATTCATGTTTGAAGGCCATGATACCACTGCCAGTGGGATTGCCTGGATCTTATATGCAATGGCCCAGAATCCAGAACACCAGCAAAGGTGCAGAGAGGAGATCATGGAGGTTCTGGGGGATAGAGACACCATTCAGTGGTAAGAGGTTTAAGTTAGTGTCCGTGCAACTACTTTTTCTTTAATTTTAAGGGATATTTGAAAGGGGAAGAAGCTGGTTGAGATGGATAACGACCACACCAGCATGAAACCCATCAAAGCACCATCTGCCTCTTTTATTCTCTTTCCATCACCACTCTCCCTCTAGTTAACTAATATTGAGTGGCAGGAGGTGGGGGATGAAGGAGTCTCCTGTTTTGGAGCAAGAAGACAACTCGTGAAGTTCTCAGTGTGTGCTGGCCAAACCAATAGCATGTTTTCCCTTTCCTTCACCCATAACACAATCCTTAAAGCATGGTCCAAATGGTCTAGGCAGCATAAAAGGGATAAAATGACTTTGAGGGTGTAATTAGGATTAGAGTTTAGCCCAAATGCGAATATGCAAAATAACATATGGCAAATCCTATAGGTTTATCTATATCAAGCTATTTATCAGAACAGAGTAACTTAGGGATTCAGAGTAGCTTCTCGCATTGGACAAAGATATGTGAAAATGGATGACCCAATTGGAGTGATTTTTATGCTGTTAAATTAGGTGGCCATGAAGCATTTGACTAGTGAGCCTCTCCTTCACAGAGGCTGCCCAGGGAAAAGGATAATCAATGTCAGCGTTTAATTTCAGAAGGTGGGAACTAGCAAGGATGTGGCTAAAGCTTTTCTGCCAGACTACTTGGTGCAACTAAAGGAGATCCCAGATGAAATGTGGCTGGAAGGGTGCCCCAGATGAATGCCGCAATTCCAGCCACTATATGAAAAAATAATAAAGTTCCAGGTGGTAATGCCTACTTTCTAATTCTAGATTTCTAACTGTATAACTGGAATATGATTTGGACAGGGCAATCATAGAAACTTTTCTATCGTTTCACTTTTTTTCCTTCCCTCATATACATATTAACAGGGAAGCCTGACAGCTTACTCTTACAGAGCACATCATAAGTATGCTTACTTCCACTTAACTTGGCACTTACTGTACCACTAGGAGGTGACAATGACGTCAGAAATCCATGGTACAAAAATTTTCACAGGAGTGGGATAGTAGACGGTTGTCCCTCTCTTCAAAGCTGGTTGGCTGGAGGGACCTGACTAGAATGGATATAAGGAGCTTGGAGAGTCTATCAATGCACGTCCAAGTTGCTCAGGAGAAAGGAGGCAACAGAGTTGTGTGATGATCGGTCATGATGAGAGGCTGGAAGCCTGAAGAGGACTTCAGCCAAGAGGAACAGCAGCTGTTAGAGCTGAAAGCTTGTGAGGCAAAGGCATGAGAAGGTCTTCAGGTGGACAGAGGATTCCTGCAATAGACTTCATAGGACAGAACAGAAGCCTCTGGAATGGCCAGAGCAACTGCCGGACCAAACGGAAGACTTCAGGAGAAGCTTGGGAAACAGCACTGAAGATTCCAGGTCAAAGTCAAACCCAACCAGAGAGAAGATTGCCATTCAAGGCCTGATTGTTAGGCCTGTGAGTTAATTGGGGTGGAGTTTGATAAGGCAATTGGTTTATGTTTGATTAATGATAGGAAATGGAATTCTATCAACTCATGGACATTGAAGAAGCCTGATTAAAAGTATTAGCAACATCCTTAAAATAATATTTTATTTTTCTGTTGGTAAAATACTATGCATTCTTGTTTCATTTTCTGCTAGTGTTGATCTGTTTTGACTCACAGTCAAATGACCCTTCTCAATGATTTTAGAGGAAAAGGCATAAGATAAAAAGGGGTGTGGTTTAATTGTGGAAGAGAAGGGAGAAATTACCCATTGGTGCGGGCTGATCATCCATATTTGGGAATAGGAATGGATTTGCTCTAATGTGTAGGTCCTCACCCCAGAACCCAGGTTCTCCCCCTTGGATTGAAACTGAACATGCAGGGACAAAAGCTATTCCATGCATTATTAGGACTATCTTGCACATTTAGTGCCTATAGGTATCAAATGCTTGAACAGGTCTTAGATCTTATGTCATAAAGAAAAATAACCAATGTGTATTACATCTGCTGATATTTCATATTACAGCCTATTTTGCGGGCAGATGATTGTACTTGCTGAGGAGACAGGAGTTGTTTAAACATGGTTTAATTCAATTCTTTCAGGCATGACCTTGGAAAGATTCCTTACACGACCATGTGTGTTAAAGAGAGTCTGCGTCTTTACCCCCCAGTTCCTACAGTGTCCCGGCAGCTTAGCAAACCCATAACTTTTTGTGATGGGCGCACCATGCCTGAAGGTTAGTTCAGATTAACCCTTTTTGTGGGTCATGGTCAATCTTTTGATTCGTAATCCAGCAAAAGTTAAGCACTGCTGTTTCCACTGAAATCAATGAGACTTAAGTGTTGAGTCTTTGTTTCAGTGGACCCTTTATACAATGATTCTCGTATGAAAATTATAACAGACAGACAGACCGAGAATGCATGTTCACATGTGTAAAATCAGAAGAGATAATGGCAATGCATCAAACCTGTAGAAGAAAAGCTTATCTTTGAATTTTCCCTTCAATTTTGCTGTCTAATTTTTTCTCAGATGAGTGGAAATAATATATTTCTGGATCTTTAAATTCCATCACTTTATTTTTCAGGGGCAATAGTATCAATTCACATTTATTGTATCCACCGAAACCCAGCCATGTGGCACAACCCAGAGGTAATTTGTAAGTAGATGCAAGTCACAGATAGTTTGAAAACATATTCAAGCCAGTGGATTGCAGCTGATCTGCATATTGTAATGAAAGCTGAAGTGCATTCCACAGTGCAGAAATTACATTATCTCGACACTGTGGGTATGTAGCACTTAAGGTCAAACTAAACATGTCCCTAAATTCCATTGCTTGCTGCTGAAGAACAACCCACAAGCCCTGCTCATCACTTTTCTGGACACTGTGGTAACATGGAAACATAGAAGCAGAGTGAGTCAGAAGAGGGTTCCAGGGCCATCTAGTCTGGCCCCTGGCTCCAGCTGGCTCTGCTCATGACATGCCTACAAAGTAAATAGTATGTTTGACTAGCTGGGCTTTTAGTCTGATCCAACAGGGTTCTTCTTACAGTAATAAAGTAAAAGACTACTATGTCAGAAGGAGGATGTTCTTAGTTCTTTCCTCTCAAGTATAAGCATAATTAAGCAATGATGAGAGGAACTCAGTGCAAATTGTAGTGATAGGTGCCAAAGGCTGTGGCCCAAAAGAGTTGGGAGGCGACTCTCTTGATTTATGTTTTGTTATAACTTTTCAAATTTCACATTAAATAATTTATATTAAAAATCACTTTGTTTACCCTGAAAATTTCAAGATGATTGGTAAAATGTTAAGGCAGAAAGAGCAGTTCAAGGACAGAAGAATTAAATTATACGAAACTGAGAGCCATATGAAATTTGGCTCCAAGTCTGTAACATTTTTATTCTGGAGTTCATTAACATTCCGATCTAGAAATAAAAAAAGGCCCTTAAAAATATCTCTTGAAATGCACACACATAAATACTGGCATTTTAAAACAAGACATATTTTGCTCTAATTAGTTTAGAAATCAGTAATCATGTGTGCGAAAGTGAGCTTTGCCTCTGGATGGATTATGAGTTATGCACATGGCTTCAGCCACTTGATGGAAACCGTCAACAGCTCTCCATCGAGAAGAAAGACTGCCATGTAACACTGAAATTACTTAAAGACATGTGGCTTAAAGGTCTATGTTGTCCAAGACCATGTTAAGAGTTTTTAAAACACAAAACACAATACTGCAATTTGACAGCTAGAGAGGCTGACAAAGATACCTGTGTTCCCTGACTCTAGGTATTTGATCCCACAAGGTTCTCGCCAGAGAAGTCCCCTCAGAGGCATTCGCATGCCTTTGTGCCTTTTGCAGCTGGACCAAGGTAGGCCTGCAGTGCATCAGTTCTGTGCATAATTACATCTCGCAGCATGAAGAAGGTAAGGTGAGGTGTCTCCATGCAGAGCGGACTGGAAGCAGGTGAGAGATGGCTGATTAGCAAAGGGAAAATAGGCTTATGGCCATGGCGACACTGCCATATGTAGATCCAAAGCAGAAACAGGCAACGTGTGACTGGGCATGTTTCGGCCTACAAATGCCATCATCCCTCCATTAGATAGGCTGGCTAGAGGAGATGGGAATTGTAGACCAAAGCACTAGGAAGATGCCCACGCTGGTCTAATGGGTACAGTAGGGAAAAGTTTGGATCAAACATTTTAGAGCTTGCATCAGACTCTGAAAGATCAAGTGCACAAATGCATTCTGAGTAGCCAGCCTAGAGCAAAAGAGAGACTGTGAGGAATCAAAGCTGATGTCTCCAAGAGCTGAAAACACTTACTTTTAGGACTGGTCTGTTTCAGCACTGCTTACCAGCACAGAGAGGCCTTTCTGCATTGGACTACAGAGGGGCCACCTACACTTATTCAAAATACATCAACCCTGCATGATGTCAATTTGCATGGTAAATGGCAAGAAAAAAAAGAGAATGAGATACACTACCAGGACGTGTCATGTTTTGGCATGGAGTTTTCCAGATTCATGTTGTGTAAACGTGGCCAGAGGGATGTGTCTTCACCCAAGTAAAGCAAAAATCCCACACAGGTGTCCTCTAATTTGCTTCTTCTATGAAAATACTAATATAGAGATCAATTTGTATTCTGAAAATTAAAAAGAGGTGAGTTTGAATGTTGTGCCAGTGGGTGCAGAATTTGCAGTTTGGTGGTTTCAGCTCTGGGCGATACTCAGAGGGTCCTCATTCCCAGCTGAGGATGCCCCTGTGTGGGTCCTATGTTGAGGATGCTGCTGTGCTGCTTTCAGAACACCAAACACAAAAAGGAAGCCATGAGTCCCTTATCTTCCTTATAGACATGGTATTTATGCCACCTACTTACTTTAAAAAGAACCTGGATATTCGGTGGAGCAGGGGAATCAGTAAGATGGTATATACCTCAGACACTTGTTCTGCCAAGCAAACACCTTAATATGACATGCGGTGAAAAAAGTTACATGGTGCTCCTCACATCAGTGCCTTCTAGATAAAACAGGCTTATCAGAAGAATCTCTAAGGATACAAATACTGTAATGCGACAGCTGCTGGAGATAAAATGAATTAATCTACCTTATCTTTTGACAGTATTCTTGTGTGTGAACTCTCCCTTCTTCCCTTCCTCTCCTTACCTGTAGCTCAAGTCCAGAATATCCCGTAACATGATCTAATGTTATTGGTATGCTGCTGGGGACATATCAGTTTCTAAACTGTAATAAGAGGCAATTGCAATCTCTTTAAGTGTAAACATGATTCTAAAACCTCTCTTGGCTCATTCTGTCTTCTCTCAGGAACTGCATTGGACAACAGTTTGCCATGAACGAGATGAAGGTGGCTCTTGCTCAAATCCTGCTCCGGTTTGAAATCATGCCAGATCCAGCAAAGCTTCCTATTCCAGTGCCCCAGATCGTCTTGAAGTCTGAAAATGGGATACACCTGTTGCTAAAGAAACGCAACTGAGTTAGAGTGCAGAGAACTTCAGCTTTAGAACCCTCTTATTATTCTGTGCTCTGCAGAGTGGCAGAGTCTTTTATATCTTCTATTCCTCATTGATTTATAGAGCCAATTCAGACTCTGAGTCCATCCAGCTTGCATTCTCACCTGGGGCAGGAGTGAGAGCTGGGGGGGGCGTTTGTGGATGCAGTACCTCCGCTCCATTCCCTATCTCTTCCCATGCCCTTTTCCTTTTCA
>NW_025336456.1:26840-30296 GCF_004798865.1 Varanus komodoensis
TGAAAAGGAAATTCCTACTTGGGTGTCCCCTGTTGAGGTTATAGCTCTATCTGTGACCTTGGAGATGAACTCCAATGTATCTTCTGGTCCAAGGAGTGCTCTTGCAGAGACCATTAGTTTGTCCTGTTAGCATGGCTGTTAGCAGGATCATTCCTTTGACGCGTCAGGCTCCAGGGGGCAGCAACACCTTCTCTGACCTTGCCCATCCCTGGTGTCTGTTCTTGAGAACTCCTCTCAAGAACCAACTCCTACTTCCTGAGAACTTCCCTTTGTTGTCACACATCTACCACAGACAGCTTCAGACACCCTAGCCTCTCCAGCATTTGTACCTACAGAATACAGCACGAAGGCCCACTTCCCCAGTTTCCTGGCTCACTGCTCACTCATTTCCAAGGATCACATGTTCTTGTGTAATTTATGCATCAGTAGAGCTACAATCTAGTCATTCGAGGAAATGGTATATGCAAAGTAAACAATATCCCTGAATTTCAGCTACCCCACCTGCCTTTTACATTAAATAAACCAAAAATCTGTTGATTTTTTTCCCATAGAAGTTACTACAGGTTATCTTAGTCTGTTCTGAGTGGAGCAAACTCCTCTCTCACCCAACAACTGAGAATAAAGTTTGAAATCAATTGTTATACGGATTGTAAGATTTTGTGGGCAAGAGTCAGTCAAACAATAGCCTTTTATTAGGAGCATTCTTGTACATGGGGTGGAAAAATAACAGCAAAGGCAACTCCGTTGCTCAAAAATTGTTTGTTTGTGTTCGTGTTCTGCATCTTTACTTCAAAAGCATTATCTTTACGGCTTCTAATTAAAATAAAAAATGCCTGATGTTCAGATATATTTTTGGTTACTCTATATGCACAATGGAGAGTTAATGAGTTTTAAAACAAACCATCCACCTTGTTTTTTCGTATTTTCTGGATTTGGGTGTTCTGGTCTTTACAACACTCTTCACACTTACGGACAAATGCTTCACCAATAGTACCATGGGACATTAGCCACATAAGCTTACTAGAATTCAGGTCATACTAAAAAAGATCCCAAATGTGACATTTGTTCTCTCCCGAATAGTTCCCTCGACAGAGGGTAAGTGTCAGGCACAATTGCTGTAGCAACACAAAAACTTCAAGTTCTTTTGGGGGTTAGGAAAACCTGACCCTCCTGAGTGCAACTTTTCTGCATGTGCTCTGAATGAAGAAGGAATTCACCTGGATTAAGATTATGGTTAGGAAGACCTGAGTTTCTGTGCGTGCCCAGTGGATGGAAACTTGCTAGGCTTAGTCAGACAAAGAAGCATTATTATTATTTCCACACTGCTCAGTAGCTGAAGCTCTATGGGCAGTTTACAATAACTAAAACAGTAATAAAAACAGATACAATAAAATACAGATATGATCAAGCACAGTGCTTTGGCCTGATTCTGCAGAAGTCTGAAACAAGGCTAGATTGTGAGGACAGAAGCAGTGGGCAACACAACCAGACACATTGTTCTTCTGGTCCTAGGTGGCCTAATGGACTGATGAATTCAACTCTTAGGTCCATCAGGTATAGCCAGTTCCTTCGGTGTGCTGGTCTTCTTGCAGTGCAATGCGTGGGCCTACATCTGGAGGCCTTGATGATTCACTACAGAGTTGGTAGTGAGTAGAACTTGGAAGACGCTCTCCCAGTAAGGCTGTAATGATGTTTTCTGCTCTTGAACTTTCACATGGACCCAATCACCAGGTTGGACTGGATGGCACTGTTCGACTGGTTCTCTAGGCAGTACAACTTGAACCTGTCAGTGAAAAGGTTTAGCACACTTCGTGCCTTACAACAGTTCAACAAGGTACCATCTAACAAATGGACATCACTCAGGTGAAAAGCTGCCGGAGAGAAGGCAGGGAGTCACATGAACTGGCTCGATAACAGTAAAGGTGCAGATCGTCCAGTATTTCTGTTCCGGAGTGGATGCCATGATCACGTGGCTGGAGCCAGGGGTCAGACTAGATGGCCTGGGAGGCTCCTTCTGACTCACTCTGTTTCTATGTTTCTATAACAAATGGTCCCCAAAGTGAGGGACACGCAGGCTTGCCCATGCTGTGAGCTTGGCAAATGGGGCTACTCTGAGAGCACTGTTAAGCCACGTTAAGGAAATGTGGAGCCTACCAATCACATCCACGCTTGCTTACATGCGCTGCACACAAGCAAGAGAAGAAAGAACCTTTGGCACGATCAAGTGGCTATCCGGAAAATGCCAAAGGAAGGTCAGCGTGTAAAAGATTGGCTTCCATGAATCTTCTTCTTGCTCTGATTTTGGAGGATGGTCAAGTGGGCACAGACAAAAACACAGGAGTGGCGCTCTGGCAGATTTAACATCGATAGGTTTTGAGGAGCAATATACTTAATATCAACAGGAGAAAATAAGGCAAGGCAGTTAATGAACCACCAACAGACAGACTACTATTGATGTTAATTCTTCCTCAGGTGAGAAATCCTCTTTGTTGCTATAATTGTCCTAAGCATAGAAGGATCAGTGCCAGATAGTAAAAGACTTGTGAGGAGCAAGGTTGCAGATTCTGGTGAGGGCTGTAACTTTAGCAACTGGAGCTGAATAAACAGAGAATAAATAATAGTGTTCTATTATTTCAGATGGATCCCACTCAGAGCCACCCAGAGAGCTTTGGTTATGAGTGGTATAGAAATATAATGATAATGATAATAGGATACTTCCATATAATATAATTTTACTGGGGTCAGATACCATTTCCATACTAATTTGTAGAAGTTTTCCTTTATTCTAATCAACATACATTTTAACATTATCTTATCCCTCACTTTTCCCCACTCTTCCTTACTTATGTCACTTCTTAAATCCATTTCCCATGAAGCCTTAAGAGGGTCACGTTGATTCTACACTTCTAATACTATCTTATAAATTTTACTTATTATCCCTCTTGTTTGCATTCTACCTTGTTTTTCCTTTTGAACTACAATATCTTCAAATTTAGCAATACCTCTACATTTGCCATTTTCCTTTACCAATTGTTCAGTCCATTGTTCTAATCGCATACAATCAAACCGAGTGAATTTTTCTTTCCTAATACCATATACATTTTCCTAATAACTTTTCCTTATACATTTTCTTTATCCAATGGTTTAACCTAAGAACTTGTTAATTTCTCAATACTTTTCTCAAACTTCCTCTCAAATTTTCTGTAAATCTTTCTGTTTTTGAGATTGGGATTAATGGTGAGATTTTCAGCATGGATATTCCCCTATACTTATTTTAAATTTGTTCCATGTTCTTAAGGAAAAGGTTTTCTATCTTTTTAATAATCTTATCATCCTGTTTAAAAAAGGTTTTAAAAGGATCCCTCAGTTTGTTGATATTCTAATTTTGTCGATATTATGTTTTTTGGCTGTAATACAATGGCATATGTCTCATCTGATGCACTACATAATAAAATT
>NW_025336457.1:0-270 GCF_004798865.1 Varanus komodoensis
AAATCAAATTGACAGCACAACAGGTGAGAACACAATCCGTCGACATCCTGCCTGCGGTACCAGAGTGGGCGCAACTGGCTTCATCAGGAATCACACAACTATCCCCCGGGCGTAGAAGCCACAGTATTAATGTAAAACTGAGCAGTCAGGCATCACTGCGGTGCAATTACGATTAGAGGATAAAGCTAACTGTTTCTATATGACGTTGACCGCATTCCATTTATGAGCCCTTTGCAACTTCTGCCATTACTGGGCGTAGTACAACGTATA
>NW_025336457.1:370-1126 GCF_004798865.1 Varanus komodoensis
TACGATTAGAGGATAAAGCTAACTGTTTCTATATGACGTTGACCGCATTCCATTTATGAGCCCTTTGCAACATCTTCCATTACTGGGCGTAGTACAACGTCAAGAAAATACACGGCTTGCACTCTTGGTCATCATTCACGGAATTACGGGAGTTCCATTGCATTTATGGGGAAAGAGCAATACTGTTCAATTCCAGCACGTTCTTAAGGGTCTACTCTGAATAAGAACTTGCGCCTGCTTCAGTTTTCTGGGAACATCTCAATGGGGTTTAAAACGTGCCCATTCAGTGCAATTGATGCGGGTTTCAGTGCCCTGTCATTGGCAAGTCAAATTGACGCTACAACAGATGAGAACACAATCCTTCGACATACTGCTTACGCTACCAGAGTGCGCGCAACTGGTTTCATCAGGAATCACACCACTATCCCCCGGGCATAGAAGCCACAGTATGAATGTAAAACTGCGCATTCAGGCATCCCTGCGGTGCAATTACGTTTAGAGGGCAAAGCTAACTTTTTCCATATGATCTTGACGGCATTCCATATATGAGCCCTTTGCAACATCTGCCATTACTGGGCGTAGTACAACGTCAATATAAGACACTGCTTGCACTCCTGGTCATCATTCATTGAATTACGGGAGTTCCATTGAGTTGATGGGGAAAGAGCTATAATGCTCAATTCCAGCACGTTCTTAAGGGTCTACTCTGAGTAAGACCTTGCGCCTGCCTCAGTTTCCTGGGAACATCTCAATGGG
>NW_025336457.1:1226-1599 GCF_004798865.1 Varanus komodoensis
GATGCGGGTTTCAGTGCCCTGCCATTGGCAAGTCAAATTCGTGCCACGACAGGTGAAAACACAATATGTCGTCATCCTGCTTACGGTACCACAGTGGGCACATCTGGTTTCATCAGGAAGCACACCACTATCCCCCGGGCGTCGAACCCACAGTATTTATGCAAAACTGAGCAGCCAGGCATCACTGCGGTGCAATTACGATTAGAGGGTAAAGCTAACTGTTTCTATATGACGTTGACCGCATTCCATTTATGAGCCCTTTGCAACATCTGCCATTACTGGGCGTAGTACAGCATCAATATAAGACACTGCTTGCACTCTTGGTCATCATTCACGGAATTACGGGAGTTCCATTGCATTGATGGGGTAAGAG
>NW_025336457.1:1834-2131 GCF_004798865.1 Varanus komodoensis
CACTGTCCCCCGGGCGTAGATGTCACAGAATGAATGTAAAACAGAGCTGTCAAAAAAGACGGGGGGTGCAAATACGATTAGAGGGTAAAGCTAAATGTTTGTATTTGACGTTGGCTGCATTCCACTTATGAGCCCTTTACAACATCTGCCATTACTGGGCGCAGTACAACGACAAGGTAAGACAAAGCTTGCACTCTTGGTCATCATGCACGGAATGACGGGAGTTCCATTGCAGTGATGGGGAACGTGCTATACTGTTCAATTCCAGCACGTTCTTATACGTCTACTCTGAGGAAG
>NW_025336457.1:2231-2939 GCF_004798865.1 Varanus komodoensis
AGGGTCTACTCTGAATAAGAGCTTGCGCCTGCCTCATTTTCCTGGGAACATCTCAATGTGGTAGAAAATGTTCCCATTCAGTGCAATTGACGATTGTTTCAGTGCCCTGCCATTGGCAAGTCAAATTCGCGCCACAACAGGTGAAAACACAATCCGTCCTCATCCTGCTTACGGTACCACAGTGGGCACAACTGTTTTCATCAGGAATCACACCACTGTCCCCCGGGCGTAGATGTCACAGAATGAATGTAAAACAGAGCAGTCAAAAAAGACGGGGGTGCAATTACGATTATAGGGTAAAGCTAAGTGTTTCTATTTGACGTTGGCTGCATTCCACTTATGAGCCCTTTACAACATCTGCCATTACTGGGCGCAGTACAACGACAAGGTAAGAGAATGCTTGCACTCTTGGTCATCATGCATGGAATGACGGGAGTTCCATTGCAGTGATGGGGAACGTGCTATACTGTTCAATTCCAGCACGTTCTTATACGTCTACTCTGAGTAAGAGCTTGCGCCTGCCTCAGTTTCCTGGGAACATCTCAATGCGGGTTAAAACGTTCCCGTTCAGTGAAATTGATGAGGGTTTCAGTTCCCTGCCATTGGCAAGTCAAATTGACGCCACAACAGGTGAGAACACAATCCGTCGACATCCTGCTTGCGGTACCAGAGTGGGCGCAACTGGTTTCATCAGGGATCACACCACTA
>NW_025336457.1:3039-4594 GCF_004798865.1 Varanus komodoensis
ATCAGGAATCACACAACTATCCCCCGGGCGTAGAAGCCACAGTATGAATGTAAAACTGAGCAGTCAGGCATCACTGCGGTGCAATTACGATTAGAGGGTAAAGCTAATTATTTCCATATGACGTTGACCGCATTCCATTTATGAGCCCTTTGCAACATCTTCCATTACTGGGAGTAGTACAACGTCAAGAGAAGACACTGCTTGCACTCTTGGTCTTTATTCACGGAATTACGGGAATTCCATTGCACTTTTGGGGAAAGAGAAATACTGTTCAATTCCAGCACGTTCTTAAGCGTCTACTCTGAATAAGAGCTTTCACCTGCCTCATTTTCCTGGGAACATCTCAATGCGGTTTAAAACGTTCCCGTTCAGTGCAATTGATGAGGGTTTTAGTTCCCTTCCATTGGCAAGTCAAATTGACGCCACAACAGGTGAGAACACAATCCTTCGACATCCTGCTTACGCTACCAGAGTGGACACAACTGGTTTCATCAGGAATCACACCACTATCCCCCGGGCGTAGAAGGCACAGTATGAATGTAAAACAGAGCAGTCAGGCATCACTGGGGTGCGATTACGATTAGAGGGTAAAGCTAACTGTTTCCGTATGATGTTGACTGCATTCCATTTATGAGCCCTTTGCAACATCTGCCATTACTGGGCGTAGTACAACGATAAGATAACACAATGCATGCACTCTTGGTCATCATTCATGGAATGACGGGAGTTCCATTGCATTGATGGGGAAAGTGCTATGCTGTTCAATTCCAGCATGTTCATAAAGGTCTACTCTGAGTAAGAGCTTGCGCCTGCCTCATTTTCCTGGGAACATCTCAATGTGGTATAAAATGTTCCCATTCAGTGCAATTGATGTGGGTTTCAGTGCCCTTTCATTGGAGAGTCAAATTCGCGCCTCAACAGGTGAGAACAGAATCCGTCGACAGCCTGCTTGCGGTACCAGAGTGGGCGCAACTGGTTTCATCAGGAATCACAGCACTATCCCCCAGGCGTCGAAGCAACACTATGAATGTAAAACTGAGCAGTCAGGCATCAGTGGGGTGCATTGACGATTAGAGGGTAAAGCTAACTGTTTCCATTTGACGTTGGCTGCATTCCACTTATGAGCCCTTTACAACATCTGCCATTACTGGGCGTAGTACTACGTCAAGATAAGACACTGCTTGCACTCTTGGTCATCATTCACAGAATTACGGGAATTCCATTGCACTTTTGGGGAAAGAGCAATACTGTTCAATTCCAACACGTTCTTAAGTGTCTGCTCTGAATAAGAGCTTCCGCCTGCCTCATTTTCCTGGGAACATCTCAATGTGGTATAAATGTTCCCATTCAGTGCAATTGACGTGGGTTTCAGTGCCCTGCCATTGGAGAGTCAAATTCGCGCCTCAACAGGTGAGAACAGAATCCGTCGACAGCCTGCTTACGCTACCAGAGTGGGCGCTACTGGTTTCTTCAGGAATCACACCACAATCCCCCGGGCGTAGAAACCCCAGTATGAATGTAAAACTGAGCAGTCAAGCATCACTGGGGTGCAATG
>NW_025336457.1:5775-7272 GCF_004798865.1 Varanus komodoensis
TGAGTAAGAGCTTGCGCCTGCCTCAGTTTCCTGGGAACATCTCAATGTGGGTTAAAACGTTCCCGTTCAGTGCAATTGATGAGGGTTTCAGTTCCCTGCCATTGGCAAGTCAAATTGACGCCACAACAGGTGAGAACACAATCCGTCGACATACTGCTTGCGGTACCAGAGTGGGCGCAACTGGTTTCATCAGGAATCACACAACTATCCCCCGGGCGTAGAAGCCACAGTATGAATGTAAAACTGAGCAGTCAGGCATCACAGCGGTGCAATTACGATTAGAGGGTAAAGCTAATTGTTTCGATATGATGTTGACCGCATTCCATTTATGAGCCCTTTGCAACATCTTCCATTACTGGGCGTAGTACAACGTCAAGATAAGACACTGCTTGCACTCTTCGTCATCATTCACGGAATTACGGGAATTCCATTGCACTTTTGGGGAAAGAGAAATACTGTTCAATTCCAGCACGTTCTTAAGGGTCTACTCTGAATAAGAGCTTTCGCCTGCCTCATTTTCCTGGGAACATCTCAATGCGGTTTAAAACGTTCCCGTTCAGTGCAATTGATGAGGGTTTCAGTTCCCTGCCATTGAAAAGTCAAATTGACGCCACAACAGGTGAGAACACAGTCCGTCGACATCCTGCTTGCGGTACCAGATTGGGCGCAACTGGTTTCATCAGGAATCACACCACTGTCCCCCTGGCGTAGAAGCCACAGTATGAATGTAAAACTGAGCAGTCAGGCATCACTGGGGTGCAATGACGATTGGAGGGTGAAGCTAACTGTTTCCATATGACGTTGACCGCACACCATTTATGAGCCTTTTGCAACATCTGCCATTACTGGGCGTAGTACAACGTCAAGATAAGACACTGCTTGCACTCTTGGTCATCATTCACGGAATTACGGGAGTTCCATTGCATTTATGGGGAAAGAGCTATGCTGTTCAATTCCAGCACGTTCTTAAGGGTCTACTCTGAATAAGAGCTTGCGCCTGCCTCATTTTCCTGGGAACATCTCAATGTGGTAATAAATGTTCCCATTCAGTGGAATTGATGTGGGTTTCAGTGCCCTGCCATTGGCAAGTGAAATTCGCGCCACAACAGGTGAAAACACAATCTGTCCTCATCCTGCTTACGGTACCACAGTGGGTACAACTGGTTTCATCAGGAATCACACCACTGTCCCCCGGGCGTAGATGTCACAGAATGAATGTAAAACAGAGCAGTCAAAAAAGACGGGGGTGCAATTACGATTAGAGGGTAAAGCTGTTTCCATATGACGTTGACCGCACACCATTTATGAGCCTTTTGCAACATCTGCCATTACTGGGCGTAGTACAACGTCAAGATAAGACAATGCTTGCACTCTTGGTCATCATTCACGGAATTACGGGAGTTCCATTGCATTAATGGGGAAAGAGCTATGCTGTTCAATTCCAGCACGATCTTAAGGGTCTACTCTGAGTAAGAGCTTGCGCCTGCTTCAGTTTCC
>NW_025336457.1:8463-9927 GCF_004798865.1 Varanus komodoensis
GCTCATAAACGGAATGCGGTCAACATCATATGGAAAGAGTTAGCTTTCCATATGATGTTGACCGCATTCCGTTTATGAGCACTTTGCAACATCTTCCATTACTGGGCGTAGTACAACGTCAAGATAAGTCACTGCTTGCACTCTTGGTCATCATTCACGGAATTACAGGAATTCCATTGCACTTTCGGGGAAAGAGCACTACTGCTCAATTCCAGCATGTTCTTAAGGGTCTACTCTGAATAAGAGCTTGCGCCTGCCTCATTTTCCTGAGAACATCTTAATGTGGTAGAAAATGTTCCCATTCAGTGCAATTGATGAGGGTTTCAGTGCCCTTCCATTGGCAAGTCAAATTCGCGCCACAACAGGTGAAAACACAACCTGTCCTCATCCTGCTTACGGTACCAGAGTGGGCAAAACTGGTTTCATCAGGAATCACACCACTGTCCCCCGGCGTAGATGTCACAGAATGAATGTAAAACAGAGCAGTCAGGCATCACTGGGGTGCAATGACGATTGGAGGGTGAAGCTAACTGTTTCCATATAACGTTGACTTATTCCAATTACGAGCCCTTTACAACATCTGCCATTAGTGGGCGTAGTACATTGTCAAGATAAGACACTGCTTGCACTCCTGGTCATCATTCATGGAATGACGGGAGTTCCATTGCATAGATGGGGAAAGAGCTATACTGTTCAATTCCAGCACGTTCTTAAGGGTCTACTCTGAGTAAGAGCTTGTGCCTGCTTCAGTTTTCTGGGAACATCTCAATGGGGTTTAAAACGTTCCCATTCAGTGCTATTGATGAGGGTTTCAGTGCCCTGCCATTGGCAAGTCAAATTGACGCCACAACAGGTGAGAACACAATCCTTCGACATCCTGCTTACGCTACCAGAGTGGGCACAACTGGTTTCATCAGGAATCACACCACTATCCCCCGGGCGTAGAAGCCACAGTATGAATGTAAAACTGAGCAGTCAGGCATCACTGCGATGCAATTACCATTAGAGTGTAAAGCTAACTCTTTCCATATGATGTTGAGCGCATTCCGTTTATGAGCACTTTGCATCATCTTCCATTACTGGGCGTAGTACAACGTCAAGATAAGACACTGCTCGCACTCTTGGTCATCATTCACGGAATTACGGGAATTCCATTGCACTTTTGGGGAAAGAGCAATACTGTTCAATTCCAGCACGTTCTTAAGTGTCTGCTCTGAATTAGAGCTTGCGCCTGCCTTATTTTCCTGGGAACATCTCAATGAGGTATAAATGTTCCCATTCAGTGCAATTGATGTGGGTTTCAGTGCCCTGCCATTGGAGAGTCAAATTCGCGCCTCAACAGGTGAGAACAGAATCCGTCGACAGCCTGCTTGCGGTACCAGAGTGGGCGCAACTGGTTTCATCAGGAATCACACCGCTATCCCCCGGGCGTAGAAGCCACAGTATGAATGTAAAACTGAGCAG
>NW_025336457.1:13659-14837 GCF_004798865.1 Varanus komodoensis
GTCAAATTCGCGCCACAACAGGTGAAAACACAACCTGTCCTCATCCTCCTTACGGTACCACAGTGGGCACAACTGGTTTCATCAGGAATCACACCACTGTCCCCCGGCGTAGATGTCACAGTATGAATGTAAAACTGAGCAGTCAGGCATCACTGGGGTGCATTGACGATTAGTGGGTAAAGCTAACTGTTTCCATATGATGTTGACCGCATTCCATTTATGTGCCCTTTGCAACATCTGCCATTACTGTGCGTAGTACAACGACAAGAAAAGACAATGATTGCACTCTTGGTCATCATTCATGGAATGACGGGAGTTGCATTGCATTGATGGGGAAAGAGCTATAATGTTCAATTCCAGCACGTTCTTAAGGGTCTACTCTGAGTAAGACCTTGTGCCTGCCTTAGTTTCCTGGGAACATCTCAATGCGGTTTAAAACGTTCCCGTTCAGTGCAAATGATGAGGGTTTCAGTTCCCTGCCATTGGCAAGTCAAATTGACGCCACAACAGGTGAGAACACAATCCGTCGACATCCTGCTTGCGGTACCAGAGTGGGCGCAACTGGTTTCATCAGGAATCACACAACTATCCCCCGGGCGTAGAAGCCACAGTATTAATGTAAAACTGAGCAGTCAGGCATCACTGCGGTGCAATTACGATTAGAGGGTGAAGCTAACTGTTTCTATATGATGTTGACCGCATTCCATTTATGAGCCCTTTGCAACATCTGCTATTACTGGGCGTTGTCGAGATCCGGCTCGACAATTGGTGCGAGAGAGTTCAGAGAGAGAAATAAAACACTGCAGACAAAGAATAAGTTTTAAAGCATGCTTGGCTGGTTGTTCATGAGAACAAAGAAGATCTTCGCAGATAAATCTACCGCGTCAACACAAGCAGCCCTTTTTATTATTTCACAGATTGATACATTTATACTTGCGTAATCCAATAGCCATCGAGTAAAGCAGGGAACACCCTAGTTGAATGTGCGCAAGCGCAGGATTCACAAAGGCTTATTGATTGCTTATGCGCAGGCGCAGGTAACAGGAAGCGTACTTATTGCTATATATGGTCACAAGCCTTATATGGTTACACAGGTGAAGTACAATGCTATTAGCTGAGTAAGTTGCAATACTATTGGCTGGTAAATTACAATACTATTGGCTGAGCGTAACGTGCCT
>NW_025336458.1:0-13612 GCF_004798865.1 Varanus komodoensis
CTGGGATATACTTCTGAGAGAGAGGACAGATAGATGAGAGAGAGAGATGATGATGATGGATGGATGGATGAATGGATGGGCAGAGGGAGTGGGAGTGAGGGAGGGAGAGGGAGAGACAGAGATGATGGGTGGATGGAAAGATAGAGAGTGGGGGAGAGAGGGGAATGAGATAGACAGAATCAAGTCAGTATTTGTATGGGGTCTGTAGAAGTGTGTGTGTGTGTGGGGGGGGGAGAGAATGCCTAAATCTTTCAGTTTCACTTTCTCTAGCATATCAATATTTGAAATCTTTATTATTTCCATCTCAAATATGAAGGAACTTGCAAACGTCAAGAATTCTTTTCAAATGAAATGAAACTGTTACTCATTTGTCTTAGCCAAAAAGAAAAGGAACATGCAGTCCTGCCATCCAGCCGTGTTGCTAGTAAAGATGACAAAGCTGTTAGAGCAATAGGAGGTAGCAACTCTGACTAGGGACTGGCTGGTCTTTCACACAGGAATGGCATCTTGGACTTTTGAGACATATCCTCTGAAATCTCTTCACGAAGAAAGACAAAACTGAAGTTTCTCTTTCTTGCACATTCAGATTGTTCTAATCTCAAATTCTTTCCATCCCAAAGAAGAAGACACTTGCTAATTTTGGTAGAATATTACATAAAATAAATAAAGCAGCATTTTCACCCATTCCTCAGTTGGAGAGAAATATTAAAATAGTATATATAACCAAAGGGAAAACTGAGCATGGTACTGTTTCACTATTAACTGGATCAAATCTTACTCATCTTGAGAACAATCCCATTGAAAGCACTGGGAAGTTAATCATGTCTAATTGAAGTTCTTCCAAAGTGTTGCCCTAAATATCATAAGGCCTGGATCTGAACATGTCTTCATAATTGCATAATACTACCAAGTAACATAATGAAGCAGAGCTAAGTTGCAAGACCAGCTACAATCTAAGTATATTCAAAACAATAAAATGTTTTCTTTTTTCCTTCAACTGTTTCAGCAGGTTAATTCAGCAATACAGAAACCAGGGTGGTAGCTCATTGGGTCTCATACATTGCATCACATATTGGCCAATGCAGTTCTAATTAAGGTTTTTGTTTTTGTTTTTTGTTTTTTTTGAAGTTCATCATTGTCAAATGAAATGAAATGCCAATGTCACTACTTAGACTGAGATTTATTCAAGTGTACAGATCCTGGCAATCTGCCAGGAACCAAACCTGATTAAACCAGCTGTTCCATGTTATGGCATCAGGACTGATGGTGAATGCTTGGCCTGGAGCAGCCTCAGCATCCATCCTCCCAACTTTCACTCTTTGAAAAGACTGGTTTGAGGACACGATCCAATTCATCACATCAAACCCAGTGACCAGCTCTCCATTCTCGTTAAAAGAAACCTTGTCCCCAGCACTGTTGTTAAACAAAACCACTTTCAGAAAATGGTGGAGCTGCAATGAAAAGGAAAGTGCATAGAAAAACTGTGAAAGCAATCAGGCGACAGAGGTAGAGAAATGCGTGCACTGGATGGCTGTCATTATTCTAAGTAGATTTCCTCGATCCCCTTATAAATACTGAGTTTCAGCTCAGACGTTTCTCTTATTCAAAGGTTAGATTAAATTGTTTTGGAGGTTTTAGACATTCCAGTTCATAATTTTTTAGACATTCCAGTTCATAATTTGAATGTTCTTGCACATACATATATTCTCTAGGACCTTGCTGTTTCTGTAGGAAGAGACATACTCCGTTGTCTATTTCAAATATTAACTGAAGGAGTTTCCCTACTTACATTGAGGTATTTTTTCAGCGACAAAGCTATGGGTCTTTCCCACATGAAAGACACTATATCATCTACACTGGCTGCCACTTGAAGTCTGAGCACAATTAAAGGTTCTGGTAATGACTTATAAGGCCCTAAATGGCTTGGGTCCTGGATACCTGAAGGAGTACCTTCTTCTGTATGTGCTGGCCCACCCCCTGAGATCTGAGGCAGAAGTCCTTCTCTGGGATCACTCTCTGAAGTAAATCAGGAGGGTAGCTATTCAGAGAAGGGCATTTTCAGTAGTGGCGCCCTGACTTTGGAACACAATCGCAGGGAGGTTTGCCCAGTACAGACACTGTATTGTTTTTGGCATCAGGCAAAGATGTTTCTATTCCCCCAATATGTTAAAAGTTTTAACCTTGTTTTTATCATCATTTATTGGATGCAGTATGCTGTGTGCTGTTTTTTTTATGATAGATTGTTTTTGGTTTTCTATTTTTTTCTAAGCCGTCCAGAGACTTTTAGTATTGGGATGGAATATAAAAATTTTAAATGAATAAATAAATAAATTTGGCCCATCACCTGCCACTTTAGTTGATTTTGAAAAAGATTCCCTACTTTACATTGATTTTTTTTTTAAATTCTGCAAAGGCTATTTAGTCGAGTACCTGCCACTGTAGATGGCTTGGAAAGGTCAGCCCCCCTCTGGTCACCATTCCTCTGTTCTTCAGACCAGATGAAGACATGGCATGCAAGGCATGGGCCACCGCATGGACAGCATTATAGACATTGTAGCTGTGGCCCGTCAAGCGCATTTCAAAAAATGTGCCAGGAAGGTGTTCCAGCTTCTCATCCCCAGTACAGACATTTTTGTCTAAATTGCCCAGAACTTGATCTGGGAATACACAGTTGAAAGCGCCTTGCCAGAATGACCTAATAAAGCCATTTCCCTTGGGACTAGAAGGGTTTTGTGAATTAAGGAATTGTTGAAATCCTGGAACATCATTGGATTGAATTGTGAAAGACAGTGCACCATGGAAAAAGTCTGTGTTCCAATTCCTTTGAAAAACAAATGATGTGAGCTCCACTTGGGCTGTCAAAATAATCACTTTACCAATTGGTGTATTTGCCACATGTTCTCGTTCTGATAAGTATGGCAACCATCTAAAAAATGCCATGGAATACGATTCTCCATTGGCCACATATGCATTTGCTGTGCTGTCCTCAATATTATCATGTGTTTTTGCCCCCTTCTCCAATATGCTTTTTATATCAGAGCCAAGAGCAAGTTCAGGGATTTTTTCAATGAAGGCAAAACAGACACCATTCTCAGAAAACAGTGGGACCACCATCTGCAGGAATCGCTCCCCATTGTCATTGTCCATAACAACCGTTCCGATCCATGTCCACCTGAAGTGCAGCAGCAAAGCGAGGATCCCTGCATATTGGAGGGATTCCCTTGGAGTCATGTTGTAGAAGGAAAGGCCTGGAGTTTTATCGTTCATGACTGGTGCAGAGCCATAAATCAGCTAATGAGATACAAGGAGTGGAAGAAATGCCAAATGGTACAGAGATTTATGTAGCAGCTTTGACTTTTTCAAAGTATTTGCACATATAACCTCAGCAAACTTCTCAACAGTAATATATTACAGGGATTCCTAATATGTCATGGTACATGTGGGCACCTCCAATGATGCATGAAAAAGGACCTTCAATATAGCACCCTAGTAAATCATATTATTTTTTCCACTATTTGTGTGTGTCCATGGATTTTTATGACTTGCAATAATTCTGAGGCTTCAACAAAAGTGGTCCAAATATCCAAAGAAGTATGAATTTTTAGGCTGTGTCAATACACCTCCTCCTGTTCATATATCAAAATATTAAAAGGTTCGCAGTCATTGCCTTATAGATTACTGTTCCTGAACTCCCTCTCCCCCACTACCTCTCAGTTTTGTAGTATCTGTCTTCCAGACATGAAGATGGCACAGAGCAGTCATTTCCTACATATGTTGATTTCCATAAAAGAATTTAATAATTAAAAATGCTGCTATGATCATTACAAACCTGGCAACCTCCACCTTCCTACATATTTTCCCCAAGCTACTGAAAATCATGAAGCTTACATGCTGAGTTACTGTGATATTCAAAAGGGGACTAAATCCTTCATTCCACTTTCTCCCCAACATACTATTACTTTTCCTGAAATGGTTAGTGATTCAGGCAGGAGGTGAATGCAGAGTCTGCTATACATAGAGAAAGAACTACAGAGTTCTGTCTTTTCCTGCTCTGCCCAGCGATGGCTGGAGCAATGAAATGGGTACTGCCTATGGCATTTCATAGTGGATTTCTGTGGACATTGTCTGAGCTTCCACCTAGACCCTCATATCTCGAATCAATGTCCACTTCAATGAGTGGAGACCCAGCAGAAATTTCCTTCTCCACACAAATTTTGCTTCACAATTGATGTTCTCCCTCATCAAAGTGAGAAAGAGAATACAATTAATTCTGATATACACATTTCCATCTCCAAAGTACAATGAAAGAACTAAGTGAATGTGAAGGAAATGTTACAGTCCCATTCCCAAAGTTCATGTAAAGACATGCTCCACACCTGTGGAATCTTGTAGATATCCAAAAGAGTTGCTACATGAAGGGAGGTTTCAGCATCCAGTCCCCCAATGACTGCTATCAAGTGTTGCTGCTTGTTGCATTTGCAGTTAGGGACTAATCGCCCTGCTGCCCCTATCAGTCGCAAGGTGGCCTGATATGTCCACTTGGCCATAAAATGGCTGTCATAGATGTGGAAGCCCAAAGTGAGGTTGGGTAGGATGTCAGGGTTGTTGTTGATCTCCTGCAGTGCAAATGTCAAGGCCAGGATATGCTGGTAATTCTTGGGCACCACACTAGAAGCAAGAAAGTCACCTGCATTGGAACATTCCTCAAACAGTATTTTGCAAGATGTTCACCCTGCTTTTGCACCATCATTGCTGCCACTCAACCTCATCTCTGCCTTGCCATGGACAACACAAAGCTAACTCAGTCAGAGAATATGATATTCATCTGCCAAACAGACCATTGCCTGGATGTTGTCATGGTAATGAAACTAATTAGTGGGATCCTATTTGTGCCAATTCAGGTAGAAAACACCAGACACCACTGAAACTTCCTCCCAACTGAAGTGTGTCAGTGCATAATGTCATGTTCCCACCACCCCCATGGCAGAGACTTCCACTTCCCATTGAACAGGCTTCTAAGGTTCATGTGCACAGTGTGAGGCATGGTGCCATAATGTAGGGGATTAGAAGACACATTTTTCTAAGCATTCTATAGTCCCAATTACAATAACCATCTTTAAATGTTTGTGATGGGCCAAGCAGGGTACACCACTCTGAAAGAAATCTTTTCTAAATGTCAAGGAGACCTGCAATGCAATTGTTTGCAATTCTAACAAAGAACATTGTCTTGGGATGGATCCCACATGTCCCTTCCCTAAAAGCAAGACATTTTCATGACAGGAAGGCCTGGCAAAATACCTGGCAAAATCTCTACAACTGATTTGTACCCAAATCCACATGAGATTTAGGGGATTAGAAAACACATTAGTATGTTCATAGTTCCACTTAGGAGAAACAGCTTTTAGCTATATGAAAAGAGTTAAAGTGATTCCAATGGGACCTAACACTGTGTAGATGGTATATCACACTGAATATAACCCCTTCAAGAAGACATGCAATGCAATTGTTTCAAATTTGAAGAGATCACATTTGGCTTGTGATGGATCCACTATTTGTCTTCCAGAAAAACAAGGATTTGCAGAGTCCCCCTCTGTCCATCCGGTCACATTTAGTTGGGGGGTCTAGTGGAGCTGCAGTGGGAAGGAGGTGCTGGAGAAGTCTGCTTCCTCAGAAGAGCTGATCCAATCCCCTGAATACTGGCATGCCATTTCCATAATATAGGACAGAATAAAAGACAAAGGTGGATGAAAAGGGATAAAAAGAAAGACATAAAAGGAAGTGAAGGAAATCACTTATGAAACTTGCACAAGTTATGAAACTTGAACAAGACGGAAATTGGTGGAGAGAATAACTCAAATATGAGAGCAATGGGGTGGTGGGGCAGAGAAAGGCAGAGTGAAATAAATGTGAAGAACCTTAAATTGTATACTTCTGGCCATGCAGAAAATGATGTTTCAACTATACTTTAATAATTTGAACTTCCTCTGCTGCCCAAGTCATTATTCACAGTCTGCATCTGCTACAACAAATTCTGCTGACAGATGATCAAACAAGCAAACACACTGGAAGCAAAAACAAAATATTATCTCTTTACGAAACTTCATCATGCAGTGCCAGTGGGGGTTCTCCAGTGAAGGTTAATGCATCAGGAACAATGAAGGACAGAGAAGCAATGGCACCAATCATGAGATCTCCCAACTGTGGGTACTCATGAATGGGAGACTGTGGCTCATGGTTCTTACACTTTGCAGCATCAGCCTTGCTTCCTATTTGGAGAAGCATGCTTAGTAACACCACTCCTAATTTCCCCATGCTGGGTAGAAGAACAAAACTTTTCTCTCCATCCATATCCTCCTATTCCTACTTTATGCACTGAGATCACAAAGGTAGGCTCCCTCACAGCAGTGACTCTCATAATTTAGACCTATGATTAAAGATGGCTATATATATTGAAACTGTCCATCACAGCCTAGTAGGGTTGCTTTGTTCATTAGAAATCTGCAGGGATGTAACAGAACTGCCCTTTACACAATTAAAGGAGAATACAGCAATTTGTCATTAGGGACATTGAAATTGAAAACAGGTGTTGTTTTTCACACAATGTGGAGCACAATGTTTCTATTAGTATTACAAATCAAATGGGAAGTCATCACCAGAACAGAACACAGAACTATGAGGGTATACAACAGTCATTCTGAAGCCCACTGAAGTTTTGTTTTTGTTTTTTTTACTCTGGGTCAGTTTGCAGCAAGCTAATTTGGATGTCAAGGAAATTTATTCTTTCTTCCATCGCTATTTGCTTTTCAATATTCTTTCTTCCCCTGCCAATGGAATCTTTCCACTCACACACAATTCCTGGAAGCACATTAACAGCTGCACATGGGAGGGGAATTTCATTCTCCCCTCCTGTGTGCTGTGATCCCAGTGTAAACTGGAAGCAGTATCCTTCTTAAGGACACACAAATTCCAGAATTTATTGTGCAAATTTTATATGCTGCCACTTTCCATCTAATTCCTAACTGACCTGTGAAACTATAAAGCTCTCATTTGTTGATCATACTAGGAGGCTATGAATGACTTGTTTGATGCTGATGGGCTTTCATTGGAGCTGTTTGTGATGACTGGAACTTGCCAGTGGGGTGGGAGAGTGAGTCAACCAGACACCATTCTTCCTTCTCTCTCTGACATAAAATGGATGTGGTTAGAAAGAGCTGTTGTTCTTAAAGAGTAGCTGAGAGATGATCTCTATAAGCAATCCTTTAAGTGGACTTGTTATTTCTGAATGGCCCAGCATTTCTGAATGGGCAAGAGGGAACAGAGAAATTTGGATCTGCTGTCTTCCTGTTGGTCACTCAGCTTCCTCTAAGAAGAATGGCACAGTTAAATTTCCTCTCATTTGGTAACTCTGCTATTGTGCTATTGATGCCATCCATTTGTCTTTGGGAAAACTGGACTTGGGAAGGTCTTTTTAGAAGAGACTGGATGATGAGAAGAGCATTCTTTGACTAGGTGCCAGAGCTACTGAAAATCAGTCAGAGCCACTGCAACCGAACCAGAAAATCTTTCCCCAGGTAAATTAACACAGACTAAGATTGGATTAACGGATAGTAACAATAGAATCAAAGTGATTTTTAAAAATCAAACACATTCTTAACACAGCCAGAATATACTAATTGTGTCTATTCTTTCTTTCCTCCCCTCTGCCTCTCTTTGCTCACTCTCTTAAATGTATTATTCATGATCTAGTCATTCCTCTGTTTTTGAATGAATTAATATTGATCATAAGAAAGGTAGAAGATTTTGGAAGAATTTGCTCTTCTGTAATATTAGAATCAAACTGGGAACCAAACTCATGAATTGTTATAAGATTATGAAGCAAAGGAAGAAATATACAATGGCATTAGAGATTTCAGGGACAAGCTGAAGAGGGGTGAATCTTGTATGGAAGACAATGAATCCCACCCACACCCCCAGATCAGGTGAGGAGAACTTGACACTGCCACATTTGCAATGAAGGGAAGAAAGAAAATTGAGTGATAGGTGAGAATAGAAAGCCAAAAAGAAAATCTTCTCAATAAATATTAATGGCCTGAGCTCCCCTTCTAAACATATTAAAGTTTTTAACTGTCTCTAAAAAAAACAACGCCTGTGTATTATAAGTTGTTGTTGTTGTTTAGTAACAAAGCCATGCCCAACTCATCACAACCCCATGGACAGCATTCCTCCAGGCTCTCCTGCCCTCTATCATTCCTCAGAGTCCACTCAAGTCCACACCCACTGCTCCTGCAACTCCATCTAGCCACCTCAATTTCTACCCCTTCTCCTTTTGCCGTAAATTGTCACTAGAAGCAGGGTCTTCTCCAGGGAGTTGTTCCTTCTCATTAGGTGGCCAAAGTATTTGAGTTTCATCTTCAGAATCAGGCCTTCTAAAAAACAGTGAGGGTTGATTTCCTTTAAAATGGACAGGTTTGTTCTCTTTGCAGTCCAAGGGACTGTCAGGAGACTTCTCCAGCATCACTTTATTTATTAAATTAATTATTTTATTTTATTTTACTATTAATTTTTTATTTTAATTTATTAAATTATTTATTAAGCATAATGTAATATTAGAACTTCTTTTCAAAATTAGTACACAGGTTCATTGTAAGGGTATAATTAATTGACTATTACTTCCACCTTAGTAATATTATGCTCTCCAGTAGCCCATTGGACACCTTCTGACCTGAGGGGCTCATCTTCCGGTGTCATATCTTTTAGCCTTTTGGTACTGTCCATGGGATTTTCATGGCAAGGGTATTGGAGTGGGTTGCCATTTCCTTCTCCAGTGGATCACCCTCTGTCAGAGCTCTCTGCTATGAGCAGTCCATCTTGGGTGCCCCTACGTGGCATAGCTCATCACTTTATTGTGCTATGCAAGCCCCTTCACCACGGCAGTGATCCATGAAGGGCTATTCTAAGTATCTAGAGGAAAAATAATGCTATCACTCCAGAAAAGTAGTGAATGAAATAAAGGATGAGAGATCATTAGCTACATCTTATCAAGAAGCACAATATATCATTGACACACAGAGTAGACAACGGTGCTGCCCTGCCACAGTCTTATTGACCAATTTCATTCTGAAATGTTGATAATGCAGGGGGACTTTTGATAGCAAGAAATAGCTGTAATATTGACTCGTATGCCCCGGGAACCTATTCAGCAGTGCAGAAATAAAATCAGCAGGAATGTCTCTGTAGAACATTCAGTTGAACAGAACATGGCATGTGGTGTCACTTTGTCTTGATCTGCAAGGGAATAACTGCTCTACAAACAGCGTCTTTTGAGAATGCCCCTCTAGGACTACCAAAGGAAGTGCCCCACAGTGGGCCGAAGTGTATGTACTTCTATATTTGGGAACCTCCTGCTGACCGAAGTAGGAAGCAGGCACAACAATGTATTTACAGTTTTCACTAAGATAAAAGTTAATTACACTGTTCAGATTTATTTATCAGGCACTCAGTATGATCAAATTCCATACTGAACAGTGCTGATGGTGGGAAGTCCATAGAAGCCACTTTCAACCCAATTGACATCATCCAGCTAGATCTGTACCCATCCTGGAAGATTAAGGAAGTAAGGCCAGCTGGAAAGAAGAGAAATCAAAGCAAATATGATTGTTGCCCACGTACTGGACTCAATTTTATCATGGTCAGCCTCTAAAGGGAGCCTTACATTGGAGATGCCCTTGAGTGCTTCTAAAACATTTAGATCGAACACACTGTAACACCATGATGTTAGGAAAGAGTCCCAGGTGGGTGACTTACAATAATTGAGTTAAAGCCTTTTCCTGGAATCATTTAAGTGCTGCAGGGAAACAGTGGCCTTCTTTTGAGCACTTCAATTATAAAATGGCTGAACACCTTTTCTGAGCATATCTGGCCACATGTTCACCATGAGCTTTTTGATAATTGTCAGGCAATTGTCTTGACAATAGAGGGCCGATGCACTCAAGGCCCTTCAGAGACCAATGGAAGCCCTTGAAAGAATGTCTGCATCATCAGCATTTAGTAAAACGACTATATGCCTCCCTGAGATCTTTGAGAGAGGAGGCAAAAATTGCTGTCCTTACAGTAATTTGAAAGAATTAGAATAGACATTAAAAAAATAAGAGGGAAATAGACTAAAAAAAAATATCTCAGGATGTGTACTTCTGGATGTAAGTACAAATGTGACAGGAAAAAAATGATAGTTTTTCAAATTGTGTTAATTACTTGTGACTGGAAAAGATAATTGAAGATAATTATAAAACAAACTGCATAAATATTTGCTAAGGGTGACAACTGCGATAATGGAAAGCTGAAGAATGCCCAGCTTTCAAAGAATCAGGCTAGCTGAGCATGCAACAATGGGAAAGTTAAAGAATTTAACCAAGGCTTACTATTAATAATTTAAATACTGGTTAAAGGAAATAAATGCTGGAGATCACTATGAATGGATGTGAAGTAAAACTGCCAATATCATGGTGACTCTAATCCAGCACTGTGGCAGTGGAGTCACTGCTCTCCTGACCACCTCTGTGGTTTCCATGTGTGCTTGGTCAACAAGAGGGAGAAAGACGATGCTTCACTAGAGAGCTTCCTGGAATGAATCAGCACAGTTCTTCTGATGTTCCTGTGGCATGCAGCCATTACGGACATGAACAAGGAGTTTAAGTAAAAATACCGTCAATTGGCATTTTTATTAAGGAAGGGCAGACACGGAAAAGTGAAGAAAAACCAGGAGATGAGAAAAGAGTATGCCATAATTAGTTCCCTGTCTGCTGACAAACATAACACCCATTATTCAAAATGGACTCCTTTTTCAATTGCTTTCAGGTTGGGTCTGCTGATTCCATTGGCGAAGGTTTAGACCAACCCGAAGGGAGATGGTATGGGAATTACCTCTGCCAGATGACCAGAGTGCTGCCCTCTTCTTTGCTGAAGCCATACATCGCATTGTATGAGATGTCCAGGCATGTTCTTTTGGCTTAAAGAAAACCCTGATGGAGTTTGCTGAGTAAATGTCAGATGGGACCTAGATTATCACACATGCACATTCACAGAAACACACATGCACACATCCACTGAACACACATTCTGTGTGCGGGTGGGGAGTCTTGTCTTGAATCCTGCTGTGTTTGGGGTTATTCTGGACTGCTCTTCAGGAACCCCTTGAGATTCAGTGCCTCGGTTAACAAAGGGATTCAGGAGTCTACCTTTCCTCCCACACTCTTTTTTATTTTTTTAAATTTTATTTTAACAAAAACAAAACTCATAATTACAAATATAAAACAATGGAAATAATATAGCAATAAAACATATTCAAGGAAGACAAAAAAACACAGCTACCTCCATCAGGACCAAGAGATACTTACTACTTACTGTAAAATCATTCATTCATTCAGTTGTTCTACTCCCATTCCCCTTCCAGGTGGTCTTTACGACATTCTTTGATCTGAGAATCACCTCTTCCTAATCTCTTTAGAACTTGAATTGGCAGCTTTGCTTCTAATTTGAATTGCTGGAATTTCTTCCTCAAGGCCTGATAATGACAGGAAGCATGGCTGTAGAGTTTGAAAGGAAGAGAAAGAAGAGGGTAGATTTGGGTTCTCTGGAGAAGAAATCCCAAAACATCTGAAGAGTGACCAAAGGACTGTTGCACTATGGATGCTGAAGACACTCGTCATGAGTGTAACATAAAGAAACCTTCTTGGAAGGAAAGGCCATAAGAAACCAATGTCAAACCTCAGAGCAAAATGACTTCTGATTAAGAGGGAAGGGACTGCTTCTCTCTCACAGCCTGCTGCAGTGGTCCAAACATGCAATGTGCTGAAGAGCTTCAGGTGCCCTAGTTTTGTTCAGCTTTCTGAATCAAAAAAGCTTTGTTCAAAGACTACAAAAGTGCAGCAGCAATTGGCCTTCCCAATGAAAAGCCTCTGATTGATTTTGCCTTACTGATTTGCATTTGAGGGACTCTTCTCAGGCAACCTGTGTGATGTGCCAAACATAGTCAGGCCGTGCAATTATGTGAAGATTTTTCAAAAGTAAGAAAAATCTGGAAAAAATTAAGGATCACGGGATGAAATTTTGTGCACAAATCTGTACCTTGCCTAAATGAACACAAACCAAACTAAAACTGAAACAAAAATAACCAAACACATGATTGCACACTGCCAAAAAATCACAGGTAGGGAAATTCTTCAAGCTGTTCTCATTGTTAGATGTTCCTTCTTGTTCAACTTGGGTCTCAGAAACACGATGTAACATTTGGGGAAGAAGATGCAAAAAAGCAGTCCAGATCTGGAGGCTAGGTTAGAAAAGATCTCCACAGTCACCAGGTATTTTCCTTTAGTGCTCAGGTAGGAAGGTACAAAGGATAACCAGACACTGCAAAAGACCAGCATACTGAATGTGATGAACTTGGCCTCATTGAAACTGTCTGGGAGCTTCCAGGCAAGGAAAGCCACCACGAAGCTGACACTGGCCAGGAAGTCCAGACAGCCCAGGACACAGGAAAACATCACTACGGATCCCTCGTTACACTCCAGAATGATATCTTCAGCCACTGAATGCAGGTCAGTGTCCGGAAAAGGAGAAGCAGTTGCCAGCCAGGCAATACAGATCCTAGCCTGAATGAGGCAGCACGAAAGAAGGAGTGTATTGGCCAGTCCCTTCCCTATCCACTTCCTCCTCTTGCTTCCAGGTTTGGTGACTCTGAAGGCCAAGACCACCATAACCGTCTTGGTCAGCACGCAGGAAACAGCCACGGAGAAGATGATGCCAAAAGCAGCTTGTCGGAGGAAGCACGTCACCGTCTGTGGCTGGCTGATGAAGAGCAGTGCACACAGGAAGCAGAGCAGCAGGAAGATGAGGAGAGTGTAGGTGAGGTTTCGAATGTTGGATTTGACAATCGGAGTCTCATGATGCTTCAGAAATACTGTGAGCACCAGAGCCATTTTCAAGTAGAAAAGAACAAAACCAGTTAAAATGATGCCCAAAGGTTCTTGATAAGAAAAGAAGTTAACAGACATGGGAACACAGAAATTCAGGTGCTTGCTTGGGTACATTCCATCCTCACATGAATGATAGTAATGCATATCTGAGGAAAAATAAATACATACATGTTCTCATGCATTCTACATGACTCAACTACAGTCCACATCAAGTTCTCACACTGTTTTCCAGTCACAGTAGAGAATCCATTATTTCATTGCATCCACATTTTAAAAATCTCAAGTATTTCCCACTCAGAATATGAATGCTTTGCTCTTTTTCAATTGTAAAGGAACCAAAAGAAATTCACTGTGCTCTGCATGGAAAAAACAGTAGTGGTATTCAGCATGAAGTGCTCCATGCTGTGTAGGCCTCCATGAAAATCTTGCAGGGGAAGATTCTTTCATGGGACATGGTGAGTTGAAATCTTAATTTGAGAATAAGTTATGGAGAGCCCCTGTTTGGCAGTGGTGACACACACAGTGCTACTACTGGCAAAAAGTATCCAGCCTAATGCCTCCACTGTTCCATAACTGAGAAGCCATTACCGAAAATTAACTGTAGAGGCTAGAGGCTGGTGGCATGATCAGCATGGTCTGGG
>NW_025336458.1:13999-17535 GCF_004798865.1 Varanus komodoensis
GATGCTTCTGGTTCTTCAGGCCCCTAGAGGGTCACTGAGGCCCTGATCCTCTCTCACACACACACCTCCTCCACCTGTATCCAACATTTCCCAACTAGTCCCAACTGGCCCCAGCACTCACACTTCAGTCCCTGAAGAAACCTCTTTTACCAATGTTTTCCCAATCTTATTACATATATTTGGAGTGCATGGACATTCTAATGCCTACCCTTCTCGCCTGAAATCTTCCCTTTGGGACAAGCAATGCAATCATAGCAGCAAAATGGCTCCCCGTCCTTGACCTTCTTCCTAGAACCAGGATTGCAACTCTCACTGCACTCAGACAGTGGCTGTGCCTGAGCCACCAGGGGAAGTTGAGAACAGGAATCATGAGAGTTAAGTTTTCAGGATCCTTCCAGTTCTGCAATCCCTTTCTAAGTTCAGGTGCTGTTTGAGAGCTTCACATGGATGAACTGAAATGACTGTGCATTGGAGGGAAATGGCATGCATGCTTCCCACCTGCTTGTAAATATAAGGAAAATGCGGGTGGGGGGTGGAAAGATTAGGGTGCAAGTGCCCTCATGAATGTCATCATCAACATAGTTCCTGAGGGCTGGGAAATCACTGTGTTTCAAGATCTCCCAAGTTCTTCCAATGTTCAATATGCTTTCATTTTGGGCATATTTTTCACCTCCTTGAAACAGATGACCTATGTATTCTATGCATTTTTTCAAGCAGCATAAAAAGTGTGTGGTTATTTTTTCAATGCACATTTTACAGTGTTTATTACAATATGATTTTAGCAAATGCACTCATGAGTCCAGGAATTTGCAACATTTCTCAAAGAAATCACTCCTCCTTTTTCTTTTCATTTCCTTTTTTTTTTTTTTTTTTAAGGAACATGCTCTCATGAGTTGCTGGAAGTGAAATTACTGAGCATCCTTCCACCTCCATTTCAAACATTCTTATGGTAAATTGAGATGAATCTACCCAAAAGTGGACACCATATGGGCATGCTACATTTATGCCCATTACTTCAAGGGGACCCTGCTCCCCATCCTATCCAATTGCTACTGTGGCAGCAAAACAAGGTTGGCAAAAAGCTTTTGATTGTGCGGAATGACCAACATTGAAGATATTAATAAAACTAAAGGAATTTGGTACATGATTTAGAAACATTATACATCAATCATATTCAAGAAACTTTGCAACAGTGATGGTAAATGTGGGTATAACAGACCAAATATCCCTAGGCTGAGATTCTGGACAGGATTTCCCTCGTTCTCCAATTTTGTTTGCTTTAGGTATACAAATGCTAGCAAATGGTATTAGGAATGATAGTTTCATAGAAGGGTGTAGGATTTGAGATTAAAAGCAAGTTAGAAGTCAAGATATATAATATGCATACCCTGCTTTCGAGTAAATATTACGAATAATTTGAAATCTTTAAAACAGAACAATTTTGATAGGTTAAAAAATGCAGTGAAAGGGAAGATCTATCAAGGCCAAGACCTTTTTATTTAAATGTCATTTTAATTATTTATTTATTGATTTTAACAACTTTGACCAGGATGTCTCCAACTGTATCTTATTGTATTAGTGATATTTATTTATATGTAAGCCACCCCGAGGCTTAAGTGAATGGGGCGGCATATAAGTCTGCTAAATAAATAAATAAATAAATAAATAAATAAATGTATTTAAAAAGACTGTTTTATCATGGTTTGGTAGAATAGTGGCATTCAAAATGAAGATTTTACCTAAGATTATTTTCTTGCTTATGATGTTACCAATTCAGCTACCAGAGAAAGATTTGAAAGAATGATAAAACATGATTAATAATTTTTCTAACAGGAAGAAAAAAGCAAGAATTCATTGAAAAAAGTGGTATATGCCCTAGAAAGCAGGGGGATTAGGTATTCCCAATGCAAAATTTTATTATATATCTAATCAGATGAGGTATATAGCACATATTATACTACAGTCAGATAAGCGAATATAAATTAGAATATCAAGATGTAAGGGATCATTTTAAAATATCTTTTAGGTTAAAAGATTGGCTAGAGAAAATGAAGAGTAAAGAAATCTTACAACAATAGTGGGGCAGGTCAAAGTAAATTGGTACAATATACTTCAATTAAATTAAATTACTGGCCTAAAAACTGGTTAAAAAACAAATTTGAAAATATTAGGAGACATTTCATTGAATGTTTTATTTCATAAATAAAAGGAAATTTAATAAAAGGAAAGAGGTGTGACAATGCAGAGCCAATGCAGTTCTGGAGGGGAAATGGGGAGAACTGAATGGAAAAGTTACCTTACAATAAGTAACTCGAGATGTTGGTCCTGGTGGAGATAGAACCCATATTAATGCATTTTTAATTATGTTTATTAGTAATATTTAATTATGTCCATTTTTACTATATTAATTGTATTGATTTTGATAGAAAAAAGAAAAAAAGATTAAAACAGATTTTGCCAGCTTGTTAATGCTATTTAAAACCTTCATGATTTGAAACAGCAATGAGCTTAAAAAATGTGATTGAAGTTATTTGTTGGTGAAACAAAGAGTAATAACTGGGCAAGTGAGTTACCAATTATTAACATGATAAACATTGTAATGTTTTTCATATTGCACAATAAATTATTAATGAAAATAATATTTTTAAAAGGATTCCAAATGAATGTGTTTGGGATAAATACTAACAAATCTGTTCTTGGGAAATAATCTGAAAATAAACCTGTCACTAGCCTTTAAAAAATGGAGTAATTTTTCCTTGTTAGTACTTTGGGATCTAAGTTCATTTTATCCAGAATTATGTAAACCATTTTGAGTTTATTGTAAGGAAAAAATGAGATATAAATCTGAATAGTACATAGATGGATGAAGATCGATAAATCCATCAGTATTACTGTGGTGTTTGTAGAAATTGTGGTGTTGGACAGGCAAATTGGATTAATCTGTCAGTTTCATGTTCTCCAGTATGCAGACAGAGGCTGTGCCTAAAGGCATCAGAGGAGAAGAAGAATAAGAATCATGAAAAGTATTCAGTACAACCCTTCCAGTTCTGCAGTTCCTGTTGAAGTTCCCACCTCTCCAGGAGCTGCTTTCCCATAGCTGTGTCCTCCCATGTTTGGGAACATTGAAATTATATTAAGGTGTCATGGAGAGAAAGTGCATGCATGCTTCCCACCTGCTTGTACACAGAATGGGAAAATGGAGTAAATACAGGGTTTCAAAAGCCTATATGAAAGGTGTGATCTGCCTAGTTCCTCCTGGTATTGGGAAAAGCACTACATTTCATGTTTCCCTACATGTCCTCATTTCTGTGTGCTCCCATTTTTGTAAAGCTTTCTTGCTACTTCGAATTGGTAAGCTATGTATTTTACAGCTTTGTTCAAAAGGCATAAAATGAGTATTTCCATTCTTTTTTAAAAGATGCACACTTATTTTTGTGCATTAAAATATGATTATTTTCAAATGCAATCATAAAACTGGGAATTAGCAAGCCTTCCTCAAGGAAAACACCCTTTCATTGTTTTAAAAGGGAAATGTT
>NW_025336459.1:0-13597 GCF_004798865.1 Varanus komodoensis
ATTTCATTTTCCGGTCCCCACCCCGGTGTGGTGTAGTGGTGAAGAGCTGGGACTGGGACTCAGACGATCTGGGTTCTAGTCCCCGCTCGGCCATGGAGCCAACTGGGTGACTTTGGGCCAGTCACAGACTCTCAGCTCAACCCACCTCACAGGGTTGTTGTTGTGGGGATAAGATGGAGGAGGAGATGTAAGCTGCCTTGAGCCCTTTGCAGGAAAGAGGCAGGGTATAAATAAAAAAAAAAAAAGGCAGGAGGAGATACGAAAAAGGTGTGCAGCATTAGACTGGGTGAGGAGAAAAGGGGAAGGGGCTATTTTCATCCCTCCCCCATAATACTCGAGCCAAAGGAGCTATCCCATGAAGCAGGCGGGTGGGAGAGTCAGGACAGATAAAAGGAAGGGCTTCTTTGCGTAAAGTGCAGCCTTCCCTTCGCAGCCACCAACCTGGATGTCTTCCAAAAGGGGACTGGGCAGTTACTTGGAGGACAAATGGCCACTAGTTGTGGCGGCTCTACGAGGAGGGACCCAAAATCCCCCAGGAATTTATTTATAAAAATCGTGTATTTATTTTTCCATGTTCAAACTTCAGTCACCTTCAAAGTCCTCACCGCTTGAAGCAACACACCTATTGAGACGCCTTTTCCGCCGCTCAAAACAGGTTTTGAACTTGTTGATTCGATGCCTTTTAGTGCTTCTGCCGTTGTGTGTTTCGCCTCTTCCACATCGGCAAAGCATTTCCCGCAGAGGACGTTTTTCCTCCGGAGAAACGAACAAACAAGCAAAAAAGTTGCACGGGGCAAGATCCGGTGAATAGGAAGCGTGCAGCGCTAGGGTCAAGCTGCCTTTGGTCAAGAGCCGCTGAACACTCGTCTTGACCAGGTTGCGCCTCTGCGCGTCGCTCGTGCCAATCAGCCGTCACGACATAGGCGAGCGCATTGAAAGTCCCCAGAAGCCGAGCGCGCTTCTCACAACCGCCCAGCTGCTGCCCTGATGCAGGGGGGTCCCTAGCATACTCACCCAGTGGGGGAAGCCTGGTCTACAGGAACCTGCCCTCCAGAGGATCATTCCTGGGTCTTTGGGTCCCCCCTCGTATGCTGCAGAGGCAGGGTGAAGCGGTTGCCGGGGAGCATGGGCAGGGGGTGCTGTTACACCCATGTGCTGCTGATGGATCCCCTGCTGGGCCAAGGTGACGAGCTGGACCCTTGGCCTGATCCAGCAGGCCCCTCCCCGTGTCCTTTTCCCGCTGCTGAAACGTGCCACGCAGAGGTTTTTGGAGCAGCCGCATTGCTGGGGGGAGGCCAGAGCAGTAGCTCCCGGTGCAGCCTGGGAGAAGGGCTGCAGAGGCGCTCGTCTCTGATCTGAATAACTAGTTTCATAGCCGTTGAGCGTACACGAGTGTGCTTGGGAAGTCCCCATTCAAGCCCTGCTTTGGGTCCCCCACCTTTGTGGCACCACGGTCCAGTTTCGTGGAAGAATTTGTCCACGGACCAGGAATGGGGATGGTATCAGGATGGTTCAGGCACATTACAGTGGTGCCTGATCCTTCAAACTGAATTTGTTTCAGAAGTCCGAAGCAATGTTCCCCATTCGAAATAATGGGAAATGAAGTAATCCGTTCCCAGACCCCGAACAATACCCATCTCGATAAACTTAAACAGTAAATACGCATAATTTAGTGCTGTGCAGCCCGGTTCCTAACAGTCCATGGCCTGGGGGTTGGAGACCCCTGCCATGTCGCATTCTGTGCATTGCAAGCCATTTCAATTGTATTCCACCTCACTGGCGCAGTGTTTGAGCCCAGGGTACAAGACCCCCTGAATGCCTGCCATCCAGGCAGTCCCCAAAGCAGCTTGGCTTCGCCATGGTTGCAATCAGTGGCCCGACTAGGGGCGACGTGCCTCCGAAGGCCAGGGTGGACTGGGCACGCCTCACCCGCGTGGGAGCTTTCCGTGGCCGGCCCCTGCAGGACGAGAGGACTGGCCTCAAGACCCAGCCTGCCCCAATCGAGGTGCCAGCTCATTCTCCAGCTCTGAGGGCCATCGGCCATGCTGGCTGGGAACGATGGGAGTTGCGGCCCCCCATGCCCAGAAGGTTGGGGAAGGCTGGATCAGCGGAAGGCTGCTCTTAGGCTCTTACGCTTCAGAGGCACTCTGGGCTGGGGGTGTCAGGCAGCCCTGATCTGGCTCTCCGGCGGTCCTGATAAACACACTTCTTCTGCATTCCAAAAGCATGGAATACTGCTCCCAAGTTTCTGGGAGAAAGAGCTTTAATCTGAGGTCATCTGCTGTCCGGGGCACTTGGACCCTCATCCTTCGGTCTTCAACCCTGCCAAGTACTGGAATGCCCCCACACCCCAACCACCAAAAAAAGCTTCCCCAAAATTGAATTTGGACCTTGGGCTTGAACGATGCTCAGCAGCGTTATCCCTTCCAGGAATAAGCTGCCCCATCCAGGGCAAATTAATGGAAACCCCTGGGAATTGTTTCCCTCTTCCTGTGTGTCTTTCTGCATTGCGAGTGAATCACGTCAGCTCTCCCTTTGTGCTTTGATGGCGAGTTGTGCTTTTGCAGGAGCCTCTGTTCACACCCCTGCCCAAGTGGGGAGGGCAGGGCTGAGGCCAGGGGTGCCTGTCTCCAAAGCTGGAGCCCTTTGAAGCAGGTTCCTTTCCCCAGGTGCCCCGGCCTCATTCGGTCCCCATAACCAGTTGCTGTTCTTCCTCCAGGGCACAGGAGCAGTGGACTCAACCCCCTTCTCTCCTTCCCTTCCTCCTCTGCAGGATCTGAAGAAATACGGGGCAACAACCGTCGTGAGAGTGTGCGAAGTGACCTATGACAAAACCCCCCTGGAACAGGACGGCATCACCGTGATGGTGAGCACTCCGGTCCCGTTCTCTTGGCAGCCGACGCGGCTGGTTAGCAAGTCGACCTGTCTGTTCCTTGCAGAGCCGTAGAGTGTGGTTTTTGTGCGTGGCATCGTGGCGCTCCAGGCTCTCCTTGAGGGGCGCATGGCCCACCAGCATGGGTTGATGCCCTGGGGGCTGGTGGTTCGGAGCAGGAGGTGCTCCAGTCCCTCCCGTGCCGGATTGAATCCGCACGGTCAGACTTGAAAAGCATGTTAGAACACCTCAGCAGGTGATGGAGAGGCAGGAGCCGGGCTAGGTACCAAAAAGAACTGGTACTCAGAGAAGACAAGTGCACACGTTCACCTGTGCTGATTTGCAGTGCTCTAAAGTCTGTCTCTGGGGTGCAGCTATGGGACAGGCATATGGGGGTGCATTTGCTTTCAGAAGAAGCCCTCCAGCAGAAGGTCGCAAGGCCAGAGAGGGAGCACAGCAAGCCAGCTCATCCAGGGGCTCTGATGCAACAGAGATCCCCACAGCTCCATCCCTTTGTTTATGTAAAGTTTTTATAGGCCATCCCAATACTAAAAGTCTCTCTAAAAGTCTGTATGGCTTACAGAAAACCAAAAAAAGCAACCATATACAACACTCAACGTAGAACACACTGTATCCGATAAACGATGATAGCACAAGGATAAAACCAATTAACTGTTAAAATATTGGGAGAATAAAAAGGTCTTCACCTGAGGCCAAAAAGAATAAAGGGATGGCGCCAGGTGAACCCTGGGGAGCGTGTTCCACAGCCGGGGTGCCACCACAGAGAAGGCCCTTCTCCGAGTAGCTACCCTCCAGATCTCCTTCAAGGAGGGCTCCCGGAGAAGGGCCCCTGACTCAGATCTCAAGGGATGGGGGGCATATAGGAGAGAAGGCTCCTGGACCCAAGCCGTTTAGGGCCTTATAGGTCATTGTCAGCACCTTAAATTGGGCCTGGACTTCAACTGGCAGCTGGTGTAGACAATATAGGACCAGCGTGATATGGGAGTATCTGCTGGTCCCCGTTAATAACTTGGCAGCTCTATTCTGGACCAACTGAAGTATCTGGACCATCTTCAAGGGCAGTCCCATGTAGAGCTCATTGCAGCAGTCCACATGGGTCACCGTTGCCAGGCACTGCTCAGTGGGGTGGTGGGGCAGTTGACCTCCCAGAGTTTTGGGGTTCCACACCAGCAATACAGAGCTCCAGTCCTAGTGGGTAAGCCCCTAAAACCACCCCAGCAGAGAGAAGCTTTTGAAGTTCACTGTGCCCCTGTTTTGACAGGGGTTGAAAGCTTCCGGACACTGGGAACACTTGCTACAGAGCCAGCCGTGTTCATGCTGAGGGTGATGGGAGTTGTAGTCCAGCATATCTCGAGGGCACCAAGTCGGTAAAGGCTGCAGAACCGAGTTAGATGCCGACACAGCGGAGGAGGTGGAGATTCCTACCGCCTAAGTTCGACATCCACTTCAGGGCTGCGGAGAAGGGATTTTCCTGGAGCCCATGGGAGAGCTCTGCTTTTCCCTTCATCACGTTAAATTGCTCCCCGGCTTGCTCATTGCACCTGTTGCGACCCTGGGGAGCCTATTCCGATGCTGGTCATTGTCCCTTTCCAGCCCATCCCTTCCTAGTAGTTGTCCGGGCAAAGGACTCTGACCCATGACCGCAGGCCATCCTGCGTTTATCGTAGTTTTGGCGTGCGTGCGCAGCTTCTGTTGAAAGAAGAACCGCAAGGTAACATGGAAGGGGAGAAGAGCCAGGTTCCTCTGAGGTGGCAAACTGCTTAATTCCCAGGGTCTTGTCCTGGAGAGTGAGGGAGAAAAGGGTACCCAGGAGCAGATGCAAAGGGCCTTTTTCTCCACTGGGCACCCCAGCCGCCAGCCCCCACACTCACGAGTGAACGGAGAGTTTTCTGGCCACTTGAACACGGTCCGGATCAGGGAATACCCCATGTCCTTTGGAAACTGCTTCAGGGGGAGATGCTGGCAGGCTGCAACTTCGGAAAAGAAAGCCTGCCAGCCTTTAAAAAGGATTCTGAGCAGATCCTTGCTTTGGATGAGCAAGACCAGCTGTTTGTTACCTTTCTGATTATCTCATATGGAATGTATGAAATTAGGCGTATAAATGCCTTGTTCCAGCAGCTGGCTTGGCTATTTGGAGCCGTCAGCAAAAAAAAGGAGTGAAGAAAATGTGAGACGGCGAAGAGACACTGATCTTGCCAACGCCTCTTCTGCCTCTTTAATTACACATAATGAAAGGCAGCGTTGGGTGCCATCCGTGCTTCGGGCGAGGGGTGGGGTGGGAAGGAGTTGGGTATGGCCCCCTTCACCGGCGAGTTTGCGGGACTGCTCCAGAGAAACTGCCGCCTGAAAGAGAAAGTCTCTGTACAAATCCCCGTTGTTGCCTGAAAATGCACACTCCGTCTGCACTTCTGCTTAACGCGACACAGTTTTGCAAGCAATTTTCCTGCTTGCCAGAAGTAGCAGTGCATGTTTGCCCCCTGTTTTCACAAATGCACAAGCTGATGCACAATTTTTACCACTAAAGCATAGCATCGCACATTTCAGGAAGTACCAATGTGTAACAATTGGGTTTGGGGTCAGATGTTGGTTTGGAAAGGGTGAATTGCATCAGTTCGCAGTAGCATGGGAACAAAGGAAGTTCTCGCTCCTCCTTCGGGATCACCTACACGCACGTCCCTGTGTGATGACTCGCACGAGGTTCGGCCTTGCACCATGGCTGTGATACAGTGTCTGAAAAGATGGAATAGCTTCAAACTTCTGGTCACCAGGAGGACTAAAACCAAGTGTTTTCTCCTCCCTGGTTATGGCAGTTGTGTTGGGGACTTGCCTATGATCGCTAGAAGAGATGGGACATGTAGTCAGACGCAAGTGACAAGGGAAGGGTGCACTTTGGTTTCCTGCTTTGGAGGACCTATCTTGAGCCAAATCAGTCTTCTCCGACTCCTGCTGGCATAACATGTCACAGAGGGCCTGCTTGGACACATGCAGACTCAGATCTACCGTTGGGAACCCACAAAGTTTTGTTTGCTCCGCAGTCAAATAATTAAAGCTGCACACCCAAAGCTGCAGAATTCTGTGCCCTGCTGTCCTTACTTTTAATTACAGAAACCTTCCTACAGGTTTCTATAATTTCTTTTGTTTTCTTCCAAACTTCTCTAATTGAATTTCTGCCACTTTACATAATTGTAGTGTGTTGGTTTTAGGGAAGGGTGAGGAGCCGGCTAGGCGGGGACACCTGAGCCCCACCCTCGCCCTGCCCACGGGAAATTAAGGGTACTGCTCCTGAAGCTTCCTGCAGGTACCAGCCACACACTTTCTAGCAAGTTGTCAGCATTAGGGACTAGAAGCTTGAATCTCTTTGCTTTTACATGAAAGCTGACCTTGTCCTGGTTGTTTTTAGATCTGCTGCTGCCGGATAGGTTTAGAAATAACCAACAACAACTTAGAATTCTGCACCTATTTTGCTGGTTTTGTACTGTCTGAGGAATTTTTAGGAGTGTTGATGTATGCACAACTCTGAAAATAGGAGATTGGGAGACTTGGAACGGGGAAGTCCCGGCTTTGACAGAACGTCCTCTTGAAGGCACAGTTACACCTGCAGGCACAGCCTGCTTAGAGAGCCTTCTCCCCCAGGAAATACAGGTGGGCAATCTTGTGCACAGGGACTCCTTGTTCACAGGTAAGATAGCACGCTCTAACTACTTCTGCAGCATTGTGGTAAGAGTGTCGGACTGGGGCCCTGGACTTGGAGGCCAGGCTGGGCTGTGAGGCTGCCTGGGGCCTGTAGGCCAGGCACAGACTCTCGGCCTCATCTCCCTTTCAGGGTGGTTGTTGGGAGGCCAAAATGGAGAGGGCCCCACGAGGTGACTGGGCCAGCCTCTGACCCTCAGCCTAGCCTACCTCACAGGGCTGTTGTGATGAGAAAATGGAATGGCGGGGAGCCTGTCAGCTGCCATGGGTCCCTTGCAGGTTTCATGATGGGGCTATACGTTTGATCGATATATGCACACACAGAGACAGAACGAACTCCGTGGCACCGGTTAGATTGTACCCATCATTACAAGCATCCTCGGTGGTCTGAGGAGTAGTTTTGGTGTGCATTTGCGGGTGTGCAGATTTACATCCGCAGCAGCAACTGCTCCTTGGGTCGGTTGATGCAAGGGGCAGTTCCTCCCGGTGCATCCTGCAGCCAGGACAAGGTTACCAGAGCACAGACCAACCACGCACCACATCGGCACAATTGCAGGAGTGCCCCTTTAAATGTACCGGCCAGCTGCCACGAGGGGCTCCGGAGCGGGCTTCTGTGCTGCTGCTTCATGGTTCAGCCTCCAGAATTGATCGCGGAGCTGGCTTGAGAGGCACGCGCGTGTGATGGCCGGCATGAAGACAGGATGCGGGGGGTGTCTGGCAGATGCGCCGGGGGGCGGGGGACCGAGCCAGGATTACGACGAAGGCACGTGCCAGCGTTCTGCACCAGACCTAAGGCGATTTGCTGTCAAGGAGCAAAGCCAGAGCAAGGATTTGGGTAAAAATAGAAGGCGCAGGGAGAGACAGGGGTGATGATGCTTTGCACGGCCCTTTTAGGGACCCGTTTATCTGATGGCTACCAGGAGATGCGCCTTTGCTTAACAATAGCTTTTCAGGCTCATTGTCTATATTGCAACAACTAAGGGAAAGTGGGGGATATGTTTACCTAGGTTACTCAGTCCCTGAAAACTCCTCGGACAGAGCCACTCCAATGGTTCTAGTGTATGGAGCAGCACCACCAACATGGCGCCTTCATCGGTGATGTGAGCCATTGTCCGTCGCTGCCGTCGTGGCCCATCGAAAGCAGCCATGGAAGGCCCAGAAAAGGAGTGGCAGGGATTGTCTGTCTGGACCGCGCCCGGACGGGTGTGATCCGTGCCGGTGTCATTTCTGGGCCAGCGTTCTCGTCGTCCTAGGAGCTGCCGTGGATGCCTGTTCCATGGTCCTGCCCTCCTGCGTTGTGGCCTTCGGCGTTCCATTTGCGTCAGGGTGCTGGGAGTGAGCAAGCGTGCAGGATATCCGTGGGACGGGTGGTAAGGGGCTGACCCTGCGTTTCTGGCGCTCTTGGGACCCTGTCCCCTGTGCCGCAGTGGGTGCAAAGAACAGGCGTGGCCCCTAGGCCCGGTGGTCTGTGTACACACACCCATCCCTCTGTATAGGGATGGAATGACCAAGCAGGGCCGTCTTCGTGGCTATTTGGACCTCCGAGGGTGGAATACCATCCAAGGTTAGAGGAGAGGCTTTCTGTGCCCAGCCCAGCATCCTGTGCATGGGATGGGGAGGAGCTCCGGGTCTGACCCTTCTCTCCGTGGCTTGATGCACAGAGAAAGTGCTGCTGGGGTTGCTGAGCAGGCTTCCAAAGGCCCCCAGATGGTTCGGGCTTACACTTCTGTTGGTCCCCGGCAGAAAGGTCAGTGGCTATCATGCGAAACTGCTGAAGGAACCCAGATTGGAGAAGGGTGATCCAAGAAAATCCCTGGTGAGTCCGCACTTTTCAGACCTGAGATTCAGTTGGGAGCGTGAGATAGAAACATAGAAAGAGTGAGTCAGAAGGGGTCTCCCGGGCCATCTAGTCTGACCCCTGGCTCCACTCACACATGCCTACCATGTGCGTGTCCAGCACATCACCATCACCGATGGGGTTCCAACCACCTCCCATGGAAGCCCATTCCATACCCTTGGGGGCCTAACCGTCAGGAAGTGCTTTCTGGCTTCCAGGAAGATGCAGCGGTCCAGTTCTTCTTTTCCTTTTCAATCCCTGGGTATTTTGCAAGTAACAAGAGCACCGTCGGCGATCCAGCCTAGTTCAAATGATTCTTCTTGGGCGTTTCACTTCAGTGCTGAAGGAGCGGAAGTTCCCAAGACCTGTCCGTGCGCAGGCAGCTCACTGAGGCCTTCAGAGATTCCCATCAGTGTGCAAGCGTGTTTCTGTTCTCCCACGAAGCATCCGTGTGGGTGGAGGCACCGGATGTACACAGGTCGTCGCAACGTGCTCTCCCGTCTTTGGCCCTCCTCGCGCGAGAATTGGCCGCTCTCTGAAAGAGCAGTGCTGGGGGTCACGTGCCCCTTTCTGCTTCCCTGTGGCTCTCAGTCGTCACTTGTTGGCTTTTGCGTCATCGCAGCGGCTCTCGTTTGCCTTCTCGGCATAGCTGATCCGTTAGTGGTGCAGCCACCCTTCTGCCCTGCGTCGGACCTTGGTGGCCAGCCGAAGCGTGTGGTTGCCAGGAGCTCTGACGCTGCACTCAGTGGGGAGACACCCCTCCGTGGGTCTCCAGAGCCAGGGCAAGCTCAGGCAGTTAGGGCAACCCCCCTCCCTCAGCTGGCACTTCAGAGAGGGGCTGGGGCCAGCCGTGGTGGAGGCTCTGTCAGGTGCTTGGAGGCCTCCTGCTGCTCACTTTTGCTCCCTTGGGAAGGCAGGCTGGGGGCACATCAGACCTTCCCTCCTTCACACCCCCTGCTCCCCGGCGGCCCTCTAGCCAAGGCCAAGCGGAAAAGCCACTTCGCACGCCGCCAGGAGCTTCGTGCGGGAGCCAGCGAGGATCGTGTCCCACGTGCCTCGCCTTTCCAGCCAAGCAAGGCAGCTCTGCGGTTTCCCCTTATCTGCCTTCATCGCCCTTTGTGGTTAGAAGTCTGAAACTGACTGTCCTATTTACCTTGGATGGCCTTTCCTGGGGAAGGAGAGAAGCGGAGGGCTGCTTCAGGCGCCTCTCCCCCCGCCATCCCCACACCCATGCTAAGCGGATGGCTTGTGGCGGGCTGCCCCTCTCATCACCCCCCCGGACGGCAGCCAGGCTACCGGCGCTCGCGCGCTCGCTGCTCGGGGAGCTGGCAGGAGCAAGCACAAGCGCAGGTGCGTCTTGCAGCTTCCCGGCTCCAGAGGCAAATCAATCTCTCTCTCTCTCTCTTCCTCTCTGCTGCCAGCAGCTCCCGCTCTTCCTGGGTGCAGCCGGCAGGTTCGCAAGCTGCGATTCTTTCCAGGGCTCTGCAGAAAGCCTTCCTGGACCCAAACAGCAGCCAAAGCCCAGCATGCATTCCACGTTTGCATAGCCAGGAGAAGGCGGATCACGTCCCGGAGAGGAATGATTTATGAGCTGCGTTTGTGGCTCTTCTCTGGGTCTGTGCCTTGGGCACCGACAGTGCCGGGGGCTCGGGTGCAGGGGAGGTCAGTCCGGCCCAGATCCTTCGGCAGCCTCGAGAGAACTCGCCTGTGGTCTCAGCACCGCACTTGTACCACAGAAGCTGGCCCTCGGCAGAACAGTGGATCTTAGCCCTTCTTTTAGGACGGCCTTGCCCAGCCTGGCAGCTTCCAGATGTGTCCATGAGTCCTGCGACCCGCAGCCCCGGGGCAGGCGATCCTGCTGCAGCACTCATGCAGACGTCTTGGCGTAAACTTTGGCTGACAATTCAGAATAGGCTCTTTTTCTACATCCCAGCTACATCCTCAGGGACCCAAGAGACCCAGGTTCTAGTCCCCGCTCAGCCGTGGAGCTCCCTGGGTGACTTTGAGCCAGCCACAGATGCTCGGCCTAGCCTACCCCACAGGGTTGTTGTTTGGGGGATAAAATGGAGCCAAGTGAGCTCCCTTGGGCTCCTTACAAGAGGAAGAAAGATGAGATATAAATGCAATAAATGATGATGATGATGATGATGCTGGTGTGACAGGTAAAGCAGAGTGCCTAAATCAGCAGTGGGCAATGCAGTCTTGTGTCAGTGTGTATAAGTGAGCAGGTGAAGACAAAGACGCAGTGAAGTAGCGTTCTAACGGCACACAAATGTATGTTTTCGTTTTTAAAGGAGTTGCACAAGGAAAAGCGAAACCCCTGCCTTAGGGAGCTTCCCATTTTACAACTCTGTTATTTGCCGGGTCAGAGAAACGGGGCATTGACAGCTTCCTTGAGCACTTGTGCCAGACCTTCCTGCCCCCACTAGTAATTTTTTTTGTGGGGGTGGGAGCTTAGTTAAGACATCTGGGTCTTGCCTGGGACATGCAGTAAGGTCTTGCGGTCTTCATGGAAAAATGCAGTGTGATCCACCCCAGCTCAAAAGGCTAGAGAGCTGGGGAGGGGGCAGAAAATAAAGGCAAAATAATTCGGTCCGTGCATGGCACATCTACCCCGGAGAAACGGCTCTCATGATGATGCGGGCCGGGGAGAACTCGGGAAAGGGTTGGCCCAGGAAAACCAGAATCACACGTGATACAGAAAAGGTTTCTCCATCCCCTGTCATGCGGGAACTTCGGCTCTCCCATTGCATTAGTGATTCAAAGGGCCAAGCGATGCCCTGGATTCAGCGCAGGCAAAATAAAGCAATTGATCACACCTGGGCCAGGTTGGGCTTAAGGATGTGACTGCCAGAATGAGTTGTTTTGCAGGTAGACTGTCAAATGCACGGAGAGTCCACCTTAACAACGGGATGGAGTCTGACATCGAGAGGCGGGAGGGGAACACCGACTCTTGGGGGGCCAACACAGGGAAGGCCTTTTGCTGGTGCGCTTGGGAACGAGATGGTTGCCTAATCGGACCTCGCAGGGGCCTGACCGTGCATTCCTCTTCTTTCTTAATCTGACCCAAACAGAAAGGGATTTCTGCTCCATCTGCCACAACCCAGGCAAACACAGGCTGACAAAAAAGGTGGAGCATTTGAAATGTGCAAGGCCTAGTCTAGCAGCAACCACATGGAGGCAATCTCGAGCAAGACTCCTAAATATATCGCAAGGGTTGCCAGCATGCAAAACTTCTTGATGGTTTGCCGGGGGCTGGCAGGGGAGAGACAGAGAGCTCCCGTTCTTCCACAGCCGGCCAGTTCCTGTTCAGGGTACGGAGGAAGGATGGCTGTTGAGAGCTGGTCCCTTCCCCAGTTCCTAAACCCAAGACCATCCTTTGAGAAGGCACTTCTCTCACTGGGGCTTCCCAGATAACCACACCAGTTGAGGTCCAAGTAGCCTTCTGCCATAGCAGGGAAGAGAAGTCTCTGCTCACGTGCAGAGTTGGAGCCAAACTGGAATGTTTCCCTCGGGAAAGCTCCCCTTTCCAGCCGAGCGTCCAGCTCTGTCGTCGGGGTGGCTCTTGCCGCTCAGGGGCCAGACGGTGTGAGCAGCACAGCCCCTCCGACTGAGCGGCTCCCCAGACGCCTCCATGTGGGGCCAAGGACTGAGCCTGCCCCTGCTCCCTCCCCTCCTGAGAAGCCTCCTTCCCAAAGCAGGCCGACTCAGCCTGGGAAACTTCACTGGGCAGCTCGGAGGCGCTTCAGTGGGTCCCCCCACTCTTCCTCCCGCTGAACGGTCCGCCATTTGCGAGGGAGCGGCCCACTCCTGCCCAGTCGCTCACCAGCCTGCCCTTCCGGGGCTGGCCGCCCTCACCGTGCCAGAAGACAGGGCAGTGTCGTGACCCACGTCTCCCGGCATGGACCGTCAGCCTGTGCCTCTCTCCCTTCACCCCCAGGACTGGCCATTTGATGATGGAGCCCCGCCTCCTAGCAAGATCGTGGATGACTGGCTCAACCTGCTCAAGACCAAGTTCTGCGAGGACCCCGGCTGCTGCGTGGCCGTCCATTGCGTGGCCGGCCTGGGACGGTAAGCAGGAGGCTCCCCGCACCTGGCAGCGCGTGGGCTCCGCAGAGTGGCCACGGACCCGTCCGTGCCAGCCCTCCACAACCTGACAGCTGTGTTGGACTGCAGCTTCCAGCATCCCAGCCTGTGTAGTCCTTGGCTTAGGGAATGGCCAGTCTGGAGCTGAGGAAGGCTGATTTAGTTCTTCCAACTGGATCGTTTAATTTCTTAATTATTCAACCTGAATAATCAAGTCAGGTTGCCACGATCCAAGTTCAGGCTAGATACCAGGAGGTGTTTCCTCACCGGCAGAGCCGTACGACAGTGGAACCCGCTGCCTGGAGAGGTGGGGGCATTCCCTCTGAGTGGGATGGTGTAAACTGGTGTCCTGCACCAGCAGGGGGTGGACCCAGTGGCCTTCCTGGCCCCTTCCAACTATCCTATTCCAGGATTCTGATTCTGCATCACCCAAGAGCCACAGCTCTCTGGATGCTCTGCAAAGAACCTTAAAAACATGTTTCAAAAACCATATGCATTCAAACATAGAACCATGTAACAAAGAGATATGCCTGTATCTAGAAGGCAAATATAACATTGTTCATTTATTAGTATTTGCAGCAGGCCTAAAGAAAGCATAGTGTCCTCTCCATCCTGCAAGGACAACCATTTCTTTCTAATAGCACAAGGAAGCCTGCTGGATTGCCAGCTATTTCTTCTCACTTTCTCTTCTTCTAGGGCTCCTGTTCTTGTCGCGCTGGCCCTGATTGAGAGCGGAATGAAATACGAAGATGCCATCCAGTTCATTAGACAGTAAGTGCCCCCTCGTAAAGTCCCAAGCTTCCTGCTAAGCAGCAGATGAATGGCCGGCATTTCCAGCTGGCCAGGCATCGCTCAGGAGCCGCCGCTTGGCGCGCAGCTCCCAGGGAAAGTCCAGTCTCTGGATAAATGGTGACCCTTGCAGCTAAACGCAAACCCTTCCCACCAGAGGTAGAGCTCCGCTTAGTCATTTATGCATGTCTAGAAATGTGTGGACTGAACCCCTTCATGGAACCGCGGTGGGGAGGGTGTGGATTTGAGTTCTTGTCTGTTTAAAATAAAATTAAAAACCCTACGCGCAGAAAACTAGCCTG